>NC_089257.1:70831674-71137725 GCF_963930625.1 Muntiacus reevesi
GGTCACAAAGAGTCAGACAGGACTGAGCGACTCAGCACAGCACAGCACACATCATAATTAAATGTAAAATATTCTGATGTAATGATATTTTATACATTTCATGATCTTTGAAAACACCCTTGCACACACATAGGTACTGCCAAATACTAATGTATCATCCTACAAGTATATAACTTTTTAAATTTTTATTGGAGTACCGTTGCTTTGCATCATTGTATTAGTTTCTACTATACAGCAAAGTGAGTCAGCTGTCCATATACATTTATCCCCTCTCTTTTTATTTCTTTCCCATTTGCATCACCACATAGCATTGAGTAGAGTTATAGATTCTCATTAGTTATCTACTTTATACACAGTGTCAATAGTTAATATATGTCAATCCCAATCTCCCAGTTCATCACACCCAAACTTCCCCCTTGGTATCCATACGTTTATGCCCTACATCTATGTTTTTATTTCTGCTTAAATAAGATCATCTATACCAATTTCTTCAGATTTCACTTATATGTATTAATATACAATATTTGTTTTGCACTTTCTGACATACTTCATCCTGTATGACGGTCTCTAGTTTATCCACATCTCTACAAATGACCCAGTTATGTTCCTATTTATGCCTGAGTAATATTTTTCTGGGCTCCAAAATCACTGCAGATGGTGATTGCAGCCGTGAAATTAAAAGACACTTACTCCTTGGAAGGAAAGTTATAACCAACCTAGACAGCATATTAAAAAGCAGAGACATTGCTTTGTCAACAAAGGTCCATCTAGTCAAGACTATGGTTTTTCCAGTGGTCATGTATGGATGTGAGAGTTGTACTATAAAGAAAGCTGAGCACTGAAGAATTGATGCTTTTGAACTGTGGTGTTGGAGAAGACTCTTGAGAGTCCCTTAGACTGCAAGGAGATCCAACTAGTCCATCCTAAAAGAGATCAGTCCTGGTGTTCATTGGAAGGACTGATGTTTCAACATCAGTTTCAGCTTCAGCTGAAACTCCAATACTTTGGCCATCTGATTCAAAGAGCTGACTCATTGGAAAAGATCCTGATTCTGGGAAAGATTGAGGGCAGGAGGAGAAGGGGACAACAGAGGATGAGATGGTTGGATGGCATCACCATCTCAATGGACATGAGTTTGGGTGGACTCCGGGAGTTGGTGATGAACAGGGAAGCCTGGTGTGCTGCGGTTCATGAGGTCACAAAGAGTCGGACACGACTGAGCGACTGAACTGAACTGAACTGAATATTCCATTGATAGCTCAGCTGGAAGAAATCCATTGGTAGTTCAGCTGGTACATTCCCTGGTAGCTCAGCTGGTAAAGAATCCACCTGCAATGCAGGAGACCCCCCGTTCGATTCCTGGATTGGAAAGATCCCCTGGAAAAGGAATAGGCTACCTATTCCAGTATTCATGGGCTTTCCTGGTGACTCAGACAGTAAAGAATCCACCTGCATTGGGGGAGACCTGGGCTTGATCCCTGGGTTGGAAAGGTCCCCTGGAGAAGGGCATGGCAACCCACTCCAGTATTCTTGCCTGGAGAATCTCCATGGACAGAGGAGCCTGGTGGGCTACAGTCTTGGGGGTCACAAAAAGTCGGACATGGAGCGACTAAGCACTAAGCAATCTTTTTGTATATATGCACCATATCTTCTTTATCCACTCCTCTCTTGGTGGACATTTAGGTTTCTTCCATGTCCTGGCTATTGTAAATAATGCTCTGTGAACCTTGGGGTGCAGGTATCTTTTTGAATTATGATGTTCTCCAGATAGCACAGTAGTGGAATTGCTAGGTCATGTGGTAGTTCTGTTTTTAGTGTTTTAAGGAACATCCATACTGTTCTCCATGGTGGCTGTATCAATTTACATTTCCACCAACATCGCAAGAGGCTTCCCTTTTCTCCATATCCTCTCCAGCATGTATTGTTTATAGATTTTGTGATGATAGCCATTCTAACCAGTGTGAGGTAATGACTCTTGTAGTTTTGATTTGCATTTCTCTAATAATTAGTGATATTGAGCATCTTTTCATGTGTTTGTTGGCTATCTGTATGTCTTCTTTGGAGAAATGTCTATTTAGACCTTGTACCCATTTTTTGACTGGGTTGTTTGTTTTTTTATATTGAGCTGAACGAATTGCTTGTATGTTTTGGAGATTAATCCCTTGTCAGTTTCTTCATTTGCAAATGTTTTCTCCCATTCTAAAGGTTGTCTTTTTGTCTTGTTTATGGTTCCCTTTGCTGTGCAAATGCTTTTCAATATACCTAGGTCCCATTTGTTTATTTTTGTTTTTATTTTTGTTACTGTAGGAGGTGGGTCAAAAAAGGTTTTGCTGTAATTTATTCAAAGGGTGTTCTGCCTGTTTTCCTCTAAGAGTTTTATAATGTCTGGCCTTGTATCAGATCTTTTATCCATTTTATTTTTGTGTATGGTGTTAAGGAGTGTTCTAATTTCATTCTTTTACTTGTAACTCTCTGGTTTTCCCAGCACCACTTATTGAAGAAGCTGTCTTTTATCCCTTGTATATTCTGTCCTTCTTTGTCATAGATTAGGGGACCATAGCTGTGTGGGTTTATCTCTGGGCTTTCTATCTTGTTCTGTTTGTCTATATTTCTGTTTTCTGCCAGTACCATACTGTCTTGATGGCTATAGCCATGTAGTATAGTCTGAAGTCAGCAAGCCTGATTTCTCCAGCTCCATTTTTCTTTCTCAAGACTGCTTTGGCTTTTGAGGGTCACATTTCATACAAACTATAAAATTTTCTGTTCTAGTTCTGTGAAAAATGCCATTGGTAATTTGATAGGGATTGCATTGAATTTGTATATTCCTTTGGATAATACAGTCATTTTCACATTGACTCTTCAAACCCAAGAACATGGTATATCTCTACATCTGTTAGTGTCATCTTTGACATCTTTCATCAGTATCTTATAGTTTTCTGCATACAGGTCTTTTGCTTCCTTTAAAGTGAGGGCCTCCTTGGTGGCTCAGAGGTGCTTCCTTAGGTTGGTTTATTCCTAGGTATTTTATTCATTCATTGCAGTGATAAGTGGGATTGTTTCCTTAATTTCTCTTTCTGATCTTTTGTTGCTAGTGTATAGAAATGCAAGAGATTTCTGTGTATTAATTTTGTATCCTGTAACTTTAATTGCTCTTGTAGTTCTCTGGTGTTATCTTTAGGATTTTCTATTTATAGTATCATGTCATCTACAAACAGTGGTTGTTTTACTTCTTTTTTTCCAATTTTGATTCCTTCTCTTTTCTTTTCTTCTGTGATTGCCATGGCTATGTCTTCCAAGTCTGTGGTGAATAATAGTGGTGAGTGAAGATCCTTGTCTTGTTCCAGATCTTAGAGAAAATGCTTTCAATTTTTCACCATTGAGAATAATATTTGCTGTAGGTTTGTCATATATGGCCTTTATTATATTGAGATAGATTCCTTTTCACTTTCTGGAGAGTTTTTTTATCATAAATGGGTGTTGAATTTTCTCAAAAGCTTAGTTTGAATCTATTGAGATGATCATATATTTTTATTCTTCAGTTTGTTGATGGTGATGTATCACATTGATTTGTATGCATGGAAGAATCCTTGTATCCCTGGGATAAATCATACCCTTGATCATGATAGATGATCCTCTCAATGTGTTGTTGGATTCGATTTACTAATAATTTGTTGAAGATTTTGCATCTGTGTTCATCAGTGATACTGGTCTATAATTTCCTTTTTCTGTGATACCTTTGTATGATTTTAATATTATGGTGATGGTGGCCATGTCCAATGAGTTTGGGAATATTCTACCCTCTGCAATGTTTTAGAAGAGGTTGAGAAAAATAGGTGTTAGCTCTTCTCTAAATGGTAGAATATTCGCCTATGATGCTATCTCATCCTAAACTTTCATTTGTTTGAAGATTTTTAATCACAGATTCAATTTCTTTACTTGGATTGGTCTGTTCATATATTCTGTTTCTTCCTGGTTCAGTCTTGGGAGACTGTACCTTTCTAAGAATTTGTCCATTTCTTCCAGGTTGTCCTTTTCATTGGCATACAGTTGCTTGAAGAAGTCTCATGATCCTTTGTATTTTTGCATTGTCAGTTGTACCTTCTCCTTTTTCATGTCTAATTTTATTGCTTTGAGACCTCTTCCTTTTGTCCTTGATGAATCTGGTTAAATATTTTGTATGGTTAAAGGTTTTTGTATTGTATCTTCTCAAAGAAACAACATTTAGTTTCATTGATCAGTGCTACTGTTTTCTTTATGTCATGTATTTCTACTCTGATCTTTATGATTTCTTTCCTTCTACTAACTTTGGGTTTTGTTTGTTCTTTTTCTAGTTGCTTTAGGTGTAAGGTTAGGTTATTTATTTGAGGTTTTTCTAGTTTCTTGCAGTAGGATTGTATTGCTATAAACTTCCCTCTTAGAAAGTAAGTTACTATATAACACAGGGAACCCAGCCTGGCACCCTGTGATGAGCCAAAGGAGTGGGATGGGGGGAGAAGAGGAAGGATCAACAGGGAGGGGGAAAAATTGTATAATTATAGCTAGTTCTGTTGTTGCACAGCAGAAACCAACACAACTTTGAAAGCAATTTCCCTCCAATTAAAAATAAATGAATAAATACACACTTATATATATAGAACTTCCCTCTTAGAGCTGCTTTTGCTGAATCCCATAGGTTTTGGGTCATCATGTTTTTGTTGTCATTTGTTACCAGGTATTTTTTTATTCTTGGGGATGGTTTTGATCACACCAAATCCTGTACAGTGTTAGGAACGTCTGTCCATAGTTCTTCAGGCATTCTGTCTCTCAGATCTAATCCCTTAAATATATTTGTCACTTCCACTGTATAATTGTAAAGTATTTGATTTAGGTCATACCTGAATGGTTAGCAGTTTTCCCTCCTTTCTTCAATTTAAGTCTGAATTTGGTAAATAAGTTCATGATCTGAAGCACAGTCAGCTCCCGGTCTCATTTATGCTGACTGTATTGAGCTTCTCTGTCTTCAACTGCACAGCATATAATCAGAATGATTTTGAAATTGAGCATCGGTGATGTCCATGTGTAGAGTTGTCTCTTGTGTTGGTGGAAGAGGGTGTTAGCTATGACCTGTTCATTCTCTTGGCAAAACTCTGTTAGCCTTTGCCCTGCTTCATTTTGTACTCTAAGGCCAAACCTGCCTGTTAGTATACTTCTTGACTTGCTACTTTTGCATTCCAGTCACCTGTGATGAAAAGGACATCTTTTTTTGGTGTTCATTCTAGAAGGTCTTGTAGGCCACCATCAGTTCAGTTCAGTCACTCAGTCGTGTCTGACTCTTTGCGACCCCATTAATTGCAGCACGCCAGGCCTCCCTGTCCATCACCAACCCCCGGAGTTGACTCAAACTCATACCCATCGAGTTGGTGATGCCATCCAACCATCTTGTCCTCTGTCGTCCCCTCCTCCTCCTGCCCCCAATCCCTCCCAGCATCAGAGTCTTTTCCAATGAGTCAACT
Source organism: Muntiacus reevesi (assembly GCF_963930625.1). Classification (NCBI taxonomy): domain Eukaryota; kingdom Metazoa; phylum Chordata; class Mammalia; order Artiodactyla; family Cervidae; genus Muntiacus; species Muntiacus reevesi. The sequence goes on from NC_089257.1 coordinate 70,837,167, forward strand.
CTTAGCATGAGGTGGCCAAAGTATTGGAGTTTCAGCTTCAACATCAGTCCTTCCAATGAACACCCAGGACTGATCTCCTTTAGGATGGACTGGTTGGATCTCCTTGCAGTCCAAGGGACTCTCAGGAGTCTTCTCCAACACCACAGTTCAAAAGAACCAATTTTGCGGTGCTCACCTTTCTTCACAGTCCAACTCTCACATCCATACATGACCACTGGAAAAACCATAGCCTTGACCAGACGGACCTTTGTTGGCATAGTTATGTCTCTGCTTTTTAATATGCTCTCTAGGTTAGTCATAACTTTCCTTCCAAGGAGTAAGCATCTTTTAATTTCATGGCTGCAATCACCATCTGCAGTGATTTTGGAGCCCAAAAAAATGAAGTCTGACACTATTTCCACTGTCTCCCCATCTATTTCCCATGAGGTGATGGGACCAGATGCCATGATCTTAGTTTTCTGAATGTTAAGCTTTAAGCCAACTTTTTCACTCTCCTCTTTCACTTTCATCAGGAGACTTTTTAGTTCCTCTTCACACTCTGCCATAAGGGTGGTGTCATCTGCATATCTGAGGTTATTGATACTTCTCCCGGCAATCTTGATTCCAGCTTGTGCTCCATCCAGCCCAGCATTTCTCATGATGTACTCTGCCTATAAGTTAAATAAGCAGGGTGACAATATACAGCCTTGACGTACTCCTTTTCCTATTTGGAACCAGTCTGTCGTTCCATGTACAGTTCTAACTGTTGCTTCCTGACCTGCATACAGGTTTCTCAAGAGGCAGGTCAGGTGGTCTGGTATTCCCATCTCCTTCAGAATTTTCCCCAGTTTATTGTGATCCACACAGCCGAAGGCTTTGGCCTAGGCAATAAAGCATAAATAGATGTTTTTCTGGAACACTCTTGCTTTTTCGATGATCCAGCAGATATTGGCAATTTGATCTCTGGTTCCTCTGCCTTTTCTAAAACCAGCTTGAACATCTGGAATTTCACGGTTCACGTATTGCTGAAGCCTGGCTTGGAGAATTTTGAGCATTACTCTACTAGCGTGAGAGATGAGTGCAATTGTGCAATAGTTTGAGCATTCTTTGGGATTGCCTTTCTTAGGGATTGGAATGAAAACAGACCTTTTTCAGTCCTGTGGCCACTGCTGAGTTCTCCAATTTGCTGGCATATTGAGTGCAGCACTTTCACAGAATCATCTTTCAGGATTTGAAATAGCTCAACTGGAATTCTATCACATCCACTAGCTTTGTTCATAATGATGCTTTCTAAGGCCCACTTGACTTCACATTCCAGGATGTCTGGCTCTAGGTCAGTGATCACACCATTGTGATTATCTGGGTCATGAAGATCTTTTTTGTACAGTTCTTCTGTGTACTCTTGCCACCTCTTCCTAATATCTTCTGCTTCTGTTAGGTCCATACCATTTCTGTCCTTTATCGAACCCATATTTGCCTGAAATGTTCCCTTGACATCTCTAATTTTCTTGAAGAGATCTCTAGTCTTTCCCATTCTGTTGTTTTCCTCTATTTCTTTGCATTGATTGCTGATGAAGGCTTTCTTATCTCTCCTGGCTATTCTTTGGAACTCTGCATTCAAATGAGAATATCTTTCCTTTTCTCCTTTGCTTTTCGCTTCTCTTCTTTTCACAGCTATTTGTAAGGCCTCCTCAGACAACTATTTTGCCTTTTTGCATTTCTTTTCCATAGGGATGGTCTTGATCCCTATCTTCTGTACAATGTCATGAACCTCCATCCATAGTTCAAGAGGCTCTCTGTCTATCAGATCTAGTCCCTTAAATCTATTTCTCACTTCCACTGTATAGTCATAAGGGATTTGATTTAGGTCATACCTGAATGGTCTAGTGGTTTTCCCTACTTTCTTCAGTTTAAGTCTGAATTTGGCAATAAGGAGTTCATGATCTGAGCCACAGTCAGCTCCTGGTCTTGTTTTTGCTGTATAGAGCTTCTCCATCTTTGACTACAAAGAATATAATCAATCTGATTTCAATGTTGACCATCTGGTGATGTCCATGTGTAGAGTCTTCTCTTGTGTTGTTGGAAGAGGGTATTTGCTGTGACCAGTGCATTCTCTTGAAAAAACTCTATCAGCCTTTGCCCTGCTTCATTCCGTACTCCAAGGCCAAATTTGCCTGTTACTCCAGGTGTTTCTTGACTTCCTACTTTTGCATTCCAGTCCCCTGTAATGAAAAGGACATCTTTTTTGTATGTTAGTTCTAAAAGGTCTTTTAGGTCTTCATAGAACCGTTCAACTTCAGCTTCTTCAGCATTACTGGTTGGGTCATAGGCTTGGATTACCATGATATTGAATGGTTTGCCTTGGAAACGAACAGAGATCATTCTGTCGTTTTTGAGATTGCATCCAAGTACTGCATTTCGGACTGTTTTGTTGACCATGATGGCTACTCCATTTCTTCTAAGGGATTCCTGCCCACAGTAGTAGATATAATGGTCATCTGAGTTAAATTCACCCATTCCAGTCCATTTTAGTTAGCTGATTCCTAGAATGTCAACATTCACTCTTGCCATCTCCTGTTTGACCACTTCCAATTTTCCTTGATTCATGGACCTAACATTCCAGGTTCCTATGCAATATTGCTCTTTACAGCATCGGACCTTGCTTCTATCCCCAGTCACATCCATAACTGGGTATTGTTTTTGCCTTGGCTCCATCCCTTCATTCTTTCTTGAGTTATTTCTCCATTGATCTCCATTAGCATATTGGGCACCTACCGACCTGGGGAGTTCCTCTTTCGGTATCCTATCATTTTGCCTTCTCATGCTGTTCATGGGGTTCTCAAGGCAAGAATACTAAAGTGGTTTGCCATTCCCTTCTCTAGTGGACCACATTCTGTCAGACCTCTCCACCATGACCCGACCATCGTGGGTGGCCCCACATGGCATGGCTTAGTTTCATTGAGTTAGACAGGACTGTGCTTCAGCTTCTTCAGCATTAGTGGTTGGAGCATAGACTTGGATTACTGTGATATTGAATTATTTGCCTTGGAAATGAACAGAGATCATTCTATAGTTTTTGAGACTGCACCCAAGTATTGCATTTTGGAGGGCTTCCCTGATAGCTCAGTTGGTAAAGAATTTACCTGTAATGCAGGAGACACTGGTTCAATTCCTAGGTTGGGAAGATTCGCTGGAGAAGGGATAGGCTACCCACTCCAATGTTCTTGGGTTTCCCTTGTGGCTCAGCTGGTAAAGAATCTGCCTGCAATGAGGAAAACTTGGGTTCAATCTCTGGGTTGGGAAGATCCCCTGGAGAATGGAATGGCTACCCACTCCAGTATTTTGGTGGAGAATTCCATCGACAACTGTCACAAAGAGTCAGACACGACTGAGCAAGTTTCACTTTCACTGCATTTCAGACTCTTGTGACTATGAGGGCTGCTCTATTTCTTCTAAGGGGTTCTTGCCAACAGTAGTAGATACAATGGACATCTGAATTAAATTCACCCATTCCGGTCCATTTTAGTTCACTGATTCTGAAAATGTCGAAGTTCACTCTTGCCATCTCCTGTCTGACCATTTCCTGTTTGACCATTTCCAATTTACCTTGATTCATGGACCTAACATTCCAGGTCCCTATGCAATAATGTTCTTTCATCATTGGACTTCACTTCCATCACCAGTCACATCCACAACTGGGTGTTGTTTTCGCTTTGACTCAGCCTCTTCATTCTTTCCTGAACTATTTCTCCACTCTTCTCCAGTAGCATATTGGGCATCTACTCACCTGGGGAGTTCATCTTTCACTGTCATATCTTTTTGCCTTTTCATACTGTTCATGAGGTTCTCAAGGCAAGAATACTGGAGTGGTTTACCATTCCCTTCTCGAGTGGACCACGTTTTGTCAGAACTCTCCACCATGACCCGTCCATCTTGTGTGCCCTAAGTGGCATGGCTCATTGTTTCACCGGGTTAGACAAGGCTGAGATCCATGTGATCACTTTGGTTAGTTTCCTGTGAGTGTGGTTTTCATTCTGTCTGCCCTCTGAAGGATAACAATAAGAGACTTGTGGAAGCTTCCTGATAGGAGGGACTGGCAGTGGGGGAATCTGGGTCTGACTTGGATGGGCAGGGCCATGCTCAGTAAATCTTTAATCCAATTTCCTGTTGATGGGTGGAGCTGTGTTCCCTCCCTGTTGGCCTGTGTTTGGCAGGGGTAATGTTGGTAATGGTGACCTCCTTCAAAAGGACTTATGCCAGCACACCGCTCCCATGACTGTTGTATTCAGTGCCCCTGTCCCCACGGCAGGCCACTGTCAACCCACGCCTCCGGCAGAGACACCTGGACACTCACAGGCAAGTCTGGCTCAGTCTCTTGTGGGGTCACTGCTCCTTTCTCTTGGATCCTGGTATGCGCAAGTTTTGGTTTGTGCCCTCCAAGAGTCTGTCTCCCCAGTCCTGTGGAAGTTCTGTAATCAAATCCCACTGGCCTCCAAAGTCAAATTGCCTGGGGGTTCTCAGTTCTTTTATCAGATCCGCAGGTTGGGAACTCTGCTGTGGGCCCTAAGACTTTTGCAACAGTACGAGAACTTCTTTGATATAACTGTTCTCCTATTTGTGGCATCCGGTCCCATCTCTTGATGGCAAATAGATGGGGAAATAATGGAAAGAGTGGCAGACTTTTATTTTCTTGTGCTCAAAAATCACTGCAGATGGTGACTGCAGCCATGAAATTAAAAGACGCTTGCTCTTTGGACGAAAAGCTATGACAGACCTAGACAGCATCCTGAAAAGCAAAGACATTGCTTTGCCAACAAAGGTCTGTCTAGTCAAAGCTATGGTTTTTCCAGTAGTCGTGTATGGATATGAGAGTCAGACTATAAAGAAAGCTGAGTACCAAAGAATTGATACTTCTGAACTGTGGTGCTGGAGAAGACTCTTGAGAGTCCCTTGGACTGCAAGATCAAGCCAGTCCATCCTAAAGGAAATCAACCCTGAATATTCATTGGAAGGACTGTTGCTGAAGCTAAAACTCCAATACTTTTGCCACCTGATGTGAGAGAACTGACTCATTGGAAAAGACCCTGATGCTGGGCAAAATTGAAGGTAGGAGGAGAAGAGGATGACAGAAGATGAGGTGGTTGGATGGCATCACCGACTCAATGGGCATGAGTTTGAGCAAGCTCTAGGAAATGGTGATGGAGAGGAAATCCTGGCATGCTGCAGTCCATGGGATTCCAAAGAGTTGGACATGATGAGTGACTGAACTGAACTGATTTTTTAATTTCCTCTTTGATTTCTTCAGTGATCTCTTGGTTATTTAGTTGCATATTGTCTAGCCTCCACATGTTTGTGTTTTTTGAAGGTTTTTTTTTTTTGTATATGATTTCTAATGTTATAGCATCATGCTTGGATATGCTATGAAGTTTCCATTACAATTTCAAATATGCTTTGGTTTTTTTAATTTACTGAGGCTTCATTTGTGACCCAGGATTGATCTGTCCTGGAGAATATTTCACGTTCACTTGAGAACAAAGTGATTCTGCTGCTTTTGGATGGAATATCCTGTAACTATCATTTAAGTCTATCTAGTGTGATGTGTCTTTTAAAGTTTGTGTTTCCTTAATAATTTTCTGTCTGAATGATCTATCCATTGGTGTCAATGGAGTGTTAAAGTCCCCCACTATTAGTGTGTTACTGTTGATTTCCCCCTTTTATGGATGTTATCATTTGCCTTATGAATTGAAGGGCTCCTACGATAGGTGTGTTAAATATTTGTAATTGTTATATTTTCTTCTTGGATTGATGATCATTATGTAGTGTCCTTCCTTGTCTCTTGTGACAGTCTTTATTTTAAAGTCTATTTTATGTGACATGAGTATTGCTACTTCACCTTTGTTTTGATTTCCATTTGCATGGATTATCTTTTCCCATCCCCTAACTTTCAGCCTGTATTTTTCCATATATCTGAAGTGGGTCTCTTGTGGGCAGCATATATATTGATCTTGTTTTGTATCCCTTCAGCCTGTCTTTATCTTTTCATTGGAGCATCTAATCCATTTACATTTAAAGTAATTATATGTATATTCTTATTACCATTTTCTTAACTGTTTTGAATTTGGTTTTGTAGGTTTTTTCCTTCTCTGTGCTTCCTGCCTAGAGAAGTTCTTTTGACATTTATTACAAAGCTGGTCTGGTGACAATGAATTCTCTTAGCTTTTATTTGTCTGTAAACTTTTTGATTTCGCCATCAAATCTGAGCCTTCCTGGGTAGAGTAATCTTGTAGGTTTTCCCTTCTATCACTTTAAATAATCCTATCTGGCCTATCCTATATGACCGGCAGAGTTTCCGTTAGGATATCAGCTGATAATCTTATGGAGATTCCCCTATATGTTTTTTTTAATCAATTTATTTTCATTGGAAGCTATTTACCTTACAATATTATAGTGGTTTTTGCCATACATTGACATGAATCAGCCATGGGTGTACATGTGTCCCCCATCCTGACCTCCCCCTTCCTCCTCCCTCCCCATCCCATCCCTCAGGGTCATCCCAGTGCACCAGCCCTGAGCACCCTGACTCATGCATGGAACCTGGACTGGCGATCTGTTTCACATATGATAATATACATGTTTCAATGCTATTCTTTCAAATTATTCCACCCTCACCTTGCTGCTTTTAATATTTTTTTGTATTTAAATTTTTCAGTTTGATTAATATGTGTTTCAGCTTATTTCTCGTTGGGTTTATCTTATATGGAACTCTGTGCTTCCTGGACTTGACTATTTCCTTTCCCATGTTAGGGAAGTTTTTTACTATAATCTCTTCAAATATTTTCTCAGACCCTTTCTCTTACTCTTCTTCTGGAACCCATATAATTCAAATGTTTGTGTGTTTAATGTTGTCCCAGAGGTCTCTGAGATTGTGCTCAATTCTTTTCATTCTTTTTTCTTTGTTCTACTTCACAGCAGTTATTTCCACCATTTTATTTATAGCTCACTTATCCATTGTTCTCTCAGTTATTCTGCTATTGATTCCTCCTAGTGTATTTTTAATTTCAGGTATTGTGGTGTTCATCATTGCTTGTTTGTTCTTTAATGTTTCTAGGTCCTTGTTAAACATGTCTTGTATTTCCCCCATTCTATTTCCCAGATTTTGGATCATCTTTACCATCATTACTCTGAATTATTTTTCAGGTAGATTGCCTATTTCCTTTTCACCTGTGGGTTTTTACCTTGCCCCTTCATCTGTAACATACTTCTCTGTCTTCTCGTTGTTTGACTTACTCTGTTTGAGGTTTCCTTTTCACAGGCTACAGGGTCATAGTTCCCCTTGCTTTTGGTGGCTTCCCTAGCGGGAGAGGCTGGTTGTTCCAGGCGCTTGTGTCGGCTTCCTGGTGGGAGGGCCTGGTGCCTGTGCTCTGGTGGGGAGTGCTGAGTCTTTTCCCTCTGACGGGCAGAGACACGTCAGGTGGTGTATTTGGGGATTTCTGTGAGCTTAGGACAACTTTAGGCAGCCTGTCTGCTGATGGGTGGGGCTGTGTTCCTTTCTTGCTGCTTGTTTGGTGTTAAGTGTCCAGCACTGGAGCATGTATGCAGTTGGGTGGAGCTAGGTCATGGTATCAAGAAAGATAGTTTATCCAAGGTTATTCAGCTAAGTAGCAGCGCCAGAATCTGAAATCAGCTCTGACTATAGAAACCATATTCTTTCCAAGACACCACACTGCTGATGGATGGTGAGTATCTGAGGTAAGCTACATTCCCAGGATGCAGCACTGACCTGGTCAGTTGCCAGCTCCTGGAGCAAGTGCTGTCTTGAACTGTATTGAGTTAATTTTTATATATGGCATGGTCCAGTTACATTTTTGCGTGTTGCTGTCCAGTTTTCCCAACACAAGTTACTGAAGAAACTATCCTTTCCTCATTGTATGTTCTTGGCTCCTTTGTCATAAATTAATTGAGCATAAGTATACACGTTTTATTTCTGGACTCTCTCATCTGTTCCATTGATCTGGGTATCTGTTTTTATGCCAGTATCATTTTATTTTGATCACTATAATTTTATAATATAGTTTGAAATTAGGAAGCATAAAGCTTCCTGCTTTGTTGTTTCTTCTCAACATTGATTTGTCTTTTTTGGGGCCTTTTGTCATTCTATACAAATTTTAGAATTGTTCTATTACTGTGAAAACCACCATTGGAATTTTGATAGGGACTGCATTAGGTCTATAGACTGCTTTGAATAGTATGGAGATTTTAACAATAGTAACTTCCAGTCCATGTGCATGGAATATCTTTCCATTTATTTGTGTCTTCTTCAATTTTCTTTTCATCAGTGCCTTCCTAGTTTTCAGTGTACTGGTCTTTCACCTTCTTGATTAAATTTATTCTTAGGTATTTTATTCTTCTTAGTACAGTTATAAATGGGATTATTTTCTTAATTTTACTTTCTGATAGTTTGTTATTAGTGTATAGAAACACAGAGATGTATGTTGATCTTGTATCCTGCAAATTAACTGAATTCATTTATTAGTTCTAAGTTTTTTTGGTGGAGTCTTTAGAGTTTTCTGCATATAGTATTATTATATCATCTACAAATAGTGGCATTTTTGTTTTTTCCTTTCCAATTTGGGTATCTTTTACTTTCTTCCTGCCTACTTGGTTTGCTAGGCCTTCCAATATCATGTTGAATAAAAATGATAAGAGTGGACATCCTTGTCTTGTTTATAATCTTAAAGGAAAAGTTTTTTGGCCTTTGACCATTGACAATGATGCTATCTATAATATTAATATATGACCTTTGTTATGTTGGGGTACATTTCCTCTAGTCCCACTCTGTTGAGGATTTTAATCATATTAATAAATGGATGTTGAATTTTGTCAAGTACTTTTTTGTATATCAATATGATCAAAGAAAAATCATATGATTTTTTTCCTTCTGTTTTGTTAATATGGTGTATCACGTTGATTTGTGGGATATGAATCATCCTTGTATCCCTGGAATAAATCCAACTTGATTATGGCATTGATTCTTTTAGTACATTATTGAATTCAATTTGATAATTTTTTTGAGAATGTTTACCTATATGTTCATCAGAGATATTGGCCTATAATTTTCTGTTCTTGTGGTTTCCTTGCCTGGTTTTGATATCAGAGTAATTATGGCCTTGTAAGCTGTCAGGTCCTAGATTTTTATTTCTAGGGAGTTTTTAAATTACAGATTCAATATCCCTACCAATAGTCAGCGTATTCAGATTTTCTATTCATATTCAGCCTTGGAAGTTTGTATATTTCTAAGAATTTATCTATTTATTCTAGGTTTTCCAATTTGTTGGCATATAATTGTTCATAGTAGTCTCTTATGATCCTGTATATTTCTGTGGTGTCAGTTGCATCTCTTTAATTTCTGATTTTTTTTAGTTCTCTCTGTCTTGTTGGGTCTGGCCAAAGGTTTATCAACTTTGTTTACTTTTTCAAAGAACCAGCTCTTATTTTCATTAATCTCTTCTAGTGTCTTTTAGTCTCTACTTCATTTACTGCTGCTCTTAGGTCTGAAGTGAGTCTCTTGTAGGCAGCATGTTGATGGGACTTGTTTTTTATTCCGTTCAATCCCTCTCAGTCTTTTGATTGAAGAATTTAGTCCATTTTCATTTAAAGTAATTGCTAATAGACATGTTATTGCCATTTCTATTGTTTCTGGCTGTTTTGTGGTTCCTCTGTTCATTTCTTCTCCTGCTGTCTTCCTTTGTGGTTTAGTGACTTTCAGGTTCCTTTCTCTGTCATTATCTTTTGTGTATCTACTTTAGGTTTTTGCTGTTGGTTACCACAAGGCTTACACATAACTTGTATTTATAATAGTGTTTATGTTGATACCAGTGTTTGAACACTTTGTAAAGCTCTACTTGTTTATTCTCTACTCACTCAACATTTTGTTTTTTGATATCATATTTTATGTCGTTTTTTATCTTGTAAATCCCTTGCTTAAATATTGTAGCTACAGTTATTTTTACTATTTTTGTCTTTTGACCTTCATATTAATAATTCATTCACTACCATTACCATATATTTGCCTTTACCAGTGAGATTTATGCTTTTATATATTTTGTTACTAATTAACACCCTTTCTATTCAGCTTAAAAAGATACCTTTGACGTCTCTTCTGAGAATGGTTTAGGTTTAGTGGTGATGAGCTCCTTTATCTTTTGCTTGCTAGAAACCTCTATCTCCTTCAATTCTGAATGATAACTTTGGTAGGTGAATTATTGTTGGTTGGAAATTTTTATCTTTTAGCACTTGGGTTATATTGTGCTATTTCCTTCTGATCTTTAACATTTCTGCTAAAAAACCTGCTGATAGTCTTACGGGATTTCCTTGTACATAATAAGTTGTTTTTCTCTTGCAGCTTTTAAGATCTCTCCTTGTCTTTACCTTTTGACATTTTAATATAATGTGTCTTGGTGTAGATCTTTGGGTTCATCTTATTTGGAACTGTCTGGGCTTCCTAGATCTGAATGTCTGTTTCTTTCCCTAGTTTAGGACAGTTTTCAGCCATTATTTTTTCAAATAAGTCTTCTTTCCCTTTTATTTTTTTCTGAGACCTCTATAATGTGATGGTTAATGCATTTTATGTTGTCCCATAAGTCCTTTAAGCTGTCTTCACCATTTTGCATTCTTTTTTTCTTTTTGCTGCTCTGATTGGGTGAGTTTCTATGCCATGTCTCAAGTTCTCTGATCCTTTCTTCTACTTCATCAAATCTGCTTTTGACCTCCACTGGTTATTTTTCAATTCAGTTATTGTATTCTTCAGTTCTGTGACTTCTGTTTGGAACTTTCTTATATTTTCTATCTTTAAGTTCTCACTGTGTTTATCCATTCTTCTCCCAAGTTTAGTGGGCATCTTTATGATCATTTATTGAACTTTTTATCAGGTAAACTATTTATCTCCAGTTTATTAACTTTCTCTCCTGATGTTTTGTCTTGTTCTTTCATTTGGAACATATTTCTGTTTCTTCATTTTGCTTGATTCTGTGCTGGTTTCTATGCACTGGGTGAAAGAGCCACCTCTTCCACTTGAACTGTTGCCTTTGTGTAAGAGATGCACCTTTTTCATTCCACCCTATCCTAGCTCTTGGTTTTCTCTCAACTATTTGTAATTATCCAAGAAGCCCATCTTATATTTAATAGCTCTCAGTACTTGAGGAAGTGCCAAGATCAGTCAGTGTCCCAAAGGGGAGAGCTCAGTCAGCACCTTGATTCAGGCTGATTGGAAACCAAGTCCTCACACAGCAGCTTTCAAGATTGCAAATGTATGCAGTTCTATAGGACTGCAAGGATAAGCCCTGCTGGCCCCCAGAGCCAGGCTATCTGGAGGTGGCCCCTGACAGCAGTCACAGAAATTGGGTCTCCAGGTGCGTTTATAAGCTCCTTCTTGGGAGTTGCTAGCAAACTGTAGTCACACAGGAGGAAGTGCAAAGATGGTGTCCCTGGCTGCATCTTTGAGAGCACCTGGTCACCCTGTAGGTGTGTGCCAGACCCATTGCCTATCCCCAGGGCTGAAGTTCCTAGACAAGCAAATAGCCTCTTTTACAGAAAGAGTGGGAGTGTATTTCAGTCTGCTGTCTGTGTGATGCCCTGGAAATGGTAGTCTTCCAAGAACTGTCTCTGTAATTGTTACAGACCTGTGGGACCCAAGAATGCAAGCCCCCCTGACCAGGTGATCACAGGTCTTTCCCTGGGTGGCAGCTGCAAGAATCATGTCACCAAATGTAAAAACCAGAGCACCAGTAGAACCTCCTCTCCAGAAGATAAAAGCGCTCTGGAGTACAACAGAAGAGCTCAAAAATGGTACCCACTGGCTGACATGAGACAGATGGGGAGTATACAGATAGCATTCACTGAAAAAAAAGGAAAAGAAGAGAAAGAAAAAGAGAAAACTGGGAAAGGAAAAAGAAAAGGACAATACTCAACAGAAGGGCAGGGGTGGGGAGGATGGTGCTGCTGACTTTAGCAAGGCAGAGAGAGAACGGGAAGATAGTGTCCACCAGCGTCTGTCCAAGGGAGTATCCAAGCAGGTACCAGTGCTTTAAAATTAGCAAATGAATCTCTTTCATATGAAGTCTGGATGCTTTGCAAAGGGCTGCTTCTGCATTGGGCTCTGGGTTAGGTGAGCCTAGGCATAAGCCCTTTAAGAACCCTTCCTTGGTTCCACAAAGCCCCATATGTCTCATGGACATGAGCCTTGTTAGTCTTCAAAGTGAGATGCTTTGGGGGTTTATCTCTCAGACACTGGATCTTGAAAGTGTGGGTGACCTATGTGGGGTATGAACCCTTCACTCTTTTTGGAGAAGCTCTGGGTTTTGAGTTCCCTCCAGACTGGGGGTTGTTGTATTGGGGGTGGAGTTTGTGATGAGATTGTGTTTCACCCTTTTCTACCCACTAGGATGTGGCTTCCCTCTCATTTGCCCAATATAACAGGGTCTCTTTACCAGTATGCGGATTCTTTTCAGAAGAAGTTGTTCCATGTATAGTTTTAGATAAACTGTATCCATGGGAGGAGGTGAGTGCAAGAGATTCCTACATATCCATCTTGCTAAAATTTCATATTAAGAGTTTTTTGTTGTGGTTATTATTCTTTAATAACACACAATAAGCACAAACTTTTAAGAATTACAATTTTTAATATTCAGTTTGTTCATTTAAGCATGAAGAAACTCTTAACTTGACTCTTGATGGGATTGTTTAGGAAAGCTGTATGTTCATGAATTTCATTTGCTCTATATTTACAGCATCGTAATATTTTTAATAACAATTGCATGTTTTTTCATCAGCCTTTGACATTTAGAAAGTAAGACCTATGCATTAAAAGCTCTGCAAGAAAGTAAACTTTAATGAAATTTTTTTTCCTCTCAGTCCCAAAGGGAACATGAACTCTAAAATTGACTGTGGTATATAATAAAAGGCATGACTGCAGCTGAAAGCATTTATAATAAAGTACAAGACTCAATTTCTACTTTGTCCTCTGTCTACACTCATTGGTTAGCTGACTTTATAACTTTATGATAGTACATTCTTCCTAAGAAGTGTGTGAAACCAAAAAGATAAAATAAATCTGATCGTTTTCAAAATAGTGAAAAAAATGTGAGGAAACTAGACTGAGTATAACTACCCAACATATATAAACATACATATTAAACAAACATTTCCACAGATTGACATTGCTGCCACAAAGGAACCCCTTTCTGGATTTAAGAATGGGTTCGTGGAGAAGGAAATGACAACCCGATCCAGTATTCTTGCCTGGAAAAGTCCATGGACAGAGGAGCCTGGCAGGCTGCAGTCCATGGGGTTACATGACTGAGCATGTGTGCATGAGTGTGGAGGGAGATGGGTTGATAGCAATAAACTAGTAGAACTAAAAAAAAAAAAAAAAAAAAAAGAATGGGTTCAGTTTCCTAAACTACTGACCAGTTAGTTCAGTCGCTCAGTCGTCTCCGACTCTTTGCAACCCCGTGGACTGCAGCACACCAGGCTTCCCTGTCCATCTCCAATTTCCAGAACTTGGTCAAACTCGTGTCCATCAAGTCGGTGATGCCACCAACCATCTCATCCTCTGTCATCCTCCTCCTCCTGCCTTCAATCTTTCCCAGCATCAGGGTCTTTTCCAGTGAGTTGGCTCTTCGCATCAGGTGGCCAAAGTATTGGAGCTTCAGTTGCAGCATCAGTCCTTCCAATGAATATTCAGGACTGAGTTCCTTTCCAATTGACTGGTTGGATCTCCTTGCAGTCCAAGGGACTCTCAAGAGTTTCTCCAACAACACAGTTCAAAAGCATCAATTCTTTGACACTCAACTTTCTTTATGGTCCCACTCTCACATCCATACATGACTACTGAAGAAATCATAGCTTTGACTAGATGGACCTTTGTCAGCAAAGTAATGTCTCTGCTTTTTAATATGCTGTCAAGGTTGGTCATAGCTTTTCTTCCAAGGAGCAAACATCTTTTAATTTTGTGACTGTCTTCACCATCTGCAGTGATTTTGGAGCCCAAGAAAATAAAGTCTGTCACTGTTTCCATTGTTTTCCCATCCGTTTGCCATGAAGTGATGGGACCAGATTCCATGATCTTAGTTTTTTGAATGTTGAGTTTTAAGCCAGCTTTTTCACTCTCCCCTTTCACTTTGATCAAGAGACTCTTTAGTTCCTCTTCACTTTCTGCCATAAGGTTGTTGTCATCTGTGTATCTGAAGTTATTTGATATTTCTCCTGGCAATTTTGATTCCAGCTTGTGCTTCATCCAGCCTGGCATTTTGCATGATGCACTCTGCATATAAGTTAAATAAACAGAGTGACAATATACAGCCTTGATGTACTCCTTTCCCAATTTGGAACCAGTCCATTGTTCCATGTCCAGTTCTAACTGTTGCTTCTTGCCCTGCATACAGATTTCTCAAGAGGCAGGTCAGGTTGTCTGGTATTCCCATCTCTTGAAGAATTTTCCACAGTTCATTGTGATCTACACAGTCAAAGGCTTTGGCGTAGTCAATAAAACAGAAGTAGATGTTTTTCTGGAGTTCTCTTGATTTTTCTGTGATCCAGTGGATATTGGCAATTTGATCTCTGGTTCTTCTGCCTTTTCATTCCAGTTCCAAAGAAGGGCAATGCCAAAGAATGTTAAACTACCGCACAATTGTACTCATCTCACACGCTAGCGAAGTAATGCTCAAAACTGTTCAAGCCAGGCTTCAACTGTACATGAACTGTGAACTTCCAGATGTTCAAGCTGGATTTAGAAAAGGCAGAGGAAACTACTGATATTATATATAAAATGGGTAACTAATGAGAACATACTGTATAGCACAGGAAACTCTACTTAATGCATGGTGGAGCCCCAAATGGAAGGAAGTGCAGAAGGGAGGGGATGTGTATGCATGTGTATGTATGACTGATTCATTTTGCTGTATAGTAGAAACTGACAGGCAAGAATACTAGAGTGGGTAGCCATTCCCTTCTCCAAGGGATCTTCCCAACCCAGGGATCAAACCCAGGTCTCCTGCATTTCAGGCAGATTCTTTACCATCTGAGCCACCAGAGAAGCCCAGAAACTAACACAACATTGTAAAGTACCTATACGCCAATAGAAATTAAAAATAAACAAATAAGGGGCTTCTAGTTCAAGATGATGGAGTAAAAGGACTTGTGCTCATCTCCTCCTGCAAGATGACCAAGATTGCAACTAGCTTCTGGACAGCCATCAACAGGAGGACACTGAAATCTACCCCAAGAAAGATACCCCATGTCCCAAGACAAAGAAGCCACAGCGAGACGGTAGGAGGAGCACAATCACAATAAAATCAAGTCCCATACCCGCCTGGTGGGTGACCCACAAACCAGAGAAGAGTAATACCAAAGAAGTTCTCCCACTGTTGTGAAGGTTCTGAATGCCACATCAAGCTTCCCAACCTGGGTATCTGACAAAGGTACTGGGAATCACCAGGGAATCTGAACTTGAAGACCGGCAGGACTGGGGAAAACAGAGACTCCAATCTTGCAAGGCAAGACAAAATCTTAGTGTGCACCAAGACTCAGAGGAAAGGAGCTATGAGCCCATGGGAAAGTAAACCAGAACTACCTCTTAGTGGTGGAGGGCCTCCAGTGGAGGCGTGGGTCGGCAGAAGCTCACCACAGGTATGGGGGCTCTGGCAGTGGCAGACCAGGAAGGTCCATCTTGGAGTTCACCATTAACCCGACCATAGAGCCGGGAGACCCCAGGGCCGAGTCACCTCAGGTCAAACAACTACCAACTACCTCTAAGGGAGTGCAGCCCCACCCATCAGCAGATAATTGGATTAAAGCTTTACTGAGCAAGTCGTTGCCCACCAGAGCAAGACCCTATTTTCCCCATTACCAGTCCCTCCCACCAGGAAGCTCTTAGCCTTAGCCTCTTAGCCTCATCCATCAGAGGGCAGACAGAAGAAGCAAGAAGCAGCACAGTCTTACAGCGGCTGAAACAAAAACCATATTACAGAGAGTTCATCACAATGAAAAAGCAGAAAGTTACATCCCAGATGAAGGGACAAGATAAAACCCCAGAGAAATTTCCCTAACGTGGGAAAGGAAATAGTCAACCAAGTCCAGGAAGCACAGAAAATTCCAGAAAGGATAAACCCAAGGAGGAACACACCAAGACACATAGTGATCAAACCGACAAAAATTAAAGACAAAGATAAAATATTAAAAACAACAAGGGGGAAATGACAAGTAACATACAAGGGAGCTCCCATCAGGCTATCAGCTGATTTCTCTGCAAGCCAGGAGGGAATGGCACGATATGTCTAAAGTGGTGAAAGGAAGAACCTATAACCAGGAATACTCTACCCAGCAAGACAGTCCAAGACAGTCCCTCAGATTTGATGGAGAAATCAAAAGCTTTCCAGCAATCAAAAGTTAAGAGAACTCAGCACCACCAAACCAGTTTTACAACAAATGCTAAAGGAAATTCTCTAGACAGAAAATACAAGATGTTTAGAGCTCCCACTATTCAGTTTTCTCCTTTCTGGGATTTCCTCCTTATGGGAGTTCCCTTTATGTTATTTGCCATTTTTCGCGTGCTGCTTTTAATATTTGATCTTTGTCTGTAATTTTTTTCAGCTATTATCACTTCAAATATTTTCTCAGGTCCTTTCCGTCTCTCTTCTCCTTTATAGTCGTTACTTGTATGTTTGTTTTGAGGGCCAAGTGTGCACACAGCAGAAAGATCCACCTCAAAGAGCCGTTTTTTTAAGTATCAAATTCTGTGTGAATCCATCAGTTTTCATGTTAAAGTTAGATACAGATGACATCAACAGTGCTTTAGAACTATGATCTCACAAAATCATGTTTCAGTGTTGACCTTTCTTACTTTTGCCTATTTTGTTCACATTGCCTTTTATTGCCTAAATGTCTTCTCAGTTCAATTACTGTCCAAGAATGACTTATGGAGTACTTACCAGATAGAAGTCATGAAATTAGATCCTCTACCTATTGAAATCATGTTCATTCAAAATCCACATCAAATGCAGGCGCCTCCAAGATCACCCTTGCGCTCGTAATGTGTAGATGTGTGCGTGCTAAGTTGCTTCAGTCCATGTCTGACTCTGTGCGACCCTAAAGACTGTAGCCTGTCAGGCTCCTCTGTCCATAGACTTTTCCAAGCAAGAATACTGGAGTGGGTTGCCATTTCCTCCTCCAGGGGATCTTCCCAACCTGGGATTGAATCTGCGTCTCTTTGTGTCTCCTGCATTGGCAGGCGGGTTCTTTTCCACCAGCACCACATGGGTAGATAGATGTGATTTATTGTTTCTCTGGATGTTTTTTGTGCTTCCTTCTCCGCTTATGACATTTTGTTTATTAATATACTTGCTTTCCCTCCACCCACCTGTCACCAGTCTTGTTCCCCACCTGAGGTTGTGAACTTCACTGTGGCAAGGGCAAGTCTCACTCATGCTTATATCCATCCATGCTGCCTTAAACATGCTTTTCAAAGTCGGGACTAAAAAGATACAGGAAAGTCTTTGCAGCTGGAAATGGGGAACATTAGCTTCCTGTCTCTGTTCTCAGCAGAGTAGAGATAGCATCAGGTAATGATGTCTCTATTGTCTCTAGACCACATCTTAATAGAGACAACTCTTCTTCCCTAGTTCTTCTTCTTCCTCTTTGCTTCCCTTTTCCTCCTCCTTCCTTTCCCCTCTCCTCTCCTCTCACCTTTTCTCCTCCTTCCTTTTTTATTCTCACTATTTAATTGTGGCCTAGTTTAATCTTCGACTTTTTGTATGCTTAGTCTCATCTTTAAAATAAGGTATGTGCTGGTAAGAAAATGTTTTTACTTTAAGTTGTTACAGTTCAGTAAGGGATCCCTTCTTTCACCTTTGAAGACTTAGTGCCAGAACTCAACTAAATAGACCAGTGATGTTCCCAAGAATAGGTAGGAGAATAATCCAAATGTTTGATTCTTCCTTAACTTACCGAATGTTGAGCTGTAATGGACATACTGTAAAATGAAAACTGTAGAAATAAGATTAAGTGAATTAAATTATTTTTCCTAATAATCTTACTTCTTCCTTAGATTCAGGTCAGAAGACATTTAAAAGGAGAAGATCTATCATAAACTGGGCCTTTTGGCGGGGTTCTAGCATTCACCTGGATAACTTGCCCGTGTCACCAACATCTCCCTATCCCAGGACAGCTCTTCGGGGTTTCTCTGCCAGATATTTGTGAGAATGACAATCTGCCCAAAGCTGTCTTGGTAAGTCTCACTAGGCCTATAGCACTAGTAGGAAAGGAGGTTTGGGAAAGGAATGCTCTGGGAGGTAAATCTTTCCCTAAAAAATGGGAAATATATAGATACCCGTTGCTTTGGCTGAGAATCTTTATTATTCCTTCAAAGAAAAAATCTGATTAAGCTACTGCAGAGTCATAAGACAGCCATAACAGAGAAAGATTATCTAGCCTACTGATTTCAGGCAAGAGCCTCATTAACCTACTCAGATAAATTAGAAACTACACTGTAGACAGAGAATCCACTTTAGCCCTGACATTTTTCTCACAGCCTTTCTTGAACCCTGCATTGTTCAGAAAGTCTCACTTAATCACTTTAGCAACACAGACTAAATCTTAACATTTTTAAACTTGTGTTTTATTTGTATCCCAAGTCTTTTAAGTATAAAGATAAATCCTCTGGTATTTAGTTATCTTTTGTATATAGAAGAGATCAAATGAAAGCCACTGAGTATGTATTTTTTCCAGTTAATATAGTAAATGGGTAGTATTAAAGAATATTTATTGAGTGTCCAGTATCCTCCAAGCAATATGCTAGATGCCTGGCCCTTTATTCTATGTTGTTCATCTATATGTAAGCACCAGGTACTAATCTAGCCACTTTATTGCTTCTCCTTCACAACAGATTTAGAAGGTAGTTATCATCATCATCATTACCATCATTCCTACTCTCCAAATTAAAGGGAAACCCCCGCCAAAGTTTACCAAAGGTCACACCATAAATATGTGTCATAGCTAGGTTCCAGGTCCCATGGGTTGCTTGTCTCCAACACCCATTCTCTTCCTATATGGCAAGCAGAGGACACACAGCTAGAAAGAAAGTGAAATAAAAGACTGAATAGAATGGAATGGAATGTAGAAAGCTTCCTAAAGGAGATGATTTTGGAAGCTGATTTTAAAAGAAGGAAATAGTGACTTCCCTGGTGGTCCAGTGGTTAAGAATCCACCTTCCAATGCAGGGGACAAGGATCCAGTCCCTGGTCAGGAACTAAGGTCCCACATCCTACAGGGCAACTAAGCCTGTGCACCACAGTGAAGACCCAGCACAACCAAAAAACAACAAAAATGTAATATTTGTTCAAAAAAAAAAAAGAAGAAAAAGAAGGAAGTAAAGTATAAAGCCACATGAAAAGAAAGACAAGCAAGAGGACTTCCCTGGTGGACCAGTAGTTAAGAACCTGCCTTCCAATACAGTGGGTTCTGTCCCTGGGCAGGGAACCAACCGAAGATCCCACATGCCACGGGGCAGCTAAGCCCGTGAACCGCAGTGAGAAGCCTGCATGCAGCAACTGAGACCTCACACAGCCAGAAACCAACACCCCAAAAAGGAAGGAAAAGCCTTTTTCATACCTGGGGAAAAGAATCCATATTGGAGAGTAATGGGAGAATAGTTAGGGAGGAGAGAGACAAGTTAACAGGTACCTCGAAGTGATTGCTGGTTCACTGAAAAAAATCTCATTAAAGCAAGTGTTTAAAATGTTTTAGATGTTAAATATAGCAAGCGTAAATAGGAGAAAGACATTTAGAGATGCCAAAAAGCAAATAGAGTTTAATCCTCTAGCAGGCCTTCTAGCCCCAGGACTTCAGGTCTTTCCCCTGGTACACCCCAGCCTCTGGCACCTGGAGAGGGCAAATACATGTTCCCTCGCTTGTTCTGCATGACACGTCATCTTGATTTTCTTTTTCTTTTGCTTCCCCGTAGGATATGCTTTTCTTTCTTAATCAGAAAGGACCTCTCACAAAAGGCATCTTCAGACAGTCGGCCAATGTGAAATCCTGCAGAGAGCTGAAAGAAAAACTGAATTCCGGAGCTGAAGTACAACTAGACTGTGAATCTATTTTCGTAATAGCATCTGTCTTAAAGGTAGGGAAGTTTCTCCCTTCGTCCACCCCACAGCATAGCTCTGAAGAAAGACAACTGGCTTGTCTCATTGTAATATTACTCCCATCTGCAGAAGACCATGATAGAAATAGAATCTTAAAAGTGTTTAAAAAAAAAAAAAAAAAAAAAAAACACTTCTTAAAGTCATGTGTGTGCTCAGTTGTGTCTGACTCTTTGTTACCCCATGAACTATAGCCCACTAGACTCCTTTGTCCACAGGATTCTCCAGGCAGAAGTACTGGACTGGTTGCCATTTTCTCCTCCAGTGGTCATAGAATCACACTAGCATTTAAAAGCCACTTTTAATGATGTGGCATGTCAGATAGTCATTTTAAAATTCTTCATCCCACATCACTCTCATCTTCACTTCTGCTACCCCATGCAAAAAAGAAAAAAAAAATGAAATGAAACTTAAAAACAATTATAACACAGTATATTTACCAAAATAAACATCCTGATTAGATGACTTTCTCACAGTCTCACTATCTTCCTAATAAAGGCAAAATTTTCAAAAATAAATTTTATTAAACTTTGAAGCAGAGTTTTACCATAATAAACAGACATTTGCATAATAATTGAAATATTGCTCACTGAGGCTACTGAAAATTTTATTCAGTTACACAGTACCCCCCCAATACCTTTTAAAAGTAAATGGTGGAAAAAAAAAAAAAAAAGTAAATGGTGGAGTAGGAATGATTGGAACATCTAGTCCTTCTTTTATGAAACCCTTACCACATTTGGTACCCTTGATCCCATGTATATCTTGTATTTCACAATAAGCTTCTTTGCTGCAAGCATTTTTGATGCAGACATTTTGGACATATAACCATATAATTAGCCTTATGGTAATTTTGCAAAAAAAATAAATGGTTGACAGTTTGTTTTGACATATACAATATAAAAATCATGACAGATGACAATGATTTGCCCCAAAAATTGGTTTCATATTTTGAAATATACTACATTGGAGTTGAAAGAGACCAAGGGCCTTGAAGACATAGCATGAACCCACATTTCCCTTAGAACTCTGAAATGTTTATCAAGGAGAAATGGCAATATGCCAAGAACAAAAAATAGTGTGCAAGGCTTTCACAAAAACTCAGGCACAAATATGTATCCCAGTACCTAGTATTTGAAACTTGATGCTGCTCCTAAGAAATTTTAGCAAAAAATTAAACAGTTCTATGCTGAGCAAGAGACAAATCAACAATCTATATGTATATACCTATATATGTGTACATATATAAAATACTGTGAATGAAAGACTTGGAAGACAAATGCTTTAGCGTAACCCATGAAATAATATTGAGTTAATATGAATTGTGCAGTATTGCCATGAATCTATACACATTTTTATTTTTTAACTTTTTATTTTGTATTGGAATATGGGAGATTAGCAATGTTGTGAGTTTCAGGTGAACAGATTGGGAACTCAGCCATTCATATACATGTATCCATTCTCCCCCAAACTCCCCTCCCATCCAGGCTGCCACATAACATTGAGCAGAGTTGCCTGTATTATACAGTTGGTCCTTGTTGGTTATCCATTTTAAATATAGCAGTTACACACATTTTAAATGTGTTCAAGTATTTTGCATTTTACAATAAAGTCTTTAATTCTGTTATTCTAATGTTTCATTATGTCCTTCTTAATATCCCTCATTTAATTTTTGTTATTTTATCTTTTATGGCAGAACTGCCATACAGCCAGTTCATTATTTGGTTAAAGTATTTGCTGCAGAAATGCTTGTGGCAAAAATGTCTATAGCAAATAAGCTTATTTATGGCAAAAAAAGCTAGTTCCCCCCCTTCCCCCAATCCAACCCCACCCTACCCCCACCTATGGTTATTTAACTCAAATCCATAGTTGAGTTGATCTTATAAAATGCTTTCCTCCTCACATTCATGAAAATGCCCAACATTTTTTGAAAATCTAGTCAAAACTAGCTTTTCGCAGAGCTTTTGAAGCTTTTGAGCAATAGCTTCCGCAGATCGGAATCAGGCTCCCCCCTCCGAGCAGGATTGGAATGTCCAAGAGCCAGGGGTAGATACAGTGCCCCAGCCCCCATCCCCAGGCCTGGAGCTTAAAAACTATAAAACATGATGAAGAAGATTCCTGCATGTCCCTCCTCCTGGCCAGTTGCTTACACAATCATATTTTATGGGTTAGTGAATAATCAGATGCCTCTTGATAAAAGGGCCTTGTCTGCTCTTAAACAACCCCACCATAGAGTTTCACAATAAAGTGTCACTCTAAAGAGCTGGAGAGGGGCTTCCCTGGTGGCTCAGTGGTAAAGAATCCGCCTGCCAGGGCAGGAGACACAGGTTCGGTCCCTGCTCCAGGAGGAGCCCATGCCGAGGGGCAGCTAAGCCCGTGCACAGCTGCTGAGCCTGTGCCCTAAAGCGCGGGAGCTGCAACCACTGAAGCCTGTACCCCTAGAGCCTCTGCTGCACCAGAGAAGCCCCTGCAATGAGAAGCCCCTGCTTGTTACAACTAGAGAAAAGCCTCTGCAGCAAGGAGGACCCAGCACAGCCTGAATAATCAAACGACTTTTTAAAAAAAGAACTGGAAAATTGGAGCTGGGATCATCTAATTTATTTTACATAGGGCTTGTGATTACCTTTCAGTCCTGGAGTACAATAAAGGTATGTATAGTGTGCTTAGCCAGATACATAGCAGGCATGCAAGTATATGCATGATAAATTTTTCTTTGATTTTTGTCATAAAATTAGGCTTTCCCCCATCTTTTAAGAAGTTAAAGCCTATGTTTTAGAAATTTTTCCTTAATATGCTACTCATCACAGCACTACACTTAAAATTTTGTTCTAAATTGAGGTTGCTACGAAGAAGTATGATTTTAGAACAGTTAAATGTATTTCACAGTGAAGAAATAGTACTTATAGAAGAATAGGCAAAAGACGAAAAGTAATCCAAATGAAAAATCTGGTTATATGAGTTCTAACTAAAGTGTTATAATCATGTAGCTGTGTTTTACTCTCCTTTCTTCAAAGTAGTTGCAAGAAAGGGATACTTCTTGCCAAAAGTTTTTGAACTTTTGTTTCTTATTTTTAAGACTATTTGGAGCAGTACTTAAATTTTCCTTTAATTTTTACTTACACTAGTTTTGTTTAAATGTAACTATAATTGGAAGAAAATTACTTGTGATACTGTATTTTTGATTCATCAGACCTCTGAGGAAAAGTGCATTTTTAATCATGTAAGAATCTCATCTCAAATTAATTTGGGAGTTCTGCTGATGGCCTGGTTTCTGTTTTTGGAGGGGAAAAGATTTTGGTTGAGTACTAAGAGCTGGTTATTGTAATTCAGAACCAGCTTTCACATCCCTTCTCAGATCCAATGGTGGTTGTTATTTCGTAACTTGTTATTCCAGCTGTGGAGAGTTCATTGAGATGTTACAAGTTGTTATCTTTCAAGTGTAGGTTTTAAGATTTAATGATGTTTTTCTTCAAGACAGATCATAACTGTGTTTTCCACTGAGATTTTAAAAGAGAGGTATTGTCACTGCCCCATTTTGAAATAACAGATTTTTGCTCTGACTTTTAATCTGACTTTTAATGTAGGTGCAGCCACTAAAATTAGTCTGAAATTATGAAAATTTGATAGATTGACCCAGAAAAGAGGTAATCTTTATGATGACACATCTGAATCACAAATATCCATGGGTATTACTACTGGAAAATAGAACAGAGAAAGACTTTGTATCAATCATCTTCCTACTTGTTAATTACTCTAAAAAAAAATGTATGATAATAGGTGACATGACTACAAAGAGGTTTTCAAAACTACTCTGCTGCTGCTGCTACTAAGTCACTTCAGTCGTGTCCGACTCTGTGCGACCCCATAGACGGCAGCCTCCACCCAGCTGTCTCTGCCGTCCCTGGGATTCTCTAGGCAAGAACACTGGAGTGGGTTGCCATTTCCTTCTCCAGTGCATGAAAGTGAAAAGTGAAAGTGAAGTCGCTCAGTCGTGTCTGACTCTTGGCGACCCCATGGATTGCAGCCTACCAGGCTCCTCCGTCCATGGGATTTTCCAGGCAAGAGTACCAGAGTGGGTTGCCATTGCCTTCTCCATCAAAATTACTCTAGATATAGTTAATTGACCTTTCCTTGCCTTTCACTAATATTTGACCATATGACAAATAGCCACAGTTCCGTAATGACCTCTACTGTGTTTGGGACTGGAGCTTCCCAGGTGGCTCAGTGGTCTGCCAACACAGAAGATGCAAGTTCAATCTCTGGGTTGGAAAGATCCCTTGAGGAAGGAAATGGCAGCCCACTCCAGTATTCTTGCCTGGGAAATCCCAAGGACAGAGGAGCCTGGCAGGCTGTAGTCCATGGGGTCACAAAGAGTCAGACATCACTGAGCGACTGAGCATGAGCTTGCACGCACGCCTGTCTGGGAATGTGCTTGGCATTAAGGTGTGTGACGTAGAAGGTGAGGGTCTGATTCTGCCACAAAGAAGCTGATTAGCTAGTAGGGAACTTGCTCACCTAGTTAGCTAACTGCAACACTTAGGAGTCACAGCTTCCATATTAGCAGTATAAACATGACATATAAGTAATAAGTTGTCCTGAATGTATATAGCCATCATTTATCTATAAAGCATGAATAAAAGTTAAAAGTTATACCTAAAAAAAATAAATAAGTAATAAGTTGTGCATTCCCTTTCTAAGGCACAAAGGTAAAGTTGCTGATTTGATTTTCCAACAAGAGTTAAAATTATTCAGTTACAGATTTTCACCTGTCTCCACATTGTAGGCGGGAACTTATAAGCAGATAGTCAACCATGTCATGTTATGTTGTAAGCAGGAACTTGTAAGAAACATAGGGCCAGGACCAGAATTCTTAATTTTTAAACTTTTTATTAGCATATGTCAAACTGGAAACTGTTGGACGTATCCTACTTGTGTCATAGTCTCTAGTTTCATCACACCCAGCCCCGCCAATGGTCTCCATATAAAAGTCTCAAAGACCAGAAAGGATAATGTACCAGAGACATGTTATTTAATATACATTGCGTGTGGGGTGCTGTCCCATGCTTCCAGAGCCCAGCCGCAGTCTGGAATGCTTTCTTCTCCTAATATATGAGAGCCCTTCTAGGGGGAACACAAAGAGAAGCTCTAAGCATCTCTGCATGAAATTATTCACCAATGCCACTAGAATATAAAGTTCTAATATAACAGGGACTTAGTTTAATTTGCTACTCTATCCCTACCACCTCAAACAGTACCTGGCACATATGAATAAATATTTGTTGAATGGTTGGACGACTGATTACTCTATTATGAATCTCACAAATGTCTTCATACATTTCTTTTAACTAATGAAATAAAAAGGATTTAGGTTTGCCAGACTCTGCCTTGTTATACTAGTTTGCTAAAATGTACACAAACAGGAGATTTCTTTATCCTTACCACTATAGTCCAGACTCCAGTTTCCCTCTGGTTTTTGTTAGAAAAATATCAAAGCATACGTTTCTATGGGTGCGCATCATTGAAGGGTTGGCACCAAGCTCCATGTAGTCCAAAGAAGAGAGAACTTAACTGTACTTCCCAATAAAGTGTCTTCTTTCTAATGTCTCTCATACATATTTAACCTGAGAATAACAATTTAAAATATTTATTTTTCCCCTCTATATAAGGATTTTCTACGAAATATTCCAGGAAGCATTTTTTCATCAGATCTCTATGATCACTGGGTTTGTGTAATGGATCAAGGAAATGATGAAGAGAAAATAAATGCAGTTCAAAGGTAATTTTTCTGATTTGGTCATTTCTCAAAAATGCTTTTTAAAAAGCTTATATTTTGTAAGCTTGTCTGCTAAGGTAGCGTGCATGTGCTTGCTGTGTTTAGTAACTCAATCATGTCTGATTCTTTGCAACCCTTTGGACTGTAGCCCACCAGGCACCTCTGTCCATGAAATTTCCCAAACAAGAATACTGGAGTGGGTTGCCCTTTCCTCCTCCGGGGGATATTCCCAACCCAGAGATTGAACCCACGTCTTCTGTGTCTCCTTCATTGCAGGTGGATTCTTCACCCACTGAGCCATAATTACTATCAAAATCACATCCCCGGGGGCCAGTTTAAATATAGATTTATTCTAGCTACTCTCACTTTTATTGTTGCTTTTCCCTAATCTTATTAACATGGAATACTTGACCATTTTACACATTGTGTACATCTGAATCTGATAGGAGCTGAAATCCATTAGACCAAGAGGTAATACAGTAGACTCAATCTATAATTTATATCTTAGTTTAACCAGACTATTCCTTATATACTTCATTTAGCAACTGAGTTCATAAAGAGAAAATTCCTTCCCCCTCAAGGGTCTCACAGTCTAGTAGAACAGATAGACAAAACCAATAATTACAAAGTAGTATAATCAGTGCTAGTAAAGAGATACCTGGAGAATATGTGGGAATGCTTCAGAGGGACAGTTAACTTGTTGAAAAGTGTCAAGGAAGAAGGGAGTCTCAGTCTGATCACAAAGAATGCATTGTTTACACTCAATGCAAAGAGAAGTTGCTGGCAGGTCTCGCCACCCCAATCCCTTACAAGAGTATAAGAAAGAAAAGTCTATTAACAAAAAGCATACTTCCAGTTCTGTGAAAACTCATGAATCCTAAAATCATTTATTTGCATATGCTTGTTTAGTGCAGTTTTTCTTGAGCAGCTTTCAAATACAAGTCATTATCTACATACTGCTATTGATGGACACCTGTATCAATAGAAGAGCATAGTATACTGTTGAAGACTCCAGAATCAAAGGCACGTAACAGAATTGTGTCTGTTTTGGTGGAAATCATTCAGGGGCAGTGAATGTCAGATCCTGTATTTTGTTGCTCATTGTCTAAAGCTTTATATTCTACAAATGGTTAAAAAGATGTTGTTTTAAAGAGAGTTAGACTTATATCTCTCATGCAAACACAAAATGAGCACACGTGAGAGGTTTTATTTAAAACATTAATTATAGAACTAGTAAGATATTACTGCAAAGTCAAAAGAGATTTCAAACTTTCACAACTTAAATAATTAAATCAGAAATGCTGAAATGAATTTATAAATAGATGCAAAACTGGCTTTTACTGCTAGGGCATGGGGCGCGGTGAGTGGAGCAGTGTATGTGCAAATAAACCATTTATCTCTCTACCAGATAAGATTTTTGAGTCTACAGTGGGCAAGTGTTAAGTGCACTGCTATCAGTGATGTACAGTTTGCAGAGTCAAATAACTCAACCCCTATGACCCAGATACCCCAGAGTATGATAACAGTACCTTACTTTCCATTGAATACATCCAGGAATCCTTTGGTTCATTTCCATATCTTTCATAATTTGTCCCTTCAAAACGGTACTCATTGTCAGTCCACGGTGCTGAGGAAATGCCTTGCTATTGTTATGCAACAGGACTCCAAGTACCCAATTTTCTCCCCCAGGTTACAGATTCTTGTTGGAAAAAAGCAACCACCGTGACTATCAACATTTGTATCTGTTTTCTGTATGACAGTAAAAATCATTTTTAGTGAATGATCATTTAAAATCCTTTATCAATTACAAAATAGAAACGGTAGAAAAAATATTATTATGAGCTTGCCTTACATGTGAGAGTGATGTCAGTGAGATAGAGAGATGTGGGGCAAAATTGACCTTGAGAGCTGCCAGAGCAGAGAATGGACCTTTCAGGATGGACCTGGGAGTCTCATGGCCAAGGTTTAGGTTTTTACCAGAGACAGAATCCTGTGTTGGTTCTTGGAAGTAAAGGAGCTACATATTAGTAAGTAAGTAAAGGAGTATTAAGTATTACATATTAAATGTAACTGTTTAATTTCATTAGAAAGCTTTTTGGGGGTTTTGGTTGAGAATATTAGGGAATGTTATAGGATTTGCTTAAGATACTTTGCAACCGTTTCAGGTAAATGTTTCAGACAGCATCTTTTTATGAATTTTTTTTTGCATTCTTTTACATTTTCATTGGAATACAAAATAAATAAACCTCCAGCGCTCACTTTCTCTCCTCTTTACAAGCAGGCCTCACTTCGCGTGTACCCTGTTAACAGACGTTCCTGCATGTCTGAACTGTGAAAGTGAGGACTCCCTGGCAATGCAGGTTTTCTATGCAATGTTTGCTTACAGACTGCATTTTTCTGTCTTCAGGCTATTAGACCAGCTTCCGAGAGCCAATGTTCTTCTCCTAAGGTATCTTTTTGGGTTATTACACAACATTGAGCAACATTCTTCATCCAATCAGATGACCGCATTTAATTTAGCAGTGTGCATCGCCCCAAGCATTCTTTGGCCTCCTACTTCCTCCAGCCCAGAACTAGAAAACGAATTTACAAAAAAGGTAATGAAGTTTTTTGTTTTTCTGCTCTGGGGGACCAATTCCCCATTTTGAACCGAAAATTTGGGGTATTAATTCTGAAAGATACATGTTTTCTGAAGTTAAAATACTTAAGAAAATAAGTACTATATCTACTAAGTACATATCATTATAAATTTGAGTTCATTGAATGTTTTATCCTATTCTGGTAGACGATAGAAAAGGTAATTTCTTGAGCACAAAATTGATAGCAGTTGGATTGCTTCTCTTTTCTCTTTAAGGAGGAAAAACAACCATGACTGACTTAAGCCATAGAATGATACGAAAACAGTTGATATGATTTTAGAAATAAATAAGGACTTTCAGTTCTAATGAGGTGGATGAACCTAGAGCCTATTATACAGAGTGAAGTAAGTCAGAAAGAGAAGGACAAATATCATATATTAATGCATATATATGGAATCTAGAAAGATGGTACTACTGATCTTACTTGCAGGACAGCAAAGGAGACACATGTAAAGAACAGACTTCTGGACACAGTGGGGGGAGGAGAGGGTGGGATGGTTTGAGAGAGTAGCACTGGAACATATGCATTACCATGTATAAAACAGATAGCCCTCTGTCTATTTAGGGGGTTTGCTCTATGACGAAGGGAAGCCAGAGCCAGTGTCCTGTGACAGCCTAGAGGAGTAGGATGGGGAGGGAGGTGGGAGTGGGGTTCAAAAGGGATGGGCCATATGTGTACCTCTGGCCAATTCACGTTGATGTATGGCAGAAACCATCACTGTATTGTAAAGTTATTAACTTATAATTAAAAAATAAAATAAGTAAATTAGGACTTTGGAATTAGGTCAAGGTTGAATTCTCAGCCCTAACACTTGCTAGATGTACAATCTTGAGCAAAATTAGCTACATTGATCCAGTTTCCTCATCTAAAGAATGGAGATGTTGCTAATACCCACTTCATACATTATTTAAGTTGGTGCAAATGCAGTTTTGGACTGTGAATTTTAAATCATTATAACTAGGCTCAAACACATCTTTATTAATCAAAATAGGAACCATTAGAATCAACACATTTTTGCCAGTGAGAAATAAGTTTGTTGATTCCTGTAGCATAAAAATCTATGCTTTGATATTCAATGAACTCTTAGGAAGTATTTTCTGCCTCCTGCTGGTTGTGGAAGCATTTTTCCTGCAAAAGCTTGTCAAGATGCTTGAAGAAGAGGCAGTCAGTTTTCAAGAAATCAGGTGAATATGGCAGATGAGGCAAAACTTCGTAGCCCAGTTCACTCAACTCTTGAAGCATTGCTTGTGCAATGTGCGGTCAGGTGTTGTTGTGGAGAAGAATTGGGCCCTGTCTTTTGAGCAGTGCCAGCTGCAGATGTTGCAGTTTTCGGTGCATCTCATCGATTTGCTGAGCATTCATCTCAGATTTCACCAGGATTCAGAAAGCTGCAGTGGATCAGACAGGCAGCAGACCACCAGACAGTGACCATGACCTTTTTTGCTGCAAGTCTGGTTTTGGGAAATGCTTTGGAGCTTCTTCTCAGTCCAGCTACTGAGCTGGTCGTAACCAGTTGTCGTTTAAAATCCACTTTTGGTCACACGTCACAATCCAATCAAGAAATGGTTCATTGTTGTTGCATAGAATGAGAGAAGACGACACTTCAAAATGACATTTTTTTTAATTTTCAATCAGTTCATGAGGCACCCACTTAGCGAGTTTTTTCACCTTTCCAGTTTGCTTCAAATAAGTTCTTCAGCAACTCCTCATTTAGTTGTAAGAGGATCAGCTTCGATGGTTACTCTCAGTTGGTCACTGTCAGCTTCTGATGGCTGGCCAGTAAGCTCCTCATCTGCAAGGCTCTTGTCTCCTTTGCAAAAACAAATAGCACTTCTCTATTTGTTAGCTGTTTCTGGGCCAAATACACTGTTGATGTTGTGAGTTGTCTCTGCTGTTTTGTGACCTATTTTGAAGTCAAATAAGAAAACTGCTCAAATTTGCTTTTTGTCTAACATCATTTCCATGGTCTAAAATAAATATAAAATACACAGAAAGTAGTGTCATTTGCCAAAAACATAAAGCAAAAATTTCACATTAAAATGATGTATACCATAACCACATTTATTTAACAATGTATTCCAACATCAAACAGCAGAGTTCAACAGTGCAAAACCACAATTACTTTTGCCCCAACCTAATAGTTACTTGAGATCACATACTCCTGTATTGCCTGATTGTAAGTACAGGAGCTGGGGCTTTGCTTCAGCTTTTGGGGCCAAAAAAAAAAAAACTATATAAAGCTCTCTGTGTATCTCACAGAGACACAGAGCTCCCTAGTAAAATCTTAGCCCTTCCCGAAGCACCTCCAGTTAGCAAGGCTAAGGGAGAGAAATGCATAGGAAGAGACTAGTCAGGCAAAGTGCAAGTTTTTTCTCCAGCTGTCTCACCTCTCCAGGGAGAACCACAGAGGATGTCTACCAACTTCCCAGCTCATGACACCTGCCTTTTGCATAAGAAATACATTGTATAAGTCTTCATTTAATGACACTTCATGAATTTTAATGAGAAGGTGTGTTTCCTCACCCCAAGTGCCCTATAGAGAATACTTAAAATTACTCTAATTTTAAAAACAAGACAGTTGGTATAAAAATGTTAGTATTAAGCCAAGGCCACAAATAATAATTAGTCTACTGATTAAAATTAATTTCTGTACTCAAACTACTCTTGAAAGTATCATAGTTTTTTAGGGGAAACTGTATTGTAAAGCAAACCTGAATTTTTCTCTGGATTTTTTGGCATTTATTGTTAGAATTAGGATTCATATATGAAATGTGATCTATAGAAAGGCTGTATAAGAAGTTTGCAGCTCACTTTTGTCCCTTTTTTGTACAGATTTCTCTGCTTATACAATTTCTGATTGAAAACTGCTGTCGGATATTTGGAGAAGAAATCACTTCCCTCTTGGGAGAGGTTTCAGTGAGATGTGATACTAGAGAGAATGCCTCAGGTATTGTGAATGACTGGATTGGGTTTTGTGGGAAACAGACAACACGTCTGTGAAGATCAGCTGGGACAGTGGTTATCCTGGAGCCCACAGCAGCTCGGGTGAAGGGGGCCTCTCACCTCGGTCAGTGGGTCTAAGACTTCTGCTCCTTCCTTAGAAGGTCAGGGTATGTTAACACTGTGGTAGGGTTAAGAAGTGTATAAGACAAGGTCCCAGATTGTTAGTGGAAGCATTATATAGTATGATGTTTTTAACCTTTTTTAAAATAAACTTTACAAGGAGCCCCAATATGTATAACACAACTGCTCTGGTTGAAACTGGAGTAGAAGGCCCAAAGGCAATAGAGACAGCCCTGTTTTTTCTCCTCACCTTCCTGTTAGAGGTCCCTGAGGCTTCTTAGAATTCTCGGGCACTGCTAAATACATTAAAAACAAGTAACATCATGGGGCAGGCTGGGCTGTGTGGGGAGTGAAGACACTCAATATTCCAAATTATGAATTCTTGTAACACCAATTACTGGTTACGTTAACTTTGGCCAATTTTTCTATGCCACTGAACATCAATATCTTCATCTACAAATATGGATAACCATCATATCTAACAGTTTTGGTTGTAGTAAAGATAATGTATAGTAAAGAACTTTGTCAAAGAGAAATTGAAAGGGCTAGTAAATGGTTTCTCTGAGATTAGAGTTAATTTATGTATACAGACCAGCAGATCCATTTAAAAGACAGAGTCTTATTCAGAACCTGGATATATCTGGCATTAATTTCTTTATATTTTTAACTGTTTCTTGATATTATGACCATCTCCTCATTGCGTTGAGGAAATCTTATTTAAAGAAAGCCTATTTCTTCAGGAACTGAGGTAAATCTTGTATACCTCAACAGTTTATTTTTAATTCTGCACTTACATCTGGGGAGATTATGAAAGATTCTTTCTTTCCTTAGAGTGAAAATTTGAACAATCTACATTTAAAAACAGAATTACACCAAACATCATCATAGTTGGGGTTTTTTATTATTTTTAAGGCAGCATGCACTTGTGTCAAGTAAAAATGTTAATCCTGGTTTGCTTTTTCGACAGATCTCTCTTGCTTCCAGCTGAATGACTCCTCCTATGACAGCTTGGAAAATGAGCTGAATGAGGATGTTGACGCCCCATGTAGTGACTTGGTAAAGAAACTCGGTCAGGGTAGCAGAAGCATGGACTCCGTGTTAACCCTCAGTGACTATGACCTCGACCAGCCTGAGGTGGAAGGCCTTTTAACCCTGAGTGACTTTGACTTAGACCATTCTAAAGATGAAGACATTCAAATGGGACAGCCCCTCGAATCCAAGCCAGTGGACACTGCAGTGTACACCAAGGCCCCACGCTCCAAGGCCCCCTCTGGCATGAGCACACCCAGCCGCCTGTCCACAGCTGCCACAGATACCCCCAAGGGCCTGAGGCGACACCGCCGCTGCTCGGAGCCCAGCATCGACTATCTCGATTCAAAGCTTTCCTATCTCAGGGAGTTTTATCAGAAAAAGCTACGCAAGTCCAGCTGTGATGCCATTCTCTCAAAAAAGGATGAGAGCCATCTGAATCAGAATCAGCCCCTTCAGGAAGGGGGTAAGACATGTTTTAAAAAGAGTTTGGTCACAGGCACTGATAGCAAGAAAAATGCCCCTAGTAAAAATGTTAAGAAGAAAAGCTTGTCTGATAATGAGGGAAGTCATGTAAAACATTTTCCTAAATCCAAGCCAGTAGCCATTTCCGTGGCGTCTTACAGTCACATGTCCTCCTGTGATCATCCCAGGAGCCAGCCCTTTGACACGGATACATCCAAATACTCCCCACCACACACTGCAGACGCCCTCAAGAGCTCAAGGAGGCAACGGCGCTGCTCGGAGCCCAGCATTGATGACGGGCACTGCAGACTGACCTATCTCAGGGGGATTTATTCAAAGCAGCAGCAGAAAGCCGGCTATGAAGCCAGTCTCTTGCATGGAGAGGAAGATTATCTCAAGCGACACAAGTCTTTACAAATGGAGGGGCAGAAGCTTATTAATCAGAGTTTGGTCATGGGGATTGAGGTGGGCAAGAGTAGTGCCGCAAACCAAAGCGCTGAGAAGGCTTTACCCCCACGTTTAAACCTCTGCTCAAGGACTAGCTACTCCAGCCTGTCCTCCCCAGGCACTTCCCCGTCTGGCTCATCCCTGAGTTCCCAAGACAGTGCTTTTTCTCAGATTTCCGACCACTCTGTGTTTACACCCACTGAAACGTCCTCTCCGATAGACTGTACTTTTCAAAGAAAACAGGCAGAGCTTTCTTCTGACTTTAGCAGCTCTGGCCTCATTTCTGGAATTCCTGGTCCCTCATCAGGGCAGGCCAGCGGCCGCCTGGCTTATACAAAAAAGGACAGCGTAGAGTGGCATTCACACATGCATTCTGTAACTCTTCACCCCAGCACGTGGTTGAAGAGTGGTGTGGCCAGTTTGAAAAACTGGTCTCTCAAAAAGAAGGCAAGGGCACCCAGACCAGAGGAAAGTAAAGCGGGTTCTCTGAAAGGGCCCACAGATCCTCCTGCACATGCTTCTGGTCTTCCGGAAGCCGTCGCACTGCAAGAAAGGCAGAAAGACGTGCCCCAAAGGGCAACTGAAGGACTGGGAGCTGTGCAGACGGCCCGCTGGTACAGTTCCTACCCCAGCCAGGACTCAGAGAAACACTGTAGCCTCATGGAAGACAGACTTGGGCTTCGTATGAAGTCGCCTGAGGAAGGAGAGGATGGCGGGCAGTGCTCTCCTGGAACGCTGCCACAGAGAAGGTCCTCCCCCGGCTCTTTGACTGTGGATGATGCATCCAGCCCAGGCTCAGGGCCGCCCGTGGTGTGTGATGCTGAGGACAGGCATTTGGCCAAAGACATTTAACCACCATAAGAACATGATGTCTACAAAGACAGAAACAGGCTGATAATGACAACAATTACTATGACCCCTTTGTATAAAATACCTGGGTTGGGTAGCATAAAGATAATCATTGCTAATACTTAGGACAACAAAAGAATTCTCTTTCTTGAGACTATTTGGCCAAAAGTTTAGACTAAAAAATTCTGTGACCTCAGTGTTTGGGAGGCTTTTCTGTATTAAAACATGGATGGATCACGTCATGCATTTTAAGAGCTATGAGCAGACGGCTAGAGAAAGCATCTTCTGTAGAGGAAACTTGCTATGTATGATGAGATTAGTTCCTGAGTAAGCCAGGAGATCAGAAGCGAAGAACAGGAAGTGTGGAGAGAGAGGGAAGGCTGCAGAGAAATCACTCACATTCTGTGGAATGTTTTTAATGAATAGGCCAAAATAATGCCACTAGTCAAAACTAAAGAGGTAACACATCTAATAATAAATAAAATTATGTGAAACTTTTCCCCAAATCCAAACTAGTGGCCATTTCCATGACATTTTATATTCAGTCACATACCCTCACAGCATCATTTCAGGTATCTGCCCATTGGTGGCAACCAGAGAGGAAAAAGTTGAAGTGATTTGAAAGCCATGAGTACCATGATATTGTAGGTGGTTTTGTTTTTTGGTGTTTTTTTTGTATTGGTGGAGTTTTTCCACCAGTGTTTCATGCTCCACAGAGGCTCCACTGCACACTGCTGTGAGGAGAAAGAAGGAGACGACTGCTTGCTTCCGTGTCCTTCCAAGGTGCCTGAGCTCGGAACGTTCTCCTGTTATAAGACGGCCTTCCCCCTGTATTCACTGTCTTAGTGTGGAGGGAAAGACTGCCGGAGCAGTCCTGTCTCTTACCCAGTTGCTGCTGCAAACATGTGATCAAACCATGGCTCCTCTTTGCTAAAGTGTTTTTCTGTTCCTTACCTCTTAGTCAGCCAGAAAACATTCCTGATAAGTCATCCCTTTACTGATGGTCATTTGTCAGTTGAGAGAACAGTTTTGAGGTTGGCGGGTTATGAAGAGTCACAGAATGGAGGAGCTCTCGGGCCTTCTTTTCGACAGTCTTTGGCTTCAGGTTATCTTACCTCCAGAAGTTTTTGCATATTTTTTGTTCCAATAGTTCACAGTGTATACCCCCATTGATTATTTCATATTGACGGACATTTCCCCTCTCTTTTGCCTTAAAGATTACAACAGTACATCTCCTGGGTTATTTCCTGGGGTTATTAGGGCTGGCCAACCAGTGTGATGTGATAGAATCAGAAATGGATGTGCTTCTTCCTTCATTTTTAAATACTTATAAGAAGTTACCTAGAGCCCATTGAGTTCAATATCAGACAGACCTTCCCCCCACAATACTTGGCTCTATCAAATTATTTTCCTCATCCACCCAGAAACTTTCATGTCAAATATTTTCTCAATGTTGTCCTAAAGGTTGCATTTTTCACTTGTATAAAAAAATAATGTTTTCTGTAAGAGAGAAGTCCTTTCAGTATTAGCTACAGGTGCTACCTACCTCTAGGGGACATGGCCCTATTTGTCCTAAGCATTGTAATTAACTTTTAGAACTCTCTCAAAAGAGCTCCTTTATGACACTGGCCATCTCAGTCACAGATGTGAAGTAGATTTTACCTTTTAACTAACCACTCCTATATTTAGACTCCTAAGTGTCCATATACATCTTTTGTGGTATGATATATAAAGGCAACAGGGATTCCCCTCACCCTTAGGGCATACTACTGCAGAACCGCAAGATGTGAATGAAGATGTGAAAGCCACTCTTATGGCTTGGAGTGTCTTTCCAGAAGAAATTGCTTCTCTGCTTAACAAAATAATAGTTGTATCCTTTTTTTCTTTCATATTGGTGGTTAGGAAATCATCTACTCAGTTTGAAGCATAGAAGATGCTGAGGTTCTTCCATAACCATTCCTGTCCTCTGTGTTCCCATTAGATACTTCTGTAACATTTAATGTGAATAATTAATATTGCTGTAAAGTATTATATTGTACGATTTGAAGACAGACTACATGTCATTTTATTATACTTCATCAATCTATAATATATTAGACCAATGCTTTATCTAAAATGCTTTGAGTTTGTATAATATATCTTGACAAATTTTACTACCATATGTTATGTAATAAATGTGTATTTTTGTACTTGCAGAAACTGCTGCTAACTTTTAAAGTTGTTTGGTTTTAAAGGCACTGATTATGGATATGTATGAAGTCCATGCTGTCTGTTAAATAAAACATCATCCTTCAGAGTTAACAGTCCCACCAGGGCAATATTGCCATTTGTAGAATTGTTTTAGCTAATGAGCCCAATTTCTGCTTAACATTGGAAATTTCGTAAAATGTAATTAATGTTGATTGGAACTTTGAGCTTTTAGTCATAGGTCGTGTGGTCAGTCTCTCTAGAAAAGGAGGACTTTATTTCTTTTATATTTTTCTGATCTTACTGTTTACCAAGCAATTACGTTTTAAACATAAAGTCTTCATTTTTCTTAGATATTACATGTACACTGTGCTCCTAGAATCAGATATATATTGTCTGTGTTCTCATAGCAAAGAACCATCAACTCAGTTCAATTGTTGTATGAGATCTTCTGTCTAAATTTGTGCCCTTCTGACCAGAGTATCTAATTGATTCCAGGCATTTCCAAACATCCCAGGATGTCTAGATCCAGATACTACAAGACATCAGTACTTATAAAGTCATATAAAGTCAATAAATATTCTCATTTCTCTCATTTCCCATGAGTATCTTCGCCTCCTCAAAGTTCATGGAGATTTGCTGTATGTAAGTTTAAGCACCATTTGAAAAAGGTTAAAAATATACACATGACCTTAGTCCAGAAAAAAAATGATTCATTCTGAGCAGTAAAGACCTAAAAAGAAATGCAAAGATGATTTTTGCTTCTAAAGAAGAAGTTTAATCTACTAAAAACATTGAGTTCAATAATTTATCTTAGTTTTGTGGTTTTTCAGCTTTTCATGGAGTGGCATTGAATTGAAAGGATCTAATGTATCCTTGAACCAGTGGCATATTTTGTCTGTTGAAACTAAAAATATGTATCTTAATCCAAATTATGGTAGTGTTTAATCTTTTTTACCTGGTCATGTTTTAATGACTTAAGAGAAGTATCTGCAAGCTGTTTATTTCAATACAAAGAAAAAAATTTAACAATAAAGCTAGGTAAAATGTTAACTTCTTTAATATCTATTCTGGTTACAAGGATATCTCATAAGGTAAGTTTCCTGCTGAAAGGAAGAGTACTCTTGAACTGTGTGCTTTCTACCCTAAATGTGAGTCTACTCTCTTCCTAAGCCACCTGTAAATATAAATCCTTCATTTGTATTGTTTGTTTGTTTTTAAAAGGGGGGGAGTGGAATTTCATAAACTTCAGTTCTACATAGTATTGGGTGTGTGATAGAATTGGCAAAAGGCTCTGGGGTGTAATTTGGAAAATTTTGTTTCCAAGTCCCAAAGAAATATGCACAGGGTGGTAGTAGATGCATACTGTTTCTTAATTTGTACGGGATGCTTTCTCATTGTGCATTGTCAGAGTGCACATGCATTTGTAGATTGAAGTGTTCTTCTACCTATTTAATTTGTTAAGGCAAAGTAAATGTGTTTTCTGGAGTTTGACTTTATGTGACAATAGAAGATGCATATTTGGGAGACATTAAGATTTAAAAGCTAGGTATTTTTCTCTAGGTTTAATTTTTAGTTTACAGTAACTTAAAGTTAAATTTAGACCTTCTTATAGCCTCTTGATCTGCCATGAGGAATGAATAAACTAGCTAAAAACCTGTACTTGTGGCATAGGCCCATTACTCTGAGCAAGTAAAATGGATGCTTAAAGAAATACCCAGCCTCTGCCAGATCACAGGAACTAATTGTTACTGTCTAAAATTTTCAGAAGAAAGAGGCATTTTATGTCTTTGCCCAAGAATGAGATAACTGAGAAGGAGAGAATCATCAAAATACATGAACACAGAGAAACACTGCTTGAAGGTACAGTGAATGATTAGAGAGGAGGAAAGCTAATTCAAGGTACTAAATCACAAAGAACTCAAGAAAAGGGAGAAAGAGTTTGTCTAGGGAGACAGAGATGTTACAAATGATGTAAATGCTAGTCAGGCCATCTAAGTTTTATTGTAGGTACTGTTTTAGACCCTAGGATAAAGTTGAAAAAATGTTGATTGTGTCCTCAGGGACTTCAAACAACTAAGGGAAAATTGGGTTGTGTAGAAGAAGGGGAGCAGTAACATTGGACACTCAGTGTTGCCTGTATGCACTGCCAACCAGTGCATTATTGGTTTTATTTCATTTCGTGCTCACTGCAGCCCTTTGTGGTAGGTACATTCAGCTAGAACCTCATTCTGACCCAAGGCTCTTTTCTTCATCTTTCACCTTAAAATAATGATGATGATAATACCTCTTCCATAATATAGCAGACACAAAGTTAGGTACTTGAGGACCATCCAAACTTTGCTAAGTTATGTCTCAGCTAGATATCTCTAAGAAAATCATTCAGTATCAGAAATAATTCATAAACCTATGATAAATGTAAAAATAATTGGGCCGAAAGTTGGTCCAAACAGTGTAGACCTGTCTCCCTGCTTCTTCTAAGTACATCTATAGATCCTGGAAACAACACAGAGACCAATCAAAGATGGGTGGATTGGTTCAGAATGCTAGGACTGGAGGAAAAACACAGTAACGGGACATCTTACATCCCCTTAGCCAACAGAAGAAGAACCAGGTCTGGTCTTTTCCAACCTAGCAACAGAAGGCAGCACAGATCTGTGCATTGCTTCCCAGAAATGGATGGAGTCCTTCTGACACCAGTGGGTAAACCAAGCACCACCAGCAGGAGGGAAGGTTGAGTCACACTAAGTGGCCAGACCTGAGACTTCCCACCTCCGCTGGGGATACTAGAGTCACAACAGGCAGTTCAGCCTGGGAAGTATCTTTGTTCCAGCAGACCTGACTCCCCCATCCATCCAAAGACACTTTGATCAGATAGCATGGACAGGAGGTATTCTACCGCAGAAAGCACTCAGCCTGGGGAGTCTCAGGGCCAAAGAACAAATAGGCTTCTCTGACTGAGAACGGGTCAAAAGAGTACCAGAAAGACTGAAAAACTCGGTGAACCTACAGTTTCCAGTAGGCCAGGGGCCTATGTGTTAAAGCTAAACAACGTGACTGCTATGAAAGTAAATAGGGCCCAGAGTCTCCTAACCCAACAGATAAAAGTGTCCAGGATACAACTGGAAATCACCTGTCATACCAAGAACCAGGAAAATCACAAATTCAGTGAGAAAAACCTGATGCCAACATGAAAATTTTAAAGCAAGCTAGCATCTTAAAAATGTGTCTGTGGACAACTAAATACAAATTATCTTGAAACAAAGGGAAACAAATAGAAAATCCTACCAAAGAAATAGAAGTACAAAACAGCCAAATGAAAACTGTAAATATAAAAAATACAATAACAGATTTAAAAATTCACAATGTAAACCTAGTAACAGAATGAAGATGACAGGACAGAATCAGTTAACAGGACAGAATTACACAATCTAAACAACAAAGAAAGTTAATGGGAAAAAAATAATCAGAGACTTAGAGATCTGTGGAACAGTACCAAAAGATCCAACATTTGTATCATCAGAGTTTCAGAAGCAGGGTAGGGCTGAGGCAGTATTCAGAGAAATGATAGCTAAAACTCCACAAATTTGATAAAATATACAAACCTACACATTCAGGAAACTAAGTGACCCCAAACTGGATAAATGCAAAGAAAGACATACCACAACTAAATGTTTGAAGACTGACTATGGGAAAAGTGTTGAAAGTAGTAAACAACACTTACCTTTAGGGGAACATCAGTTTAAATGACAGGAATTATCATCTGAAACCATAGAGGCCAGAAGAAAGTGGCACATTTTGAAAGTGCTGAAAGAAACTCAACCCAGAATCCCATAACCAGTGAAACTGTCCTTTGTGAATGAAGGAGAAATAAGAACCTTCTCAGATACAGGAAAATTTAAAGAATTTGTCACTAACAGATATATCAAAGACTAGCCAAAGGAATTTTTTAAAACAGTAAATGGTAGAAGGAAATATGGAGCATCAGGAAGGTAGGACAATAGAAAGCAGAAGTAATAGTATATAATGATTGACTGTCTTCATGAGTTTTAAGTTATATGCGATGCTTGAAACTAAAATTATAACACTGTGATACTCAAGAAAATGATATTTTAAAGTGGGGGGGGAGAATAAAAGAGACCTAATAGAAATGGCAGAAAGCAAAGAAGAACTAAAGAGCCTCTTGATGAAAGTGAAAGAGGAGAGTGAAAAAGTTGACTTTTCACTCAACATTCAGAAAACTAAGATTATGGCATCTGGTCCCATACTTCATGGCAAATAGATGGGGAAACAGTGGAAACAGTGACAGTTTATTTTGGGGGGCTCCCAAATCACTGCAGGTGGAGCAAGCGTCTTTTGCAGGAAAATCACAATTA
This sequence comes from Muntiacus reevesi, assembly GCF_963930625.1. NCBI lineage: Eukaryota > Metazoa > Chordata > Mammalia > Artiodactyla > Cervidae > Muntiacus > Muntiacus reevesi. Next base: position 70,878,167 of record NC_089257.1, read on the forward strand.
TGACCAACCTATACAGCATATGAAAAAGCAGAGACATTACTTTGCCAACAAAGGTCCCTATAGTCAAAGCTGTGGTTTTTCCAGTAGTCATGTATGGATGTGAGAGTTGGGCTATAAAGAAAGCTGTATGCCAAAGTATTGGTGCTTTTGAACTGTGGTGTTGGAGAAGACTCTTGAGAGTCCTTTGGACTGCAAGGAGATCCAACCAGTCCATCCTAAAGGAAATCTGTCCTGAATATTCATTGGAAGGACTGATGCTGAAGCTGAAACTCTAATACTTTGGCCACCTGATGCAAAGAACTAACTCATTTGAAAAGACCCTGATGCTGGGAAAGATTGAAGGCAGGAGGAGAAGAGGATGACAGAGTATGAGATGGTTGGATGGCATCACTGACTCAATGGACATGAGTTTGAGTAAACTCCGGGAGTTGGTGATGGACAGGGAGGCCTGGCATGCTGCCGTCCATGGGATCGCAAAGAGTCGGACATGACTGAGTGACAGAACTGAACTGAACTGAATATAAATGAGTTTTCCATGCTTCCCTCAAAGGGGTAAAACGTTGATACCAGTAGAATGTAATATGCTATAAATATATTTACATGCTAAGTCCCTTCAGTCATGTCTGACTCTTTGCAATCCTGTGGACTATAGCCCACCAGGCTCCTTTGTCCATGGGATTCTCCAGGCAACAGTACCTGGAGAGGGTTGCCATTTCCTCTTCAATGGGATCTTCCCAACTCAGGGATTGAACCCATGTTGCTTATGTCACCTGAACTGGCAGATGTTGTAATAATTAGCCAACTATAGAAACTATATCTTTGGAGAACATTTCTTTACAAAATACTGTAAGTAAAGCTGGATGGAATCCTTTAAAAAAAAAAAAAAAGACAAATGTTTAACACACAGGAAGCCAAAGTAGACAGAGGAAAAAGAAGTAGAGGAAAAAACAGAAAACAAATAAAATGGCATGCTTAAGCTCCAACATGTATTACCTTAAATATAAGTGATCTGCATATATCAATCAAAAGACAAAGATTGACATTGTGGACTAAAAACACAAGGCAAAAACTACCTAACTACATCCTATCTATAAGAAACTCACTTCAGATTGGTTCAAGATGGCTGAGTAGAAGGAAGTGCTCTAATCTCCTCCTGCGAGAGCACTGATATTGCAACTAGCTGTTGAACAACCATCAACAGCAAGATGCTGGAACCCACCAGAAAAGGATATCCATGTCCAAAGACAAAGGAGAAGCCACATGAGATGGTAGAAGGGGCACAGTCATGATAAAATCAAGTCTCATACTTGCCAAGTAAGGAACCGACAAAGTGGATAACATAATACCAAAATAGTTCTCCCACTATTGTAAATGTTATGAGCCCCTTCTCAGCCTTGGGATCCAGAAAAGGGATTAGGAATCCCCAAGGAAGTTGACTTTGAAGACCAGTGGGATTTGACTGCAGGACTTCTACAGGACTGGCGGAAACAGTGACTCCACTCTTGGAGGGCACACACAGAGTCTTGTGCACACTAGGTCGCAGAGGAAAGGACAGTGACCACAGAGAAGACTGAACCAGACCTACCTACTAGTGTTGGATGGTCTTCTGCAAAGGCGTGGGTGAGTGGTGGCTCGCATTGGGGACCGGAGTGTTGACAGTAGCAGTTCTGGGAAGTGCCCAACGGCATGAACCCTCCTGGAGGACACCATTAGCCCTACCTTAGAGACCGTAGATTCCAGGGCTAGGTCACATCAGGCCAAAAAGCTGACAGAGAAGGAGTATAGTCCCAGTCATCTGCAGGCAATTGGATTAAAGTTCTACTGAGCATGGTCCTGCCCACCAGGGTAAGACCCAGTTTTTCCCACCACCAGTCCCTCCCATCAGGAAGCTTGCACAAGCCTCTTAGATAGCCTCATCCACCAGAGGACAACCAGAGGAAACTAGAAGAGCTACAATCTCAGCCTCCAGAATGAAAATCACCATCATTAAAACTTGAACAAATTGAAAAGGCTGAGAATTATGCCCCAGATGAAGGAAAAAGATAAAACCTCAGAAAAACAACTAAAGGAAGTGGAGGTATGCAACCTTCCAGAAAAAGAATTAAAAACAATGATAACAAGGATGATCCAGAATCTCAGAAAAAATTGAGAAGATGCAAGAATGTTTAACAAAGAACTAGAGGAACTAAAGAACAAATAGAGACAAACAGTATGCTAGAAGCAACCAGTAACAGAATAATTGAGGCAGAATAATGGATAAGTGACCTGGAAGACAGGATAGTGGAAATCACAGCTGCAAAATAGAACATAGGAAAAAAGAATGAAAAGAATTGAAGATAGCCTAAGAGACTTCTGGGACAACATTAAATGCACCAACATTCACAATACAGGGGTCCCAGAAGAAGAAGAGAGAATGAACCTGAGAAAATGTTTGAAGAGAAAATGGTTGAAAATTTCCGTAACATGGGAAAGGAAATAATCAGCCAAATCCAGGAAGCATAGAGAGCTTCAGGCAGGATTAACCCAAGGAGGAAGACACATAGTAATCAAACTGACAAAAATTAAAGACAAAGATAAACTATTAAAAGCAACAAGGGAAAAATGACATATCAGTTCACTTCTCAACAGAAACTCTACAAGCCAGAAGGGAGTGATACAATATATTTAAAGTGATTAAAGGGAAGAAACTGCAACCAAGAATACTCTTCCCAGCAAGGTTCTCATTCATATTTGATGGAAAAATCAAGTTTTACAGATAAGCAAAAGTTAAGAAAATCCAGCACCACCAAACCACTCTAACAACAAATGCTAAAGGAACTTCTCTAGGCAAGAAACACAAGAGAAGGAATAGACTTACAAAAATAATAAACCCAAACAATTCAGAAAACAGTAATAGGATCATATATATATCATATCATATCATATCATATATATATCAATAATTGCCTTAAATGTAAATCAATTAAATGCACCAACCAAAAGACTTAGACTGGCTGGGTAGATACAAAAATGACCCATACATGTGCTACAAAAGACCCACCTCAGACCTAGGGACACTTACAGACTGAAAATAAGGGAATGGGAGAAGGTATTCCATGAAAATTGAAATTCAAAAGAAAACTGGAGTAGCAATACTCCTATCAGACAAAATAGACTTTAAAACAAAGACTGTTTGAGAAACAGGACAAAGGACACAGCATAATATTCAGGAATCAATCCAAGAGGAACATATAATAATTATAAATAGACATAAATCACAGCAGGATCCTCTATGAACCACTTCCCAGAATATTGAAAATAAAAGCAAAAATAAACAAATGGGACCTAATTAAACTTAAAAGCTTTTGCACAACGAAGGAAACTATAAGAAAGGTGAAAAGACAGAATTCAGAGGGGAGAAAATAATAGCAAATGAAGAAACAGACAAAGGATTAATCTCAAAAATATACAAGAAACTCCTGCAGCTCAATGCCAGAAAAACAAATGACCTAATCAAAAAATGGGCCAAAGATCTAAACAGACATTTCTCCAGAGAAGACATACAGATGGCTAACAAACACATGAAAAGATGCTAAACATCACTCATTATCAGAGAAATGCAAATCAAAACCTCAATGAGGTACCATTACACGCCAGTCAGAATGGCTGCTACCCAAAAGTCTACAAGCAATAAATGCTGGAGAGGGTGTGGAGAAAAGGGAACCCTCTTACACTGTTGGTGGGAATGCAAACTAGTACAGCCACTATGGAGAACAGTGTGGAGATTCCTTAAAAACCTGGAAATAGAACTGCCATATGACCCAGCAATCCCACTCCTGGGCATACACACCGAGGAAACCAGATCTGAAAGAGACACGTGCACTCCAGTGTTCATCCCAGCACTGTTTATAATAGCCAGGACATGAAAGCAACCTAGATGCCCATCAGCAGACGAATGGATAAGGAAGCTGTGGTACATATACACCATGGAATATTACTCAGCCGTTAAAAAGAATTCATTTGAATCAGTTCTAATGAGATGGATAAACCTGGAGCCCATTATACAGAGTGAAGTAAGCCAGAAAGATAAAGACCCATACAGTATAGTAATGCATATATATGGAATTTAGAAAGATGTTAACAATAACCCTATATGCAAAACAGAAAAAGAGACACAGTTGTATAGAACAGACTTTTGGACTCTGTGGGAGAAGGTGAGGGTGGGATGTTCTGAGAGAATAGCATTGAAACAAGTATACTATCAAGGGTGAAACAGATCACCAGCCCAGGTTGGATGCTTGAGACAAGCGCTAAGGGCTGGTGCACTGGGAAGACCCAGAGGGATGGGATGGGGAGGGAGGTGGGAGGGGAGATCGGGATGGGGAACACATGTAAATCCATGGCTGATTCATGTCAATATATGGCAAAAACCACTACAATACTGTAAAGTAATTAGCCTCCAACTAATAAAAATAAATGACAAAAAAAGAAAGTAAAAAAATAATAATAATTATAAATATATATATGCACCCAACATAGGAGCACTTCAATATGAAAGACAAATACTAACAGCCATAAAGTAAGAAATACACAGTAATACAATAATAATGGAGGGACTATAATTCCCACTTTCATCAGTGGTCAGATCATTCAGAAAGAAAATAAGGAAACACAGGCCTTCAACGACACATTAGACAAGATGGACTTAATTGATATTATAGAATATTCCATCCAAAAGCAGCAGATGTCACATTCTTCTCAAGAGGATAGGGAAGATTCTTCAGAATTGACCACATGCTAAGCCATTAGGCAAGCCTCAATAAACTAAAAAAAAGTTGAAATCATATCAAGCATCTTTCTGATCACAATGCTATGAGATTAGAAATAAAGTACAAGGGATAAAAAACTTAAAACCACAAATACATGGCAGTTGAACAATATGCTACTAAGTAACCAATGGGTCACTGCAGATATCAGAAAGGAAATCAGAAAACACCTAGAGACAAATAAAAATGAAAGTACAAAGTTAGAAAACCTATGGCATGTGTCACACAACACTCATATCCAACTCTGCAACACCACGGATCGTAGCCCACCAGGCTGTTCGTGACATTGTACAGGAGACAGGGATCAAGACCATCCCCATGGAAAAGAAATGCAAAAAGGCAAAATGGTTGTCTGAGGAGGACTTACTAATAGCTGTGAAAAGAAGAGAAGAGAAAAGCAAAGGAGAAAAGGAAAGATATTCCCATTTGAATGCAGAATCCCAAAGAATAGCAAAGAGAGACAAGAAAACCTTCCTCAGTTATCAATGCAAAGAAAAAGAGGAAAACAACAGAATGGGAAATAGTAGAGATCTCTTCAAGAAAATTAGAGATATCAAGGGAACATTCCAGGCAAAATGTGTTCAATAAAGAATAGAAACACTATGGAATTAACAGAAGCAGAAGATATTAAGAAGAGGTGGCAAGAATACACAGAAGAACTGTCCAAAAAAGATCTTCATGACCCAGATAATCACGATGGTATGATCACTCACCTAGAGCCAGACATCCTGGAATGTGAAGTCAAGTGGGCCTTAGAAAGCATCACCATGAACAAAGCTGGTGGATGTGATGGAATTCCAGTTGAGCTATTTCAAATCCTGAAAGATGATTCTGTGAAGGTGCTGCACTCAATATGCCAGCATATTTGGAAAACTCAGCAGTGGTCACGGGACTGGAAAAGGTCAATCTTCATTCCAATCCCAAAGAAAGGCAATGCCAAAGAATGCTCGAACTACCGAAACAATTGCACTCATCTCACACGCTGGTATAAGTAATGCTCAAAATTCCCCAAGCCAGGCTTTAGCAATACATGAACCGTGAAATTCCAGATGTTCAAGCTGGTTTTAGAAAAGGCAGAGGAACCAGAGATCAAATTGCCAACATCCGCTGGATCATCGAAAAAGCAGAGAGTTCCAGAAAAACACCTATTTCTTGCTTTATTGACTATGCCAAAGTCTTTGACTGTGTGGATCACAATAAACTGTGGAAAATTCTGAAAGAGATGGGAATACCAGACCACCTGACCCGCCTCTTGAGAAACCTGTATGCAGGTCAGGAAGCAACAGTTAGAACTGGACATGGAGAAGACTTTTGAGAGTCCCTTGGACTGCAAGGAAATCCAACCAGTCCATCCTAAACGAAATCTGTCCTGAATATTCATTGGAAGGACTGATGGAGAGTACATCATGAGAAACACTGGGCTGGAAGAAGCACAAGCTGGAATCAAGATTGCCAGGAGAAATATCAATAACCTCAGATATGCAGGCGACACCACTCTTATGGCAGAAAGTGAAGAGGAACTAGAAGAGCCTCTTGATGAAAATGAAAGAGGAGAATGAAAAAGTTGGCTTAAAGCTCAACATTCAGAAAACTAAGATCACAGCATCCAGTCCCATCACTTCGTAGCAAATAGACAGACTTTATATTTGGGGGGCTCCAAAATCACTGCAGATGGTGATTGCAGCCATGAAATTAAAAGACGCTTACTCCTTGGAAGGAAAGTTATGACCAACCTAGACAGCATATTAAAAAGCAGAGACATTACATTGCCAACAAAGGTCCATCTAGTCAAGGCTATGGATTTTCCAGTGGTCATGTATGGATGTGAGAGTTGAACTGTTAAGAAAGCTGAGCACCAAAAAATTGATGCTTTTGAACTGTGGTGTTGGAGAAGACTCTTGAGAGTTCCTTGGACTGCAAGGAGATCCAACCAGTCCATCCTGAAGGAGATCAGTCCTGGGTGTTCATTGGAAGGACTGATGCCGAAGCTGAAACTCCAGTATTTCAGCCACCTCATGTGGAGAGCTGACTTATTGTAAAAGACCCTGATGCTGGGAGGGATTGGGGGCAGGAGGAGAAGGGGACGACAGAGGATGAGATGACTGGATGGCATCACCGACTCGATGGACATGAGTTTGAGTAAAGTCCGGGAGTTGGTGATGGACAGGGAGGCCTGGTGTGCTGTGATTCATGGGATCGCAAAGAGTCGGACACGTCTGAGTGATTGAACTGAACTGAACTGAGGCTTCTCTGTCCATGGGATTCTCCAGGCCAGAATACTGGAGTGGATTGCCATTCCCTTCTCCAGAGGATCTTTCCGACCCAGAGATTAAACCTGGGTCTCCTGCATTGCAGGCAGATTCTTTACCATTTGAACTATAGGGAAGTCCATAAAAAGCCTATGGGATGCAGCAAAACCCATTCAAAGAGGTAAGTTTAGAGCAATATAATCTTACCTCAAGAAAAAAAAGTCAAATAAACAACCTAACCACACGCCTAAAACAACTAAAGAAGAACAAACAAAACCTAAAGTTAGTGGAAAGAAAGTAATCATAAAAGTCAGAGCAGAAATAAATGAAATAGAGACAAAAATATATGAAACTGAAAGCTAGGTTATTTGAAAAGATAAACAAAATTGATAAACCTTTAGCCAGACTCAAGAAAAAAAAAGAGGACTCAAATCAGTAAAATTAGAAATGAGAAAGGAAAAGTTACAACTGACTCCACATAAATACCAAGAATCATAAGAGACTAGCATGAGCAGCTATATGCCAATAAAATGGACAACCTGGGAGCAATGGACAAATTCTTAGAATGGTACAGTCTCCCAAGACTGAACCGTAAGAAGTAGAAAATATGAAGACACCAATCAAAAGCACTAAAGCTGAAACTGTGATTAATGTATACCTATGGCTGATTCATGTTGAGGTTTGACAGAAAACAGCAAAATTCTGTAAAGCAATTATCCTTCAATAAAACATTAATTTTAAAAAATACTCCCAACAAACAAAAGTCTAGGAACTGATGCTTCACAGGCAAATTCTATCAAACAGAATGGTTACAGGGCAAACAGCTGCCCCCAAAATCAGAGAGACAGACAGGTGGATACAGAGAATCACAGCTTACCAAAGCAGAAGCCTCTGCTGGAATTGATCCCAAACAGGAAAGTTTAAACTATTGTTGATGGACTGCTGAGAGCTCAGCACAGCAAAATGAGAGCTAGAAGTTCCAGGGTGCCCAGACTTGGGAGACACCACACTTTTGCCAGTTTTACTTCTAGGAGCCCTACCAGGTTCTCCCAGTGAAGATCAGAAGAGAGCTCCTCAAGCTTTCAGCAAGGAGAGGAGAAAGGTAGCCTTTCTGAAATATGCCCAAAGCGTTTTGTTTTTTTTTTTTAACCAGGCTTGCCAGGTGGCACTAGTAGTAAAGAACCCATCTGCCAATGTAGGAGACAGGAGATGCAGGTTCCATCCCTGGATCAGGAAAATCCCATGGAGGAGGGTGTGGCAGCCCACACCAGTATTCTTTCCTGGAGAATCCCATGGACAGAGGAGCCATGGGCTACAGTCCATACGGTTGCAAAGAGTTGAACGTGAATGAAGTGACATAGCAAGTTACACATGCCCTCAAGGAAAACTACTTTACCAAAGCCTAGGAAATAGATGGGGAAACAGTGGAAACAGTGTCAGACTTCATTTTGGGGGGCTCCAAAATCACTGCAGGTGGTGACTGCAGCCATGAAATTAAAAGACGCTTACTCCTTAGAAGGAAAGTTATGACCAACCTAGACAGCATATTAAAAAACAGAGACATTACTTTGCCAACAAAGATTCATCTAGTCAAGGCTATGGATTTTCCAGTGGTCATGTATGGATGTGAGAGTTGGACCGTGAAGAAAGCTGAGCGCCAAAGAATTGATGCTTTTGAACTGTGGTGTTGGAGAAGACTCTTGAGAGTCCTTTGAACTGCAAGGAGATCCAACCAGTTCATCCTAAAGGAGATCAGTCCTGGGTGTTCATTGGAAGGACTGATGTTGAAGCTGAAACTCCAATACTTTGGCCACCTCATGCGAAGAGCTGACTCACTGGAAAAGACCCTGATGCTGGGAGGGATTGGGGGCAGGAGGAGAAGGGGACGACAGAGGATGAGATGACTGGATGGCATCACCGACTCGACGGACATGAGTTTGAGTAAACTCTGGGAGTTGGTGATGGACAGGGAGGCCTGGCATGCTGTGATTCATGGGGTCGCAAAGAGTCGGACAAGATTGAGCAACTGAACTGAAACACCGGGAGTTAGGAGAATGGAGGCACTCTGCCTCAGTGTCTTCAATTGTGAAACAGAGATATCTGCCCTACTTAAAAGGACAGAAGGCAGTTACTCACTCATTCAACAAGCATGCATTGATCACTCTCTGTGCCCCAGGTGCTGTCCTGGCTGCATACAACAGTGAATCAGCAGGGCACACGGAAAAACTCCCTGCCCCCTGGAGCTTACAATTGTTGGGGAAGGCAGACAATGGATAAGACAATTAAGGAAATATTTAGTGTATTAGATAATGGCAAGTGCCAAGGAGAAAGACAAAGCAAGGGAGGGAACTGGAAGTGCAGGAGCAGAGGGGGATGGCAGTTTTAGGCCAGGTGTCTGGGAACGGTCTCTCTGAGAAGGCTCACTGAAGAAGAGGAAGGAACCGAGCGGAGGCAGGCGGTTCATCTGTGGATATCTAGTGCAAAAGCACTCCTGGCAGGGTGATGTCTAGGAAAACTGTCGAAAACTTAAAAGCACCACGCGTGTGTGCTGGCAAGGGAAAATTAATCTGGTATTTTAGGTATGTTATGATCTTCTTTCCTTGTTTTCCCTAGGCTTTTCTCTACTCAAAAATATTAAGAATATTATCTGAAATCAGAGCCATTTGATGGATCCTAAGAAGTCAACAGGCCAAACTCAAATAACCCTCAGAGAGGCCACACCTGGCCTAGGTTCTATAGCAGGCAATTTCTGGTGTTTCTCTGTCTCTCCCACGGTCTACATTCATCCCTGGCATTTGACTACCTGAGAAGCTGCTCATTTGAGACTTGGCTTAGAACCCACAAATGGGCTACTCCAAGTCCAGGTTGTGACGCTGAAACTTGCTTCCCTAAGACATTTCTCAAGTGCCAGACTCAGCCGAGTGTCTGGCCCTGGTCAGCTCTGGTTCCCGTCCTTTCGGTTGCAAGCACAGCATGCTGTCCCTTCACCTCTCTCCCCTCCACGATGCATTCCGTGCAAGGACACCTGCTGAGGCCACATGTACACTCAGAGCAGTGGCAGTGGACAAAGAAACACCTGGTCCTGTAATGGGGGGGACGGACGAACAGAGCCCACCTCAGCCGAGCCGGGTCTGAGGTCCTCTGACTTCTGTTCCATCTTCCCTCCACATGGCGTCAGATGCAGGCTATGGGCAATGCACGGAGTCAGAGGAGCTGATTTCAGTCAAAACAGCTCTCAGCCCCTTGTGGCACCCATGTAAACAGCTGGTTATTTTGGTGTCGCATAGACAAAACAGCTCTTTGATGGATTGGTTTTTCACTTTCCAGCCAGCTCGAGTTGGCACGAGTCCAGGGTGGTGCCTGCCAAGTATGTGAGCAGGTTGGGGCCCTGCGCGCGTTGCTGTTGTGGTGTTGACAGCAGCCCCACGTTCCCACTGGCCCCAGAGGTGCTTGGTTTGGAGTTGGGGCAACAGAAGGGAGCAAAGTTTGGAAAGCTGATTACTGGGATGGGGCAGAGTATATGAGTTCCCGATCCTGGAGAAGTCTCAATGTTGCCCAAGTTGACCCTCTTGTCCAGAGGATCGCTGGACTTTGACATTCACCCCAGCCCGTGCCTGTGTGTGACTGACCAGCTGCAACAGAGGCCTTCATGGAATCTGAGGTGAAGGAAGATGAAGGACCAGTGCCGCCTGTCTGTCTGCAGTGGGCGTATTACATAATAATAGCTCTCTCTGATCTTTCTTTGGCCTGTTCTTGGTTTCTCCTCGTCTTCCTTTCAGCTTTGTAATGTGACACCCAGCCGCTGGCTTATCTTTGCTGCCTCCTCACCACCATCACCAACCCCCAACCCGCCCCACACCCAACCTCCCAAATCTCCTCTCTCAGATGCACACAGAAAACAGACCACTCCTGTATTTGAAAACTTGAGGACCAGGCCACTTCCCTTAACACCCTCTTTTGCTGGACACATTGTTTAGTGATGCTGTGGCCAGATGAGGACCACTCATCCTGCCTTCATTGCTTCCCTGTCCCAGTTGAGCCTAAGGTGACCTATTCAGGCAGGTCAATGCCCTGGTAAGCCCTGGAAGCCCCATCTCAGGGGAGGGACAGGGCCTAGATTCGAATATTTAGTCTGGAGTTTTTCCATTCCTCCATAAACTCAAGAGATGAAAAACAAGACTGCTGACTTTCTTAGACAGCTTTATGCTTTGTAAGCATCTCCTGGAGGAAGATAACAAAGACCCCTTTGCTATCACGCCCAGCCCAGAAGAGACAGCATTTTCCATCTGTGGAGAAGCTGCCAGGGTTACCACAGTCTGGTGAACCCCGGCTTCGGCCAGTGAGTGGTGTGTGATGAACTGTGGTGTGTGTCCCAGCCCAGCACTTCCGGTCTAAGCTGAGCCACCAGCTTAGCAGGGGTGTCATGAGAAAATAGATCAAACTTGGATCATTCCCATCACAAACTGACAGATTACATCATAAAGAAATGCCTTGCCTGTTTCCTTTGCTCTGTCTTAGAAAGAAAACTGTGTCTTGGAGTGGGGAAAAAAAAAAAATGTCCTCTTCCTATCTTTTCTCAGACACACTAACTGCAATGATCAGGAACTCCCTGTCGGGTGGCCAACTGTCTGGACCTCTCCGAAGCAGGAATGGAGACACTCACATAATTTCAACATTTAAAAAGCCAGTTATAAAACTGCACAGGCTAGTGGCAACTTCAGCAGCAGCATTCTTCACTTCTGGTTGTAATTCATGAACTTAGTATGTTAACTTGTGGGGAAATAAAGTCTGTCTCCTGACAAAATAAATTACCTACAATCACATAAACAAAAGTATGTTAAAAATTGATGTGTGCACGCAGAAAACAATGAGAGGAGCCATTAGAGGTGAAAACGCGAGACAGCTTGGCAGCCACTTGGGGTTTGCTCCACGGGAATCTCCATCATCTGTCAGCCTCTTGCGCCCTTGCACAGCTCTCCTGCTGCACAGAGCCCAGCAGAGCCCCATAGGACTAACACACCTCAAGGACTTTTCCTGGAAATGCAAACAAAAGGGAAGATGACTTTGAGTTTTACAGTCTTTCCTTTCTGCCTGTCCCCTGAGCAATGAGATGCTCAGAAATGAGGGCTGGGCTAGGAGAAGGGATAAGATAACAAAAGAGGGTAATGGACCCCTGGAGGGCTGATAATAGTGGAGTCAATATTATAATACAATGCCTGTTGAGTACCTTGTGGCTTTGAGAATTTCTTCAAATCCCACTAGTCAAAGCCCATTATGATGTCATGAGCATGAATACCACCATTGTGTAGATGGATAAATTGGTTACTCAACTAGTAAATGGTTGAGCCAGGCTTGAACCCAGATCTCCTTATCATTCACTAACATGGTACTTTTTCAAAACAGCAAGCTCTGAGGCTGTAGTACATTTAATAGGTGAAGGGTCTATCTTTCCCTCCCCCTCACAATTATCCCAGACCCTTTTTGGACTCCTAGATGTGCAATGTCTCACGGCTAAAAGAAACTTCTCACCTGAAAACTAAACCACCCTGTACTGACAAAGAAAACTATTGATATCATCAAAATTAAACAGTTCTCCTCATCAAAAGGCACCATTAAGAAAATGAATAAATAGTCCAAATACTGGGAAAATATATAAGGCATATACCTGGCAAATCCAGAATATATAAAGAAATCTACAAATGAAGAATAAGAAGGCAAACAATTCAATTTATAAAATGGGCAAAAGATCTGAAAAGATCCGTTACCAAAAGAGATATAAAAGTGGCATGTTTTATGTTAAAAAGCATTCATCCTCATTAGTCGTAGGAAAATGCTAATGAAAACTACAATGAGATAATATTACAGACCCATTAGAATGGCTAAGATTTAAAAGACTGGCATCACTAAAGGATGTGGAACAACTGAACTCATGTACATTGCTGGGGCATGTGTAAATGGCTCATTAACATTGAAATCATTTACCAGTTTCTCATAAGGTTAAAATACATTCACTATAGGTACTTACTGTTATAAAACGCCGCGGGATGAAAGAGCCACCTCTAAGGACTGCTGATGAAGGCCTTTATTGGGCGGGCGCTCTCGGGCAGATCTCCCGGGGAGGGGTGGGTGAGCGAGGAGACAAAGGGAGTCTGCGAGGAAGGAGAGGTGGGGAGAGGTTTAGGTCTTTCTATATAAGGAAGAAAGCGTGGGCTACAGCGGCGGTGAGTGTCCAAGGGCTCTGTGTCGGTTCCTGATCGGACCAGGCTGCAGGGGTGGGGTCGGTCCCCGGAAGTTTAGCCAGCCTCCGGAACTTGTCTGCGGCACTTTTTTCGGGGCATGCCTCAACATACCCGACCTTTCACTTACCTAACAGAAGTGGGGGAAAAAAACAATGTCCATACAAAATCTTATACACAAATATTCATCACAGATTTTATTCATAACATCCAAAAACTTTAAACAACCCATCAATGAGTGGATAAATTATGATCTATTCATGAAATGGAATACTATTCAGCTCTAAAAAGGAATAACCTACTGATGTGTAAAACAATATGCTAAAATTTCAAACACATTACATTGAACAGAAGAAGACACAACTATACCTACTCTGATTCCAGGTGAATGAAGTCCAAGAACAGAAAATAGGGGCTGATGGTGATAAAAGTCAGAAAGTTGGCAGAAAGATGAAAGAGTTGATTGGGAAGTGGCACAAGGGAGATTTTGGGACTGATGGAAATGTTCTATGTCTTATTTTGAGTAGTGGTTACACAGGTGTCTACAACTAGCAAAATTCTTCTAATTGAATACTTAAGACCTATGCATTTTATTGTATGTTAATTTTATCTCAGTAATTTTTTTAATGGACCGAGTTGGGTTACCTGCAAGGGTTATGGCCTTGCTTTTTGGAGGCCATTTTCTTTCCCTCTGACTGAAACCTGAGATCTGTGTGATGATCTCCCCAAGAATCTTGGTCCTGATCAGTAAAGATAAAGGAGAATTTAAGCGAAGTAACATCAACAATTCTGCATAGTGGTGCTGAGAAGGCTACTTCTCTCGCCCACACCCAGGAGTGTAGTGACCCCAAATTTATTATCTTCATCTGTTAAAACTCAGAAGGGGAATAACAGAGGCGCCTGCCAGTCATGTCTCTCTGTTGTTCAAAAAGGAATAAAGCACAACTCTATGCAGAGTGCAGCTGGTTTAACAGACCCAGGGTCACCGTCATGCTGGGTGGGGAAGTGCCTCATTGTTGGCATAGAAGTCAGCTCCAATGACAGACTCACTCCTAATTTTAGGATTCACTGGACCTCACACAGAGCTTGGCTTTAAAACTTTGGGAAGGGATGATAAAAAAAAAAGAAAAAATCGCCCTCAGGCCATACCTATATGCTTGGATGTCTGGATTCCCTGTAGAAGCATAGCTGGTGCTGTCCAAACAGCCCCTGGGGCCAAAGAATTCCCATCCTAGGAAGATCAGGGTGCCAGAGGGTTTGGAAACTAGTCATACGAGGGACAGTTACAAGCATCATCACGTGTCTTTCCTGGGAAAAGTATACGGAAGACACCACAATCATTTGAATACTTGAAGTGCTGTCTAAAGAAATAAGAAATAGGCTTTATTTATTCCAGCTTGCAAAACTAACCAAAATATAGAAGTCACAGGAGGCTGAATTTTAATGCAACATGAAAATGACCTTTGCAGCAGCTAAAGCTGCTTAGCATTCCATTCACATGGCCATTCATTCAGCCAATAATATTTGAACACCTACTGTGTTGTGCACACACCAGGACGGATGCAGACTTGGTCCTGAAGAAGGCTCACTGCAGGACAGAGACAAGATGTGTCTGTAAATAACTCAGACACAAGGCAGCCAGAGACAAGTGCTGATGAGAGGGTCACTCAGGAGAGGGAGGGTTTACTTCCAACCTCAGCTGGGTCCCCCATGACACTCACCAGTCATTCTTCTCCTCCTCTTTCATCCACTCAATAAATAGTTATTGAACCCTACTGTGTATCAGACACTGTTCTAACTTCTGGAGATATCAAGTGAATACGAGCAAGCCCTTGTCTCCATGGAGTTTCTAGCCCACCGAGGAAAGAGAGCTAAAAAGCAGACAGATACTTTAGTAAGTCAGTTGGTGGCTGGTACCATAGAACAGGAATCTCCAACTCGCAGGCCACAGACTGGTACTGGTCCATAGCCTGTTAGGAACCGAGCCTCACAGTAGGAGGTGGACAGCGGGCGAGCAAGTGCAGGTTCATCTGTATTTATAGCCACTGTCCATCACTTGTGCTGCTGCCTGAACCCGCCTCATGTCAGATTCTGCATTGGAGTGAGCTGTATAATTATTTCATTGTATGTCACAACCACCAGAGAAGGGAAAGGCAACCCATCCCAGTATTCTGTCCTGGAGAATTCCTTGGACTGTATAGTCCAGGGGGTCGCAAAGAGTCAGACATGACTGAGCGACTTTCACTTTCACATATGTCACAATGAAATAATAATAGAAATAAAGTTACTATAAAACTAATGCTCTTGAATCATCCCTAAACCACCCCCCACAGTCCATGTTGCCCTAAATGTTGGGAACCACTGCTATAGAGAAAGAGGAATGCTCTGAATCCTTATCACTCTCTTCAAGCAATCAAGCAGGTCCTCTTCTCTTGCTTCCAACTTGCAATGACCTCCTACCTCACTGAGAAAATTGTGGACTCAGCCCCCATCCCTGTACATCCCAGCATCTCTCCCATCTTTATCCGATTACTTGCTGATTCAGAGGACAGAAAGATTCCTCCTCCAACACTGACCTCTCCATTTAATGCCACCACCACCTCCACCACCCCCACCTCAGGGTCCTTTCTTCATCAATTATGCCAACCTCATGCTCCTCACTTTTCTCTCCTCTTTCATTAGCTTGTCCATAACTCACAGACTTGTTCACTTCTCAGAGTCCTGAAGCAACATTCCTTGGTGACCCCCAAATGGCAAGTAGGTGTTAGTCAAGAGCTATTTCGACTGGTAGCAGCCTGTTGTGGACAGTGGCAAGAGGAATTCCCAGATATCCTTAGATATCTTTTCTGAGAAAAGATACACCTGAAAGGTGGTATGTGTGCCCATAGTCACAGGAAGAACCTGGTGTCCTGGAGCTCTTGATGAGCACTGCCCATGGTATTTCATCTTGCCTCTCTCTCTCAACCTTTGTTGCCAAACTTCTTAAAGACTCATGCTATACTTCCTTCCCCCATTGTTTCTTTTCTCCTTCATTACTTTACCTAACTCACCAAGCTTCTGTCTGCTGCTCTGCTCCGCAAAGATCACCCATTTGATATCTAACTACCGAACAGTAAGTTTCCCTCTCATTGTGTTTATTGTCTTGGCAGTATTACAGGTTAATGTTCTTGAGGTTACAGCCTGAGCCTTCTTCTCAATTTTCTGTCACTTCTTGGACAATCTCACCCTTCCCATAGATTCACATGTAACTTGTGTTCTGGTAGCTTCTCCATCTGTCTCCTGCCCATAATACTCCTGAGTCACTGCTCACAACCACTTGGATCTATTGCTAAGCTTTTCAAATTCTTGGTGTCCAAAACAGGACTCAATATCCTCACCCCAAAGTCTTTCTCCTAAAAGTCATGTTATTGTTTGTAGCATTGCTGATCATGCAAGCACCCAAGCCAAGTGGTTGAAGTTGTTGATGAATCTTCCTCTCCCTTACCTTCTACCTTGCATATACCCCAATCTTGTCAAGTCTGCCTCATCAATGTCTCGAATCCATTACCTCCTCTCCATTCTCATTGCCACTTCCTTAATTCCAGCTCTTTATCTCTCTCTCCTACTATTAAAATGACTTCCTGTGTGTCCCCTTTACTCTTTTTTATGTTAACTCCCATTTCAGTCCAATTCTTCCTCCTCCTGCCACTAAAATTCTTTCTTTATATAACAAATATCAGCATGCTATTCCTTCAATTAAAAACCCACTGAAAACTGCAAATATCCTATGAATACTGACTGGTCAGACAAACATACTGTGGAACGCTACTCAACAGTGAAAAGCAATGAACTTTAAAAATGTATATAATTTTTTAAAGTTATAATCCATTTACAGTTGTTACAAATATTGGCTACTTTCTGTCATACAATACATCCCAAGAGTTTATAATTCTCACTGCCCTACCCCTAATGTCACCCTTCCTCTCCCACTTGTAACCAATACTTTGTTCTTTATATCTGTGAGTCTGCTTTTTTGTTATATTCACTGGATTTTGTTTTTTTTTTTTTTTTAGATTCCATATATAAGTGATATCATACAGTATTTGCCTTTCCCTCCAAATCCATCCATTGCTGCAAGTGGCATCCTTTCATATGTATATCTGTGTGTATACATATCTTCTTTATCCATTCATCTGTTGATGGACACTTAAGTTGCTTCCATATCTTGGCAGTTGTAAAAATGGTGCTATGAACATTGGGTGCGTGTGTCTTTTTCAGTTAGTGTTTTAGGGTTTTTTTTGTTGTTGCTGTTATATAACCAGGATCAGCTAGATCATATGGTAGTTCTATTTTTGGTTTTCTGAGAAACCTCCATACTGCTTTCCACAGTCACTGTATTAATACACATTCCCACCAACGGTGTACAATAGTTACCTTTCTCTGTATTCTCACCAATGTATGTTAATTGTGTTCTCTTTGATGACAGTCATTCTGACAGGTGTGAGGTGACATCTCATTGTGGTACTGACTGGCACTGACCTTGATGATTAGCAGTGATGAGCATCTTTTTATGTGCCTGTCTATCTGCATTTCCTCTTTGAAGAAAGGTTTATGCAGATCTTCTGCCCATTTTTTGACTGGTCTTCTGACCAGTTTTTGATTCAATTAGAGGCTATCTTCAATAAGACAGTCTCTTATTGAAGAGACTGTCTTTTCTCCATTGTCTGTTCCTGCCTTCTTTGTCATGGATTAGTTGACCAAATAAATTATTATTGACCAATAAATTATTTGTTAATTAGTTGATCCTAAGCTCTCCTGGTCCACTGGTCGATGTGTCTGTTCTTGTGCCAATGTCATGTTTTGATTACTGTAGCGTTATAGGATAGTTTGAAGTCAGGGAGCATGATTCCTCCAGCTGTTTTTCTCGAGGTTGTTATGGCTATACGAGCTCTTTTGTATTTCCATACAAATTCTTTAACTGTTTGTTCTAGTTCTGTGAAAACTGCTCTTGGTATTTTGCTAGGGATTGCATTAAATCTATAGATTGCCTTGGGTAGTATGGTCATTTTAACAATACTGATTCTTCCAGTTCAAGACCATGTTATAACTTTTCATCTGTCTGTGTCATCTTCAATTTCTTTCATCATCATCTTATAGTTCCCTTATGTAGGTTTAATCCTAGATATTGTATTCTTTTTAATGTGATGTAAATGGGACTATTTTCTTAATTAAGAAATTTCTTAACTTCTTATTTCTGATACTTCATGTTAGGGTATAGAAATGCAACAGATTTCAGTATATTAATTTTGTATCTTGCAACTTCACCAAATTATAATGAGCTCTAGGTGTTTTCCAGTGGTGTCTTTAGGATTTTTCTAGTATAGTATCATGTCATCTGCAAACACTGACAGTTTTACTTGACAGTTTTACAGGTATCTCTTCCAATTTGGATATATTTTATTTCTCTTTTTTCTGATTGTCAAAACCATGTTGAATAATAGTGGCAAGAGTGGACATCCTTGTTTTGTTCTTGATCTTAGATGAAATGCTTTCAGTTTTTCACCGTTGAGAATGAGCTTAGCTGTAGGTTTGCTGTATATGGCCTTTATTATGTTGAGGTATGTTCCTTCTATGCCCACTTTCTGGAGAGCTTTTAATCATAAATGGGTGCTGAATTTTGTCAAAAGTTTTTTTTTATTTATTTTTAATTGAAGGATAATTATAATATTGTGTTTGTTTCTGCCATATATATCAACACGGATCAGCCATAGGTATACATATTTCCCTTCCCTCTTGAGCCTCCCTCCCACCTCCCACCCCATCCCACCTGTCTAGGCTGTCTCAGAGCCCTGGTTTGATTTCCTTGAGTCATACAGTAAATTTTCACTGGCTATCTATTTTACACACATTCGTGTATGTTTCCATGCAACTCTCTCCATTCGTCCTACCCTCTCCTTCTTGCCCCATCCCCATGTCCATAAGTCTGTTCTCTATGTCTGCATGCCCATTGCTGCCCTACAAATAGGTTCATCAGTACCATCTTTCTAGATTCCATAAGCTTTTTCTTCATCTATTGAGATGACCATATTTTTTTCTTTCTTCAATTTGTTGATGCAGTATATCACACTATTTAATGAAGGGGTAGCAGATGAGAAAAGTGCTTTGGAGAACAGAAAACCATTTTCAAGGTAAAAGATTATGAGAGTTGTTTCCTTGACCAGTGTTTGTTTTCCACCTGAAACAATAAGTTATCTCTGAAAGCTCCCAGGCCATCATTTCAAGGTTTTTATCAGTATAAGATTTTGTAAGGTCATCACATTTTATGCATTCATTACAAGTACAGGTAGGATAGATGTTTCTGTAACTGAGAAGGACCCTGTGCGACCTTCCTGGGACAGACCCCTTCCTTATATCCTCTGCTTTAGCTCTTCTCTGAAGTACCTAGGTAATAGCATCTAATGCACATTTCCTGAGTTTTTTTAATAGATGCTGAAGCCCCCACTGAATGGAAGACTTGATGACCATGAGCACACAGCTCCCAAGCCTGCTGGAGCCTAAGGATTGATAGTGTTAACCCCTGCGTCATAGACCTGTTACCTCATCATCAACCAGAGAATTGTGCACAATCTGATCACGTACCCTGGGACTTGCCTTTAAAAATGCTTTCACAAAACCCAACAGGGAATTGGGGTGTTTTGAGCACTAGCTGTCTTGGACTCCTTGTTTGATGCCCTGGAAGTAAAAGCTGCACTTTCCTTCACCACAACCCAGTGTCAGTAGAGTGACTTTAAGGAGAGCAGACTCAAGTTTGGTTTGGTAATATTTCCGGAGAAGTAAGAGTCAATATACTCCATGGGTTTCCAGATAGAAATCTAAGTAAAATTAAAGATGGTTAAGAAAGATGTTGCTTACAAAAGGTAGACCCAAGGCCTGGGAAGCCCCTGAAGTTAAGGCAGGGATGCAGGGCAAGCCTGCTCATTCCTAGTCTGGGGATTCATTTTTCACTTGCATCTACTTCCAAGAGCACAAATGTGTTTTCTTCTCTTGGTCTCCATGTACCTGCTTCCCAGCTCATTCCACTGGACTGGGTTACCTGCTGTGCTGGGTTGTTTTTCCCTGAATATCTTCAGCTGTTTCACTCCCTGCCTTCTGCTTGTGTGCACTTTCTCACTCGTGCGGTTCACCTGTCCCGTGATGCTTTCCCAGCACCAGTTGTGAAGGCAACACTGATTTGGCTTCCTCCCCGCCCTCCCCACCTACCATTTTCTATGCTACCCATTTCGATTTATGTTCCACTAGCCTCAATATTGAGCACATTTTACAGATCAGGCATTGTGCTAAACAGTTTTCCATATATACTGTGATTCAATCCACACAGCCAGTCTGTGAAATAGGCATTGTTATTGTTTCCATTTACTAAATGAGGAAACTGATCTTCAGGGAGTTCTACCTGCAGGATCTAGTACTTTAATAGCTGTAGTCACTTTTCTTTTTTCTTTAACTCACCTAAATAATTTCATATCAGGGCATGTGGTTTTACAACTTGATTTTTTCATTCAACATTATATATTTGAGATTTATCTATTTGAATAAAATTTACCTACTTATTTTAATAGCAGTATTTCACTTTGGGAATATACTACATTGATGAATGTTTAAGTTACTTCCAATTTGTAGTTGCAACAGTATACATTATAATACTTAGGTCTATGTGCTCGTGAGAGACATTTCAGCTACATATTCAGAGTTGAGATCTCTCAGTTGTACATGTTAAATAACAACAACAGGCTGAAAATGTAGTTACTTGTGCTAAGTCAGACATCAGCAAACCAAGACTTAATATTTAACCTACTTCAGGTCTAGCCTTTCCCAGGAATGTGACATTTAGCCAATCAATCTGGAATCACCTGATAATGTTATCTGCTTGAGAGCCCCTACCTATCCATATAAATGGGGACAGTATAATACCTATTTTACAGATTTGCTGTGAGAATTGAATTATATAGTATGTATGTAAATTGTTTAGTACAGTGCCTGATCTGTAACATGTGCTGAATAAACATTACATTTTAATTTCTGTCCCATAACTGAGTCTAGTGAATCATATAGATAGACACCTTTCCAAAAAGTAAGTTGCCTTTGCCTGAAACAGTCACTCTTTGCTAGAAACTTCTTTCTTCCACCCCTTTCTACCTACAAGGACCTTCCATTTTGCACAGTTCCTTGGAGCTCCTTTCTATCTCCTATGCCAGATTCATGAACCATTAAATAAAGCCAATTAGATTTTAATTTTTCTTTATTGAATTTTGGGTTTTAGCATAGGGTAAGAGAAGCAAAAAGCAAAGGAAAAAGGGAAAGATATACCCAACTGAATGCAGAGTTCCAGAGAACAGCAAGAAGAGATAAGAAAGCCTTCTTAAGTGAACAATACAAAGACTTAGACGAAAACAATAGAATAAGACAGACTAGAGATCTCTTTAAGAAAATTGGAGATACCAAGGGAATAGTTCATGCAAAGACAGGCACAATAGAGGACAAAAACCACAAGAACCTAACAGAAGCAGGAGAGATTAAGAAGAGGTGGCAAGAATACACAGACAAACTGTACAGAAAAGCTTTTATGACTCAGGTAACCACAATGGAGCAGTCGCTCACCTAGAGCCACACATCCTGGAGTGTGAAGTCAAGTGGGTTTAGGAAGCATTCAGTTCAGTTCAGCACAGTTCAGTTGCTCAGTCGTGTCCGACTCTTTGCGACCCCATGGACTGCAGCACGCCAGGCTTCCCTGTCCAACACCAACTCCTGGAACTTGCTCAAATTCATATCCATTGAGTCAGTGATGCCATCCAACCATCTCATTCTCTGTCGTTCCCTTCTCCTGCCTTCAATCTTTCCCAGCATCAGGGTCTTTTCCAAGGAGTCAATTCTCAGCAGTGAAAGTACTGGAGCTTCAGCTTCAGCATCAGTTCTCCCAGGGAATATTCAGGACTGATTTCCTTTAGGATTGACTGGTTTGATCTGCTTGCCGTCCAAGGGACTCTCAAGAGTCTTCACCAACACCACAGTTCAAAAATATCAATTCTTCAGTGCTCAGCTTTCTTTATGGTCCAACTCTCACATCCATACATGACCACTGGGAAAACCACAACTTTGACTAGACAGACCTTTGTCAGCAAAGTAATGTCTCTACTTTTTCATATGTTGTCTAGGTTGGTCATAGCTTTTCTTCCAAGGAGCAAGTATCTTTTAATTTCATGGCTGCAGTCACCATCTGCAGTGATTATGGAGCCCAAGAAAACAAAGTCTGTCACTATTTCCATTGTTTCTCCATCTATTTGCCATGAAGTGATGGGACCAGAAGCCATGATATTAGTTTTTTGAATGTTGAGTTTTAAGCCAGCTTTTTCACTCTCCTCTTTCACATCAAGAAGCTCTTTAGTTTTTCTTCACTTTCTTCCATAAGGGTGTGTCATCTGCATTATCTGAGGTTATTGATATTTGTCCCAGTAATCTTGATTCCATCTTGTGCTTCAATACTGTAGGAAGCATTACTAGAAACAACTAGTGGAGGTGATGGAATTCCAGTTGAGCTATTTCAAATCCTAAAGGATGATGCTATGAAAGTGCTACATTCCATATGCCAGCAAGTTTGGAAAACTCAGCAGTGGCCATGGACTGAAAAAGGTCAGTTTTCATTTCAATCCCAAAGAAAGGCAATACCAAATAAAGTTTAAATTATCACACAATGGCACTCATTTCACATGCTAACAAGATTATGCTCAAAATTTTACAAGTGAGGCTTCAGCAGTATGTAAATTGAGAACTTTCAGATATACAAGCTGGATTTCAAAAAGGCAGAAGAACTAGAGATCAAATTGCCAACATCTGCTGGATCATAGAAAAATCAAGGGAATTAAAAAAAAATTATTCTGCTTCATTGACTACACTAAAACCTTTGATTGTGTGGATCACAACAAACTGTGGAATATTCTTAAAGAGACAGGAATACCAGACCACCTTATCTGCCTCCTGAGAAACCTATATGCAGGACAAGAAGCAGTAGTTAAAACTGGACATGAAACAACAAACTGGTTCAAAATTGGAAAAGGAGTTCATCAAGGCCAGATAGTGTCACCCTGCTTATTTAACTTATATGCAGAATACATCATACAAAATGCTGGGCTGGATGACTCACAAACTGGAATCAAAATTGCTGGGAGACGTCAACAACCTCAAATATGCAGATGATATCACTTTAATGGCAGAAAGTGAAGAGGAACTAAAGAACCTCTTGATAAAGGTGAAAGAGGAGAGTGAAAAAGCTGACTTAAAACTCAACATTCAAAAAGCTAAAATCCTGGTATTAGGCCCAATCACTTCATGGCAAATAAATGGGAAAAGTGGAAACAGTGTCAGATTTCATTCTCTTCAGCTCCAAAATCATTGCAGATGACAATTGAAGCCATGAAATTTAAAACACACTTGCTCCTTAGAAGAAAAGTTATGACCAACCTAGATAGCATATTAAAAAGCAGAAACATTACTTTGATGACAAAGTTTCGTACAGTCAAAGCTATGGTTTTTCTAGTAGTCATGTATGAATATGAGAGCTGGACCATAAAGAAGGCTGAGCACTGAAGAATTGATGCTTCTGAACTGTGGTATTGGAGAAGACTCTTGAGAGTCCCTTGTAC
Source organism: Muntiacus reevesi (assembly GCF_963930625.1). Taxonomy (NCBI): domain Eukaryota; kingdom Metazoa; phylum Chordata; class Mammalia; order Artiodactyla; family Cervidae; genus Muntiacus; species Muntiacus reevesi. Next base: position 70,902,130 of record NC_089257.1, read on the forward strand.
AGCAAGGACATCAACTCAGTCAATTCTAAAGGAAATCAATGTTGAATATTCACTGGAAGGATTGGAGCTGAAGCTGAATCTCTAATACTTTGGCCACCTGATGGGAAAAGCCAACTCATTGGAAAAGATCCAGATGCTGGGAAAGATTGAGGGCAAGAGGAGAAGGAGGCAACAGATGATGAAATGGTTGGGTGGCATCACTGACTCAATGGACATGAGTTTGCGCACACTCTAGGAGATAGTGATGGATGGGAAAGCCTGGCGTGCTGCAGTTCATGGGATGGCAAAGAGTCAGACATGATTTAGCAACTGAACAACAGCAACTAGTGTCTCTATCTTTTTGTTGTTGTTCAGTTGCTAGATCATGTCTGAGTCTTTGTGACCCCATGAACTACAGCAAGCCAGGCTTACCCGTCCTTCACTATCTCCATTTTTAACTCTATTTGAATCGCCTGCAGTCTCTCTTCAAAGTGGTAGTACCAGTTTATACTCCCAGCAACTTCCCACGTTTTCACATGGCATTATCAAATTCCAACGCAAATGTAGCAAAATCTGGATGGTAGAAACATGGGTGATTCATATTATTTTATTAACACTCCTCTGTACATTTGAAATATTCTATAATTAAAATTAGTTATTATAATTGTCTAGTTTTATCAGTAGCTTGGGTGAAGACTCAGAATTCTTACTGATGACTGTGAGGCGAGCAGAAGTAACGCAGCTTAGATTAGGAGTAGGCCTTCCTACTCGGTAAGATTATCAGGTAGCTTTCGCTTAGCAATGACCACTGTTTGCCAATTAGGACCAATTAGCTTTCACAGATGTTTGCCAATTAGGAAATTAGGAACGGGGCGGAAACCCCCAGGAAAGTCCTGCGCGCATGAAAGTATTGATCAATGAAATTGTTTTGCAAACGTGTAACCAATCCACTTCTCACCCTATAAATTTGTGTAACAGGTTGGGCTCGGGGCTCTCTGACTCGCACCACTGCGTTGGTTGCGGGCGGAGAGTCCTGGCTCGAGTCAGTAATAAACTTTCCCTTTTTGCCAGTTGCATTGTCTTGAAAGCCTTCTTTCTTCCTGCTCAGGGATTCGGACATCGGGCATAACAATGACATCTACAAATATCACAAAATTTAGAGGAGGAAAATGTGATAATGTGATTTATAATAAATGTATATTTGGTCTTCTACCCTGTTCCTGGTGCAGATGTCCTAAAACTCTTGAAATTTCCTCTGATGAGAGCAACAAGGGTGTCTTTTGTTATGTTAACAGGGTTGCAACTGGAAAGTACCTATAGATGGGGGCTGGTTGCCAGGACAAGCAACAGTGTGATTGGAGAGTTAGAACTTTCAGTTGCTTGCCCAGACCTCTGGAGGTGGAGAGCAGCTAGAGATTGTATATGTTGCCAAAGGCCAATGAACTAATCATGCCTTCATAATGAATGCTCCGTAAACACCCTAAAAGGACTGGATTCAGAGAGCTTGCAGGTTGGTGAGCACATGGAGGTGCTGGGAGAGAGCATGGACGCTCCACACTCTTTTCCCCACACCTTGTCCTGTGTATCTCTGCTACCTGGACGATCCTGAATTATACCCTTTTGTAATAAACTTGTAATCTAGTAAGAAAAAAGATGCTCTGAGTTCTGTGAGTCCCTCTAGTAAATCTATTGAACCTGAGGGGAGGGTTGTTGAAATCTCGGGTGTATAACTATTGGTCAGGGCACCAGTAACCTTAAGGAGGGTTGAGGACAGTCTTGGGACAGAACCCTTAACCTGTGGAATCTGATGCTATTACTTGGTAGATAGTGTCAGAATTGAGTTAAATTCTTGGGCATTAGCAGGGAGTCTGAGAATTACTAATTGGTGTGGGAAAACTCCCACCTCCTACAGACACACACACACACACACACACACACACACATATTTGAAATGGATATTGATTAAAAATAAAAATAAAAGATCATCTTTACAAGCACAGTAAAGAGAGATCTAGCTTAGTGACTGGATCGAAATGAAAGTGTCGGTGGGGTGGGGAAGGGTAGATATACTTGGATGATTAGATACTCAGTGTAAGCCACCAACAGAGTATCTGTTTCTGATAAAGAGGTAAACAATATCTGTACCAGCCAGGGTTTTTTGGTTGCAAACAACAGAAACCAACTTTGGCTAATTTACGCAGAAAAGGAATATTTTAGAGAAATTATGTCTGCTCAGGAAATTGGCACTAAGGCTGCAGAGACATGTTCAGAAACAGGCAGAAACCTGCAGGGCCCAGGAAGAAGGAAACATGGGAATGACCTGGTAGCAGGAATGGCGGGTTCTGAAGCTGTAAACAGATGCCTCGGTACAGGGTGAAAGAAACAGTATTCCTTGCAGGTTCTGAGCTGGTCAGGTCAGACCCCACCTCACAGTTTAAATCATTATACACAGCTTAAAATGGGACGTGTTAAGAAAAGGCATGTTTGGGAGATCTGGCTTTCACAGAGGACAGTCTAGAAGCCACTGCCAAGGACACTCAGTGGTGGTAGAAAAGACCTGCCTCTTGTTACCCACAGAGTAGAACTAGGGACAATAAGGAAACGTTTCAAGGAGATGGAGTTGAGATCAGTACGACCAGGGAAATTCTAATAAATGAAGCTATTCAACAGTGGATTTAACAGACTTCCATGGTGGTAAGCTGGCCACTGCAATTGTACAAGGAAAGACTGAATTCCCTCTGATAGGATATGACAAGGAACCCTGCCTTAATGAGAAATAGACTGGACAACCTATAGGATCCCTCTCAACTCCTTTATTTGTGATTTTAAACAAGACTTTTGCAGCTATTTGCTGGAAATGAAAACTCTTTATAGCCCTTCCCCTTCTACTCCCCATAATGTTATGGATCCTAAATCATCTACAATCATTGGTATCATCCTCAGAAAAAGTTTTATTCATTTTTCCTATTGTAAATCACATAATCACACCACTTGGAGGTAGGGGAGAAAACAAAAAATATCATCTGTAGTCCTAATTTTTAAAAAGTGACCATATGTTGGTTTTCTTCCAATTTTTTAGTTATGTATATTTTTTGAAATGAAAATAGTTAATTTCTTCTGATTGTAAAGATGTCACACACAGTATGTTCAGTGGATATGGAAAGATATAAAAAAAGAAAGTAAAAAACTATCTAAAATGTGAAACATCTTGGAACACATCCTTTGTGATATTTCTTTATGCTTGAATATGCATATATTATGTATTTAACATTTTGCATAAATGGGATACTACTATAAATGGGGGATTTGTAACCCTTTATAACAGGGTTATAGTGCTCATCTTATGCAAGTGATGATATAAATATTATCTTCTAGGTAACAGCATAACATTCTTTATATGGCGATTTCATAATTTAATGAATATCCTATAAATGAATATTTTGAATATTTATATCAGACAAAATAAACTTTAAAACAAAGGTTATATCAAAAGACAAAGAAGAGCATTTTATAATGATAAAGCAATCAATAAAGGAAGAGGGTATTCCCTCTTTGTTATTGAGTGTACTCAATAACATACACGTGCCAAGACTGGAGCACCTAAGTATAAAAAGCAAATACTAACAGATACAAAGGGAGAACTGATGATAACACAATAGTAACAAGGAACTTTAACACCAAACTTAAATCAATGGACAAATCATGCAGACAGAAAATCATTAAGGCAAAGGTGGTTTTAAATGACACAATAGACCAGTTGGCTTTATAGACATCTACAGGGCATTCCAGCCAAAACCAGCAGAATAAACATTCTTTTCAGTGCACATGGAACTTTCTCCAGGATAGATCACATTCTAGGTCACAAAATACATCTCAACAAATTTAAGAAGACTGAAATTATATCAAGCATTTTTCCCAACCACAATGTTATGAAAATATAGATTAAAGACAGAAGAAAAGATGTGAAAAGTACTAACACTTGGAGACTAAACAACCCTACTAAATCCAATGGGTCAACAACAACAACAACAAAAAAAAAAAAAAAAAAAAAAAAACAAAGAAAAAAATCAAGAAACACCTCAAGATTGGTTAAAAAAAAAACTTTAAAATCTATAAAATGCAGCAAAAGCAGTTCTAAGAGGGAAGTCTATAGTTATACAGAGCTTCCTCAAGAAACAAGAAAAATCACAGGCAGCCTAACCCACCACATAAAGGAATTAGAAAAAGAAGAATAAATAAAGCCCAAGTCAGCAGAAGAAAGGAAATAATAAATATCAGAGAGGAAATAAATAAAATGAGGCCAAAAGTATTAGAAAAGATCAAGGAAACCAAGAGCTCACTGATAAAATTGATAAACCTTTAGCTAGGCTAAGAAAAAAAAGAAAGATTATAACTAAATAAAATAAGAAATGAAGGAGGAAAACTAACAACCAATTACACAGGGACACAAAAAATCCTGAGAGAATACTGTGAACAGTTAAATGTCAATAAACTGGACAACCTTAAAATAAAAGGACAAATATCTAGAAACACACAACCTGCCAAGACTGAATCAAAAAGAAACAGACAACTTGAACCATTCAATCACTAGTGTGAAATTGAATTCATAATTTAAAAAGTTCCTAGCAAACAAAATTTCAGGAACAGACAGCTTCATAGAAAAACTTTACCAAACATATAAAAAAGAGCTAATACCTATACTTCTCAAACTATTCAAAAGAAATGCTGAAGAGGACAGAACACTCCCAAATTCATTCTACAAAGCCATCATTACCCTGATATCAAAATCAGACAAAGACACCACACACAAAAATTACAAGTCAATGTCTTTGATGAATACACATACAAAAATCCTCAACAAAGTATTAACAAAACAAATTCAACTATATTTAAAGAGGATCATGTACCATGACCAGGTTGGATTTATTCCAGTGATGCAGGAATGGTTCTATATTCACAAATGAATTGATGTGACACATCACATTAACAAATATAAGGATAAAAATCACATGATCATTTCAATAGATGCAGGAAAAGCATTGGACAAAATTTAACATCCACTCATGATAAAAATTATCATCAAAGTAGGAATAGAGGGAACAGAACATAATAAAGGACATTACAAAAAACTTATAGCTAACATTATACTCAAAGGTGAAAAGGTGAAAGCCTTTTCTCTAAATTTAGAAACAAGATAAGGATGCCCACTATGACTACTTATATTTAACATGGTACTAGAAGTCTGAACCACAGCAATCAGGCAAGAAAAAGAAATGAAAGGCATCCAAAGTGGAAGGGAAGAAGTAAAATTGTCACTATTTGCAGATGACATGAAACTATGTATAGAAAACCCTAAAGTTCTCACCCAAAATTATTAGTACTAATAAATGAATTCAGCAAAGTTGAGGGATACAAGATTAATACTTAATACACATAAACCTGTTGCTTTTCTGTACACTAATGCTGAACTACAGGACCTTTTAGAACTAACACCCAAAAAAGATGTCCTTTTCATTATAGGGGACTGGAATGCAAAAGTAGGAAGTCAAGAAACACCTGGAGTAACAGGCAAATTTGGCCTTGAAGTACGGAATGAAGCAGGGCAAAGGCTGATAGAGTTTTGCCAAGAGAACGCACTGGTCATAGCCAACACCCTCTTCCAACAACACAAGAGAAGACTCTACACATGGACATCACCAGATGGTCAACACCGAAATCAGATTGATTACATTCTTTGCAGCCAAAGATGGAGAAATTCTCTACAGTCAGCAAAAACAAGACCAGGAGCTGACTGTGGCTCAGACCATGAACTCCTTATTGCCAAATTCAGACTTAAATTGAAGAAAGTAGGGAAAACCACTAGACCATTCAGGTATGACCTAAATCAAATCCCTTATGACTACACAGTGGAAATGAGAAATAGATTTAAGGGACTAGATCTGAGAGACAGAGAGCCTCTTGAACTATGGATGGAGGTTCATGACATTGTACAGAAGACAGAGATCAAGACCATCCCCATGGAAAAGAAATGCAAAAAGGCGAAATGGTTGTCTGAGGAGGCCTTACAAATAGCTGTGAAAAGAAGAGAAGCGAAAAGAAAAGGAGAAAAGGAAAGATATTCTCATTTGAATGCAGAGTTCCAAAGAATAGCCAGGAGAGATAAGAAAGCCTTCATCAGCGATCTATGCAAAGAAATAGAGGAAAACAACAGAATGGGAAAGACTAGAGATCTCTTCAAGAAAATTAGAGATATCAAGGGAACATTTCAGGCAAATATGGGTTTAATAAAGGACAGAAATGGTATGGACCTAACAGAAGCAGAAGATATTAAGAAGAGGTGGCAAGAATACACAGAAGAACTGTACAAAAAAGATCTTCATGACCCAGATAATCACAATGGTGTGATCACTGACCTAGAGCCAGACATCCTGGAATGTGAAGTCAAGTGGGCCTTAGAAAGCATCACTATGAGCAAAGCTGATGGATGTGATGGAATTCCAGTTGAGCTATTTCAAATCCTGAAAGATGATGCTGTTAAAGTGCTACACTCAATATGCCAGCAAATTTGGAAAACTCAGCAGTGGCCACAGGACTGGAAAAGGTCAGTTTTCATTCCAGTCCCATAGAAAGGCAATGTCAAAGAATGCTCAAACTACCACACAATTGCACTCCTCTCACACGCTAGTAAAGTAATGCTCAAAATTCCCCAAGCCAGGCTTCAGCAATATGTGAACCAAGAATTTCCAGATGTTCAAGCTGGTTTTAGAAAAGGCTGAGGAACCAGAGATCAAATTGCCAACATCCGCTGGATCATAGAAAAAGCAAGGGAGTTCCAGAAAAACATCTATTTCCTTTTTATTGACTACGCCAAAGCCTTTGACTGTGTGGATCACAATAAACTGGGGGAAATTCTTCAAGAGATGGGAATACCAGACCACCTGACCTGCCTCTTGAGAAACCTGTATGCAGGTCAGGAAGCAACAGTTAGAACTGGGCATAGAAAAACAGACTGGTTCCAAATAGGAAAAGGAGTACATAAAGGCTGCATATTGTCACCCTACTTATTTAACTTCTATGCAGAGTACATCATGAGAAACGCTGGGCTGGAAGAAGCACAAGCTGGAATCAAGATTGCCGGGAGAAGTATCAATAACCTCAGATATGCCGATGACACCACCCTTATGGCAGAGAGTGAAGAGGAACTAAAAAGCCTCCTGATGAAAGTGAAAGAGGAGAGTGAAAAAGTTGGCTTAAAGCTCACCATTCAGGAAACTAAGATCATGGCATCTGGTCCCATCACCTCATGGGAAATAGATGGGGAGACAGTGGAAACAGTGTCAGACTTCATTTTTTTGGGCTCCAAAATCACTGCAGATGGTGATTGCAGCCATGAAATTAAAAGATGCTTACTCCTTGGAAGGAAAGTTATGACCAACCTAGATAGCATATTAAAAAGCAGAGACATTACTTTGCCAACAAACGTCCATCTGGTCAAGGCTATGGATTTTCCCAGTGGTCATATATGGATGTGAGAGTTGGACTGTGAAGAAAGCTGAGCACCAATAAATTGATGCTTTTGAGCTGTGGTGTTGGAGAAGACTCTTGAGAGTCCCTTGGACTGCAAGGAGATCCAACCAGTCCATCCTAAAGGAGATCAGTCCTGGGTGTTCACTGGAAGGACTGATGCTGAAGCTGAAACTCCAATACTTTGGCCACCTCATGCAAAGAGCTGACTCATTGGAAAAGACCCTGATGCTGGGAGGGATTGGGGGCAGGAGGAGAAGGGGATGGCAGAGGTTGAGATGGCTGGATGGCATCACCGACTTGATGGGCATGAGTTTGAGTAAACTCCGGGAGTTGGTGATGGGTAGGGAGGCCTGGTGTGCTGCAATTCATGGGGTCACAAAGAGTCAGACACGACTAAGCAACTGAACTGAACTGAACTGAACTGAATGCTGAACTATCAGAAAGAGAAAGCAAGAAAAAATCCTATTTAAAATCACATCAAAAAGAATAAAACGCCTTACTATAAACTTAGCTTTGGAGGTGAAAGACCTTTACACTGAAAGCTATAAAACATTGAAGATGATATAAAGAAACAGAAAGATATCTTATGCTTTTAGATTAAAAGAATTAATATTGATAGTGGCCATACTACCCAAAGCAATATACAGATGTAATGTAGGGAGGCCTGGCACACTGCAGTCCATTGGGTTGCAAAGAGTCAGACATGACTGAGTGACTGAACTTAAATGAACTGTTTGGTCATAAAAAAGACTGAAATTCATCAGCCATTTGCAACCATGTGAATGGCCCTTACGCTTATTGAATAAGAAAGTATTATGCTTAGTGAAATATGGCTAGTGAATAATGTGCTCAGAGAAAGACCAATACTGTATAAAATCACTTATATGTGGAATCTAAAATGATATAACAAGTTAGTGAATATTAAAAAAAAAAAAAAAGAAAAGAAACAGGCTCACAGATATACAGAACAAAGTAGTGGTTTCCAGACTGGAAAAGGAAGGGGAAGGGGTATATTAGGGGTAGGGGATTAAGAGACACAAACTACTATGTATAAAGAAGATAAGCAACAAGGATATATTGTTAAAAAAAAAAAAGGATATATTGTATAGCACAGGGAATTATTGCTATTATCTTGTAATAATTTTTAATGGAGTATAATCTGTAAAAATAACGAATCTCTATGCTTTACACCTGAAACTAATAAAATACTGTAAATCAACAATGTGTATGTGCTCAGTCACTTCAGTCGTGTCCAACTCTTCGTAACCCTATGAACTATGGCTCGCCAGACTCTTCTGTCCATGTTATTCTCCAGGTAAGACACTGGAGTGGGTTGCCTTTCCCTTCTCCAGGACATCTTCCTGACCAAAGGATCAGGTCTCCTGCATTGCAGGCAGATTCTTTACCATCTGAGTCACCTGGGAAGCCCCATCAACTATGCTTCAATTTTAAAAGGAGAAAATGTCATAGAGCCATACAATATAATATTCGGCTATAAAAAGGAATGAAGGAATGCAGCATTGAAAAATTAGATAAACATTGAAAACATTGTACTAAATGAAAGTGGACAGTCATGAAAGATCATAAGTTATACCATTCCATCCATATAAAATGTTCAGGACAGAGAAATCTACAGGGACAAAGTAAATTAGTGGTTGCTGACAAATGCATGGAGAAATAGGAGCATGATAGTTAAGGAGCACAGGGTTTTTTGAGATAAAAACATTCTAAAATTGTGGTGATGGCAAGGGTTAGGGTTAGGATTAGGGTTATATACTAAAATCCATGAAATTATATGCCTTAAATTGGTCAGCTGTACAGTATATGAGAAGGGAAAGGCTACCCACTCCAGTATTCTGGTCTAGAGAATTCCATGGACTATATAATCCATGTGGCTACAAAGGGTCGCACATGACTGAGTGACTCTCACTTCACAGTGCGTAAACAATATCCCAATAAAAACTGTTAAAATGTTTAATTAAAATAAACTTATACAATTCAGTTCAGTTCAGTTCAGTTCAGTTGCTCAGCCGTGTCTGACACTTTGCGACCCCATGAACTGCAGCACGCCAGGCCTCCCTGTCCATCACCAACTCCCGGAGTCCACCAAAACCCATGTCCATTGAGTCGGTGATGCCATCCAACCATCTCATCTTCTGTCATCTCCTTCTCCTCCTGCCCTCAATCTTTCCTAGCATCAGGGTCTTTTCAAATGAGTCAGCTCTTCAATCAGGTGGCCAAAGTATTGAAGTTTCACCTTCAACATCAGTCCTTCCAATGAACACCTGGGACTGATCTCCTTTAGGGTGAACTGGTTGAATTTCCTCGCAGTCCAAGGGACTCTCAAGAGTCTTCTCCAACACCACAGTTCAAAAGCATCATTTCTTCGGTTTTCAGCTTTCTTCACAGTCCAACTCTCACATCTGTACATGACCACTGGAAAAACCATAGCCTTGACTAGATGGATCTTTGTTGGCAAAGTAATGTCTCTGCCTTTTAATATGCTGTCTAGGTTGGTCATAACTTTCCTTCCAAGGAGTAAGCATCTTTTAATTTCATGGCTGCAGTCACCATCTGCAGTGATTTTGGAGCCCAGAAAAATAAAGTCAGCCACTGTTTCCAGTGTTTCCCCATCTATTTGCCATGAAGTGATGGGACCAGATGCCATTATCTTAGTTTTCCGAATGTTAAGCTTTAAGCCAACTTTTTCACTCTCTTTTTACACTTTCATCAAGCGTCTCCTTATTTCTTCTTCACTTTCCGCCATAAGGATGGTGTCATCTGCATATCTGAGGTTATTGATATTTCTCTTGGCAATCTTGATTCCAGCTTGTGCTTCCTCCAGCCCAGTGTTTCTCATGATATACTCTGCTTATACAATTACTAGTGACTAAAACTACTTTTAAAAATTTCTAAGACTGTTCCACGTGGGAGCAGTAAGTCTCAGTAAGTCTCTCAGTAAGTCTAGCAGAGCCAGCTTGCTCTCATAGTTAGAATAGATCTGCTTCTTCAGTTGAGTTTGAAATGAGTAGATGAGTCATAGAAAAGTGTACACACAAGAAGGGAGGAAGGAAGGAAGGAATAGAAAAACAACCAGGACCTACTATATAGTATAGGGAACTATATTCAATATCTTGTTACAACCTACCATGGAAGAGAATCTAATAAAAGAATACATACATATTTACATACATACATACATAACTTAATCACTTTGCTATACAGCTAAACCTAACACAACATTGTAAATCAACTATATTTCAATAAATTTTTCTTAAAAAGCGTCTTCTCTTCCTTCCCTAACAACCCACCACAGTTGGGCCCATGGTTTCATTCAATAAATGCTCCTTAAATCGACCTTATCATCAATTGCTTGTTCGAGACCTCTTCCCCACTCTGCCCAAGAGGGTGCTAAAAGGCCAGAGGTAGACTCCAGGGTCAGAGACAGTTGCAGAAGGTGATGTAGGTCATTAAAACTTTGGGTAACAAAGTCAATCACAAATGTCTGAGAATTATGCACTTTTTAAAAATCTTTGCCTTTGCTTGACCCATCAACAGAGCCAAGGGAAGATTATCTTCATCTCACTCATCTGGCAAACTATACTAAATGCTACTAGTTACCAAGCCAGGAAAAGCACTGAAGAGAGGACAGATCATTATAATAGCAAGTAAGAAAAATCCAATCTTTTTCCTTGTGATGTTCACAAGCTAGGGGTGGGAGGAGACAAACCCTCAACTGTCAGACCACAACCAACCTCAAAATAACACAATGTGTGCTCAAAAGAGGGACATGAAAGGGTGTCCTAGGGGCCCAGGTGACCTATGTCTTGACTGTGTTCATTTTTTAAATAATAGAAACTGAAAGCCTTGTTTAGTATTAGCGTGTATCATCAAGTATCTTTTTTTTAGCAAATCTTTGCCAAATAAATAATCGATCTTTCAGGAGCCTCTACCTGTCTTGGTCTTGCTCCGGTGGCTACGAGTTCTAACCTCTCTATTCACATACGGAGGATTTGGTAAATATTTGCTGCTGAGACGAAGGTGACTTTGTCAAGCAGTGTCCATTCTACCAAGTGCGGGTGACCACACAGCTGCTCCTCAGACTCTAATTTTGCGGATTTTACCTGCAGATCCTGAAAGGAGCCAATGGTGCTTCACTCTGCCTTCCCCTCCTGCCTACCCCAGATTTGGCCCAGACTGTGTCCCTAAATCATGCACTTCTCTGGTCTCCCTGTTGTGGGCACCTGCCCCCTGCTTTCCATCACCCCTCTTAGGACAGAGAGGTGCTACGCTCTGCTCTGAATGTGAAGCAGCCCACATAGCATGAGTTGGCTACCCTTCCCCAGAGCACTGAACATCTTGAAGATATTTGTAATTTTACTCACAACGGGAGGATATAATTCATCGCTTGCTGAGTAAGTCCACCAGCTGCCAGAGGATTCCAGAGACCATGTGCATGACACTTAGAGTAAAAACAAAATGAAATGGTTCTACTCTCACCCTGCCCCCACTCACACACAAATACATACACTCACAACCAAGTCAAGGGCTCGTGCTCTCAGACAGAATAAGCCCACCACCTCCCGTGGGCCCCTGCCTCCCACCTCTTGATCTCTAAGGAGAGGTGGGTTCAACGCATGTTCAGGATACACAGATTTTGTGATGCAAATCAGACCCAGGCAGATGGCAAGGTTAAGAATGAATTACTGTCAGCTATAAGAGGCTCAAGGGATAAAGGGAATTCCAGCCAAGGAGAGGGATGCAGACTTGCTCTCTACACAATTAATCATCTGTCAGTGCAGAGGGATGGCTGCTGGGAAGATCAGGTGAGTCTCTGCAGCTTACAGTCTGCTTTCCAGCAGGGGCCCTGTGGTCAGAAGGGCTTGACCAAGACCTCCTCCTTGCCTGGAACTCGGGGAACACGAAGAAAGCAGACTGCCATCTGCCAGGAGGGACCGTGGGGACTGCCCATCCAGAGCCAGGCGGCCCTGTCCTGGACACAGGTGCCCTGGCCTTGACACTCCCCATGGTATCTACTTGCAGACGCCGAGTGGACGCCAGCACCAACCACATTCTCCAGACTGTTCAACAGTGACAGTTTCTGCTATCGGGTCCTATGCCCTGCTAACCTGTACACACAGTCTTACTTAATCCTGCCTGCAGCCCTTTGAGGCTGGGTACCATGCTCATCCCATTTAACAGATGAGGAAAATAAGGCTCAGAGAGACTCAGTGGCTTGCCCAAGATCACGCAGTTGGTGAGTGATAGACACAGGGTTTGAGCTCAGGCCTGTCTGATCTGGAAACCACTGTTTGGAACCACCAGGCTGCTGCCTCTCCTCAGAAATGGATGGAACCCTCATGAGATAGTCTGTTTTGAACTGAGAACAAGAAAAAGTTTATTCTCTGAACACATTGTAGGTTGTCTCAGCTTTAGTGAAGATAACTGTAAAAATTACTGGGAGACAAATTTATGGCTCCGCTGCAGCAGCAACCAGCTACGTCCTTCCAACATATTCTGAGTTTGATTCCCCTACTCCCATTCTCAACTTCTTGGCTTCCTACACCTTCCTGATCCTCTGTGTGTGTGTCTGCTTGTTTTTATTATGGTATGTGTTTTCTGAAGATCCTTTGGAAAATGAGATGAGAAGTAGAAACATGGAAAGAAGATCAGGTGGGTGCCCAGATAGATAGATGGGAGACTGACAGATGGATGGACTGATAGATGAGTAGATGGATTCACACAGATATATAGATGAAGAGATAATCAGACGAATGAACAAGCCCGTGGACAGATGGACAAGAAGATAGATAATTGGGTGGACAGCCAGGTAAACAGACAAAACAGCCCTGACTCATGTATGGATTGACTATCAGCCACCTGGCCTCTCTGAGAACGACCGCTGACCATGAGGAATACAACTCCGAGGGCAGAGAGGCCTGGGAGGTCCTCCGAAGACCAACAGTTTGGCACCTGTCACTGAGTGGGCCCTCTTATACCTAGTCAGTGAGGAGGGTGCCTGGTCAGTAAGGAGGGTGAGGAATGGCTTAATGCAAACCCAGGATTAATGTTCCATCCTCCTCCTCTGTCAGACCTTGCTCTCCTGCCCTGGTTATCGTCTCCTCCATTCTACCTCCCCCCCAAGGGGACACAAGTGGCCAACATGACCTAGTGTGCTGGGCGCAGTTGTTCTGTTCTGTCTGACTCTCTGCCACCCCACGGTAGCCCACCAGACTCCTCTGTTCATAGTATTTCCAGGCAAGAATATACTGGAACAGGTTGCCATTTCCTACTCCAGGGGATCTTCTTGACCCAGGCATCCAACCTTTTTCTCCTGCATCTCCTGTGTTGGCAGTCAGATTCTTCACCACTGAGACACTTGGGAAGCCCCACATGGCCTTACCTGGTTTTTATCTTGTATGCATGAATTTTTGCTTTCCTTTCCCACTTGCCACCTCTTGCCAGCTAGATTTCAGGTACCCTTAAGGCAAGAAATATGTCTCTTACGTATTTCTTCATCGAGTACGTTCACCCAGTGCTTACCTCAATGCACTTTAATGCCAGGATGGAAAATTACCTCATGGAACACATCATAGTTAAGTACAAATCTCCAGCTTCTATATTTGGGGAAGCTTCTTTAGCCTCTTCAAGCATAATCACAAGTACATGCAACACTCAATAGCATTCTCAAATAGCATCCACGGTATATAAAAATGTCCCAACACCCCTACATTGACTATTTACTGAGTATTTACTAGGCATATGACTCAGTGCTGATCTAAGCACTTTACACTGCATCAATAATAGGGCCTAGAGCTAGGTTCCATTTGTACCTACATTTTCTGGTTGGGAAGACTTACGTTGGGAAACGTTAAGTAACCACGCTAGGTGGGACCAGTGGAGTGAGCTCTGGTGACCTTGTGCAGTTGTTAGAAAGCTTTAGTGGGCGTCTTCTGACCAGTCCTGACCACACAGCCCCCTTCTCTGGTCAGACAAGAACTGCTGGAGTCTAGCACAGAGGCACGAGCTGGCAGTGGCTTGTGGGGACACCTCCCAACCAGTTAATGACCTGTCATTCCTGCTCAGAGCCCAGGACCAGCAAAGGGAGCTAAGGCTTGACTCACAGTAGCCATTCAATGCTTTTTGTGACTTTCCCCAAGTCACCTAACCTCTGTGAGCTTCAGGGTCCTCATCTGTCGGTGGGGAGAGTAACATCGACATGGGATACCAAACGGGGCTGTCATGAAAATCCAGTGAGGACTGCTGCCTTGTAGAGGGGGCAGGGGGCTTTGCTGGGCTCTGCCAAAGCCCTTGGCAGCATTTCTGCATCAAGGCCCCTCGGCAAACATGATCTAATTGGATGATTCAAACGGGCTTCCCAAATGCATTATAGATCATTGCTAGGAAATACCAAATGCTGTCTGAGAGTTCAACCAGTCCCAGAGGTTACTCTCAAGGCTGGTGAGTAAACCACGGTTATATCACTTCGGGCTCCTGGCCATCTGGCTGAGGTGCTAGAAATGCTTCAGGCTTGTTCTATTCGGACTTGGTTTGACCACAATCATATTAAATATTAAATCATCGAGTGGCACTGGCATAGAAAAGCACTATGTCAGGCGTTAGCTATTCTGTCTTTTGTTACAATCCGTAACAATTTCCTAAGCATTTAGAATGCGCCAACTAAAAGGTTTAAAAATGAATTATATCTGGCCTAAAGGAACTTTGTCCCAGTTTCCAAGGAAATTAAAACTCAGCCCTCAGACACTGACACCGTGTTTCTTCATGATCTTGGGAAGCAAACGTCACCACGACCAATGCAGATCCTCTGCCCTTGGGGGAGACTGTAACTCTTCAGGGCTGGGACTCAGCCCCCTGCCCGCCCGTCCCATTCATCACAACCGTAATTCTGGGCCCTGTCTCCTCTCCTCGGGTCCTCAGTCTCCCCACTCTGGCAGCTGATAACGCTGCCTTCTCCCTCACCTAGGGCTGTGCGTTCCACCATGGGCCATCACCACGACCCAGGCATCTGACTCAGTCTCACCAGTAGAGGAACAAGCTGACATAAGCCCTCTCCTGGGAAGCAAAAGTTCCCAAATCACCTGTGGGGCAATCCCATAAAAAGGTTTCACCAGCTCAAATCAGGAGAAGCCAATCAGACAAATCTAGAACATGGAGCATTCAAGGAGACAATTGGCTTGGACTCTAGAAACGTATCAATGCCATTTTTTTAAAAAGTGGAAGACTATTTTAGATGAAAGAAAACTAAAGAGACATAACTGAATGCAATGTGTCCATAAACCCTGCCTGGATTCTGGTCCTCCCTCCCTGGCCCAGAAAATTGCTCGTAAAATTCTTGAGGAAAATTGGTGAAGTTTGAATATCAGATGACGTGCTGGATGAGCGTTAGTTTTCCTGTTGGCATAATGTGCTGTTGCAGAATGCCCTTACTCTGAGGAGCTGCATTCAAGTGTGAAGAGATAACAGTGTCGGCAAATTTCAAACCTCATTATTTATAGATTTTCAAATTTGCTTACTAGTTAAAATCTATTTATAACTTCAAAATCAATATTTTTCAAGGTTACTTGCTTTCATTGTTGCTTACAGTCATGCCCAGGGTGTTGAAAATTTGAATCATTCTGCATGCACATTCCCAGCTGAGGTCAAACAAGGTGGTACTCTGCCTTTTTACTTCATTATTTCAGAAATGAACACTTGTAAACAAGTGTCCCTTTTGTGGTCTATTGAGTGCATATTTTTCACCATACTTTTTTGAAATTTTGCTTTTTAAAATGGCCTCAAGCACAGTGCTATCTATTTCTCCTAAGTGCAAGAAGGCTGTGATGTCCCTTTCAGAGAAAATATACATGTGTTAGATAAGCTTGGTTCAGGCATAAGTTACAGTGCTGTTGGCTGTGAGTTCAATGTTAATAAAATATGGTATCTTTAAACAGAAGCAAGGTTAATGAAAACATGATCAGAAACTCACAGGAACCTAATTCTGTATTTCCCCTGGAAACAATGGTTTAGCATTTGCTGATTCAGTGTTCACTTCAATTTTATAGCATACAACTACTGTGGTTAATGAGAATGGATTATATGTGTGTGCATGTGTGTGTGTTATAGCTACACACACATATGTGAACTAGTGTTGTAAAATGTTAACAACTGGTCAATCTAGATGAAGAGCATAATCTTTTATTTTCCTGCAGATTTAACTTTTTCAAAAAACGTTGGAAAAGAACAAACCACACAAACTGTGGCTTGTAGAATGTTCATGGTAAGATCAACTTAGAGAATCCAGCATCTTTTGAGTGAAAGAACATGGATTGGAATGGAGTGGAGTAGAGCAGATTAGAAAAGAAAATATCATTCTTTCAGGTGCATACTTTGTGAAACTTGTTTTTAGAGAGGCATGATATGTGTTTGTTCTTTTGTAAAGTAAAATGTTTTCCTTATTATGAGTCATGGTTCAAAAACATCTGCAGCTCCTGAGTCTGTAAACCCAAAGGCAGTCATCAGCACCCCCCTTTCACCTTCCCTGCTCTCAGTGCTCTGTGTCCAGATCCGCCTCTAGAGGGAGTCCTTCTCCTTCCCAGGCTGGCGCCCGGCAGGCCATGGCTCATCCCGCTCTGTCCCCACTTCATCCCTCATCCTCTGCTTCCCTGTGGCCCCACCTCTTCCCATGTGCTCCTTCTAGGCCACCAAGACCCATGCTGTAGTCTCCCCCAGGATCACTCCCTAGGCCCTGATTCTTTTTACTCTCAGCCTCTGCTAAGGCATGACTCCTCTATCAAGTCCTTGAACCTGTCTCTGATCAGAGCACCATGGAGGTGGTCGTGTAGTCTATGAGGGCAGAGGGGAAGCAAGTGGAGTGGGGGATGCAGGGAATGCTTCCAGGGGAAGATGCTTGCTCAGACATTAGAAAGTTCTCTTACTAAGTGACTAGCAAAGCTCTGTATAAGAAGTAAAACATTTAAACATATCCAGGAGAATAGACAGGAGTCAGCTTAGTAAAAAGTTACAAGAGTAAGAACATTCAAGGTAGCAGGAACAACTAGACTGCAAGAAGGACAGAGGGAAGCAGCAGCAAGAGTAGGAAAAGTGGAATAAACCAAGAATCAGAAATGTGAGTGTCATAGGAAGCAACTCAAAAGGATACTGCAGCTTCCACCTTATTGCAGAAGTCATGGGTTAGTAGGACAGAAACCACAGGCTGACTGGTTTCTGGACTCACAGCTCTGAGGAAATAAGTTTCTTGCTAATTAAGGAAGACAGTACCAGCCAGTATCCATGAAAAGGGCCCATTCTTGATATAGGTGTTTTAATTAATTATTAGGCTTCAAAAAATAAAAGTAAGCCTATAGTTACAAAGAAAACTAGACAAAAGGAACACATCCAGGAAGCCCAGTGTCCCTGGAACTCCTGTCAAGAGTCTGTCATCCTTTAGCAGAGGTCTAGCATGCTCTCCTAGTCTAAAAGACTCAGAGTTGGGGAGATACCTGGAGAGGAGAGGAGTGAAGTCCTCCCCGTGGGAGGGAACGGGGAGACTTCAGGAGTGGTGGAGCTCCTCAGGGAACCAGATTAATGAAGGAAACACAGGAGCAGGGGCGGGTAAGGACCTGGCATGGCCCCTGAGGAAGGCCTAGTTCCTCCTGCTATCTCTTTAGGGCCCAAGGGAAGTTCAGGGGATAAAAAACAGACCATTACCTCTTCATCACCTATGGTAGGATTACTTCTGTTCTGTCCTAGCTTCTCAAGAAAAATTCTTGGACAATGACTGCAGCCACAAAATTAAAAGATGCTTGCTCCTTGGAAGAAAACCTATGACAAACCTAGACAATGCATATTAAAAAAGCAGAGACATCACTTTGCCAACAAAGGTTCATATAGTCAAAGCTATGTTTTTTCCAGTAGTCATGTATGGATGTGAAATTTGGACCATAAAGAAGGCTGAGCGCCAAAGAATCAATGCTTTCAAATTGTGGTGCTGGAGAAGACTTTTGAAAGTCCCTTGGACAGCAAGGAGATCAAACTTGTCAATCCTAAAAGAAATCAACCCTGAATATGGAGGGACTGATACTGAAGCTCCAGTACTTTGGTCACCTGATGGGAAGAGCCATTGGAAACGGGAAGATCCATTAGGAAAGACCCTGATGCTGAGAAAGATTGAGGGCAGGAGGGGAAGGGGGCGAAAGAGGATGAGATGGTTGAATGGACATGAGTTTGAGCAAACTGCAGGAGGTAGTGAAGGACAGCCTGGTGTGCTGCAATCCATGGAGTTGCAAAGAGTCAGACACACCTCAGTGACTTAACTGCAACAACTAACAGAGGTCGTCTTGGGGCTGTCAGGGGAAAGGACAGGGCTTGTCGCCTAGGGGAGAAACTGTGCTGAGCACAGTAGCAGGAGGGGAGCTGGCAACAAGAGACAGGGTCTTCCCTGAGGACACCCCTAGGGGGACACCATGCTGCTACCCCTGTATTTCGGAGACAGTCTCTCTCTAAAAGGGGGAAGTTTGGGCAGTTATACCTGGATTTAGAAACCATACATTGAGACAGGGCTGCAGAATGAAGGTGATGTGGATCTGCAAGGGGCCAGGACTTTCTTCCTCAGGGCAATGTCTTTTATCTTGGCTGGTCTGAATTCTGAAGGGTAGTCTTGTAAAGCACACCAATTTGTGAATTCCCTGGCAGTTCAGTGGTTAGGACTCAGTGCTTTCACTGCCAAGGCAGGGGTTCAAGCCCGAGTCAGGGAACTCTGATCTCACAAGTTGTGCAGTGTGGCAAAACAAAAAGCCCCCAAAGATTCAGTTCCTTTCCAGACTTGCCAAATTAGAATCCACAGGTATTCAATTATATATTTTATCTCCACTGTTAGATTGTGAGCCTCTTCAGATGGGTCTGGGTCTGAGCCAGGGTCAGTGGGTTGTGAGAATCAGCTGGTTCAAGTAGAGAGGGCTGATCCAGCCTCATAGGTTCAGAGCTGGCACTGAGAGCCTGGTCAGCTGCGCTCTCCTTCACCTACTCTGAGCCCTAGATCTCTGCTTCTGCTGCTGCAGACGTTCCCCTCCCCCTTTCCCACCTCCACTTTCAGTGCAGACTTCTGTAGCTCTTACTGCTTATGCTGCAGCTGGCATATGACAAAACCAATAATAATAATAGCTCAATATAACCTTTTTATTCAAGTGTTCATTGTCATTTCTCCATGGTTTCTGAGTGGGGGATAACAGTTTGAGGAAGAGAATCCTTGGTTGATGGACTAGCTCTTCTGGGTCAAATATGTTATGAATTGGAGGGACGTAGGAAACAAAACCAAATGTGGCCGCGTAGGCCCACTCCCCTTCAGCAGTGACCATCACAGTTGGTATGGCAACAAAATATTTCCATGACAGTCCTACTCAGATAGCGTAATAGGAAAGTGAGCAAGGGAAATCCCTGGTGGTTCAGTGGTTAGGACTCCACACTTCCACAGCAGGGGACATAGGTTCGATCCCTGGTTGGGGAGCTAAGATTCTGCATGCTGTGCAGCAAGACAAAAATTTTAAAAGGTAAGCAAAGTTGTGGCTTAGAAAAATTCAAGTCTCTTAGAAAACTATTCTATTTTCACATATTACTGAAATCTTAAAGGATACAAGCTATACCCTGAAGACATTTAGATGAAGTCAAACAGGAAGCCTGCGAAAGGGCAGAAGATAGACTTGGCTGTACAACGGAAGCCAGGCAAGCCGAGCTCCAGTCCCAGCTCTTTAGTGACTGGCTGTGTGACCTTGGGCAGGTCCTTCACCCATAGGCTTTGATTTCCCAGCCTGTGAACAAGGAGTCTGAATGAAAAGCTCTCTCCCTCTTTCAATACGTAGTGTGTTTATGCATGGCCTTCACTCTTGGTTACCTATGACTGATGGGCAATCTTATATAAACATTTCACAATCCTAAGAATGACTAGAAATGAACTACTCATAAGATGAACTGGGCCTGTCCAGGCAGGAGTTGGTTACATATCACCCTGAGGTCACTCAGCCTTATTAATGGATTCTGTTGCAATGGTTCAGTATCTTTAGGACATTGACCTCTATCTTGTCCAACATAGTGTTTTTGCCCAAAAAAAAACCTGAGAAAACTCAGCAGTTGGTAGTCCTAGGCAAGGCAGACACAAATGAGACCCTCCAGACTGAAGTTCCCTGCAGAGAGCAACTATTTTGTATTTGTGAATTAAAAATAGCTATTAGTGGTTTGCTAGAGTGGATTCCTAAGGGCCTAAACATAGGGTGCACAAGGAGCTGATGTCTTCCAGACTGGTCAGGGTTTTCTGGCCTCTCAATGAGAACCTTCATTTATTTAACATTCACTTTTTTAAACCTTGTGGTAACTCTGAATACCCCACTAAGTACAGTGCCTGCCACCTCTCTGAAAGACATTTCGGCATTCCCTGCTGGGTTTTTTTCAGTCTCATTTGTAATTGACAGGCTACCATTTATAATTCCTCTAAGTTGCAGTCTCTCACTGATGTCCTATGAAACAGACTGAGCAATTGTATTTGGCCTGCACAGTACTGGCCAGCAGAGTTGCATTGCTGTTGTTTTTAAACCTTGAATTAGCTTTTGCATTTAAAATTTAATGCCATGTTCTGGTTATCTATTGCTCCTTAACAAATCATGCAACTTAGTGGCATAAAACATAACCACTAGTCATGATTATGCAAGTCAGGAATTTGGGCAAGGCACAGTTCAAGGTTGGGGGCAGGAGCTGGGGGATGGTCTCTCCACCATGATGTCTGGGACATTGACATCAAACAGCTGGAGTGACTTGAAGAGCTGAGAGGTGCTACTCAAAGTAATCCTGTCACCTGCATTCCTAGGATCAATCTAGGCGAGATTCAGCTTATTTAAAATTGGAAGACAATAATCATTTACAAAAAAAATCCAAAACTTAAATGGTGAGTGGATAGAATAGTGGCAACGGTTTGTAAATGGTGAGGGGATACAATGGTGGCAATGATTTGTAAATGATTTCATTCACCATCACCCTCAAAAGGGGCCACAGGTGAAAACTTTCTTCCCCAGGACTTTCTAGAGACATATTGTGAAGTTTACCTGAGAAATAACCCCAGACTGACACCAAGCTCCTGACCTACACATATGAAAAGGAAGACTTCAACATTCTAAAGTTCATAACTCTCCTGGGCCTGATTCCCCAGCTCACCTCCTCCTGGTTGTTAATTATAATTTTATGCAAATTTTCTGGGCCCCTTGACCCTTTGTGACAGATGTTAATGAATATTGCAAAAAATGCAGAAAGTAATACTGTTGTTTGCTCAAAATCTTTATTCTCATCATTATGTATTAGACCCCAAGCTCTTTCATCAATGCCTATTGCTTTAATAAATATTTCACATTCCTCTATTAATGTGTCATAATCTTACAAGTTTGTTGTTATACTTCACATTTCATCCAATGAGACTTAGAAACCATAAATTTGGGGTTGCATAATTATCAGTGGACTCATAACACTTTTATTTGCTCAAATGCAAAATGCTTTACATAGTTTCGAGGAGCTGAAATGGCTCTTGTAATACGGTACCAGATTAAACAAATCCCTCATACTTTTTATGCTTCCTCTTGATTTAAATTTCTTTTACTAAACGGACAGAAGTGGTCAGTGTTATTAAAAATGATTAGCAATCTTCAGTAATCAGGGACCACAAAATTCCACTTGTGCATGCCTGTCCTGAGGGAACACCAGGCCACCCTCTCTCCGTCTGTTGCAGAGGAGGAGGAGGGTACTGCCCTCATACAGGTTCTGGCGTGAGACAGACCTGAGCTCAGACTCCTGATGAAAATCACTGGAGAAGTTTGGGTCTTTGTCTCACAAGAGTGAAAAAACAAGATGATGATGCCTATCTCAAAAGGCTATTGAGAGAATTGACAACCTATGGCTTAGGGGTTTCATGTTTAAATTAAATCAGAAAGATTTAGATTCAAATCCTGATTCTAGGACTTCTGAGTTGAGTGATCTTGGACAAGTCACATAAACGCTCAGCCTTAAATTCATCTCTAAAATGGGGTTACTAATAGTGCTTAATTCATAGGGTTGTAAATGAAATGCAAATACATGTAAATTGCTAATGAAATGCCAGGCAGTTGGGGGGCCTGAACCAATCTTAGGTCTACTTGTCTGAGTGCAGCAAAGCTAATCTACTGACTCCAGGTTGTAGTGAAAGAAAGTACAGTGTTTATTGCAGAATGCCAAGCAAGGAGAATGGGCAGCTCATGCTCAAAAGACCCAAACTCCTCCACTGCTCTCAGAGAAGGGATTTTAAAGGCAGTGTGAGAGAGGGGCCTGCAGGGTGAGTGATTAGCTCGTGCACAATTCTCAGATAGGCTGGCATCAAGGTGAAGTATTAAGCATCATCAATCTTCTAGTTTCAACCAGTTTAGGGTCTGTGTGCTTGTGGTCAGCAGTTTTCATCTGGAGGGGGTCTGCTTCCTGTAAAAATCAACTTAAGAATGTGTGTCAGCGCTTTATCTGTATCTTTCAGGGAACCGGGAGTTCAGTGACTGCTAGGTGGTGGATTTATGGTCCAAATTGTTACCAGTTTCCCCGGCCAACTGCTATGCTTTGTTTCTACATCTTCAATTTTCCAATTGTTAACTCTTGTGTCAGCCTTTTGAAACTCAGGGGAGGCCTAGGAGACTAAAGCAAAAGCCTTTTACTTTGAAGGACAGGGAAACTGGGGCTTGCACACAATTTCATATACGTTTCTTCCATTTCTCTTGGTTGATGGTCTTCTGGACCTACTCTCTGCATCTCAGCTTTTTCTTTTTCGTTTTTTTTTTTCAGCTTTTTCTTATTGCTGGTTTCCCAGGGCTTGGATTTCCCAGCATTCTGCCCATGTGTCAGAACTAGGGTCCCAATATCTAACTTAGACACCAGGGTGACCACAGCCCCCAGGGCCTGATACAAGTGGTAAAAGCTCCTTCATGGCACATGGCAGGCAGAGGACCTGCTGTTACCTGGGAAGTCATTGCCCTGCAGCAGCCAGACACTTGGGGCTCTGAGGAAACCAGTGGCCTGCGCTTGGTAGAAGCCTTCAGCTGCTACCACAGGCTGTGGGGGCCGCAGAGGCCTCTCTCCAGCCGTCCGCATGGTGTTGTGGTCAAGCAAGCCTTGGGAAAGAAGCTGGAGGGGAGGGGAGCTCAGAGTACGGGCCCTCCCCTTCCTCCTCCTCAGCTTGTCCTGAAGCACGTGCAGCACCCCCAGCCCCCTCCCTGCACACCTAGGCTTCACAGGCACCCGAGAGTGAAAAATGAAAGTGTTAGTCACTCAGTCATGCCCAATTCTTTAGGACCCCATGGACTGTGGAGTGTACCCCACCGGGCTTCTCTGTCCATGGGTTACTCCAGGCAAGAATACTGGAGTGGGTTGCCTGAGAACCCACTGCCATTGACTGAACATTTCCCAAGTGCCCATCCAAGTTTAATCTTCACAATAGCACCAGCAGACTGTTGCTATTATTCTAATTTTAGAATTGGAAGAAGAGAAGC
The DNA here is from genome assembly GCF_963930625.1 of Muntiacus reevesi. Taxonomy (NCBI): domain Eukaryota; kingdom Metazoa; phylum Chordata; class Mammalia; order Artiodactyla; family Cervidae; genus Muntiacus; species Muntiacus reevesi. The sequence continues at coordinate 70,926,174 of NC_089257.1, forward strand.
CCAGAGTCATGACCTGCCATAGTCCCACGACTGGTCTGTAAGTGAGCAGAATTGCAACCCAGGCCTGGTGTCCCCAAGACTGGCTCTTCACCACTGAGAATCTCTTTTTCTCAAATGCAGGGATAAAGTCAACTTGAAAAAGGCAGGCTGCCACTGGGGAATTTTGTATATGGACAGGAGTTGGGTCATTGATTCCTGGAAGCGTCTTGTAAATTGGAAGAAGGGAGCAATCAGAGAATGGGTGCGTGGAGACACCCAGATCTTTAGGAAGTGGGAGCAGCCTGGTGAGGGTCGGGTGAGAAGCCCAGATGGCAGAGGTGCAGGCCATCAGGATCTGGACCAGGCTGACCCCCAGCTCTGAGGGAGGCCAGGAGGCGCGCAGAGCAGAAACCTCACGGAATTTCACCTGAGAGAGCCCAGACGTCCGGAGAGCGCATGTGCACCTAAGAGCCACAGGCACCAAAGAGGCCCGGGGAACTTCCAGGCTTGGTCTGGTGGTGTATTATCTCCGCCCATTAGTGGGACGATGAGATCTTGTAACTAGCAAGAGGAAGTCAAGCCATCAACTTGCAAAATTATTATTAATATGGAACGCCAGGAATGGTACTAGGCATATTTTACAAGTAATTTTTAAACCCAATGACATCTTTCTGGGTGGGCATCAGTGCCCCATGAGGAGGCTGACTTAGAGGAGCAGAGACTTAGAGGAGCAGAGACACGTTAGTAAGTAGGGACGAACCCGCTTGCTTTGCCCTACAACACACACAATGAGGACAAAATACGTCTCATCTTCGGACCTGGACGTAACATTAAGGGCTCTGTTGGTTGCTGACATGTTACCAGTCTGAGTACCACTTCTCACTGGAAAAGAAGACTGCAGTCTTCTTTCTTCCTATGCGGCTCTGCGGCTCCACCCCGCGACCGCCGGATCTCCATCTCCCTCCGAGCTCACCCGGCTCCAGTGGGCCAGGCTCTGTCAGACCCAACGGTTGATAGATCGGCCTTTTCACTGGAGTATTACCAAGAATTTCTCCGTCCCTCCTTGCCAGAATGCATGTTTCCAATTATGTTAAACTCTTCAGGAGAAGTTCACGTCTTTTTGAGTTGGTTAAATCAAACTGCGGTGTTTGGGAAGCGCCCGGATCGCTGCAGGAGCGGGTCCCAGGAGGAGGGGGGCGAGGGCTGCCAGGCCGGCGGCCTGCGAGCGATTCCCTCCAAGCCAACCGCAGAGCGCACGCTGCAGGTTTCTTTTCCGGTGCCCAGTTTTCTCCCGTTTGCAGGATAGGCGTATCTGCTGCGGAGAATGAGGTTTCTGCGGCCAGAGAGTCTTGGGTTAGGGCTGGAGGCAGGAGTGGGGATGTGACCCCACCCCCAGCACACACAGGTTAGCTTTTCCGAGACAACCTGGAGTGATTCTGGACAGGTGGGGCAAGGGGGTCAAATCTTAATGTCTGTCAAGTAGCCTGGTAAAGAGTTTTCAGGGAGGGTGACCCTCCCCTCCCCGCCCCACCCAGAGTGCTGCCCCTAGGGCTGCCTCCTTCCAGCCTCTGGTTGCATTTGCCTAAGAATCTGTCTTCTTCCTCCCCATCTGCTGCCCCCACCCACACCCCCTGCTCCCACATTCGGACTATTTCCACAAACCCCAAAGCCAGAAGCATGGAAGGTGTGAGGAGCCAGAGAGGGTGTCTACCAGCCTTCTCCTCCCACAGACTGAGCTCCGCCAGCCAGCAGCCTCATCCCCTCTTCGCTCACTCCAGTTTCTTGTAGGCCGAGGGCCAAAGTACTCCTTCCAAATCCAAAAGAGTTAATACTGGATCACCCTCCCTCCCACTGATGGTTTCCGCTGAGCAAATTTTTCATACCATTGCCTAACAGGCTCAGACTCCGTCCCCCAGGTACCCTCCTCCAGTTGACCTGTTGCTGCTGAAATGGGGATCAGTCACCATGTAAACGCTCTACAATGGGGAGAGGGCAAGGTGGTGGTCAGGAAAGGCTTCTTGGTGCTTGCACTGCATCTTAAAAGATCTTTCAAGACTTTCTTTTAAGACTTCAAGTTGCTTTTTGAGGGGATATTTGTGGGGTGGGTGGAACATTAAGGAGGAACTTTCTAGGCAGAGAGGATGGTGTGAGAAAGGGGCTGGGCGGGCATGAAACCTCACAGCCTGATCCAGAGACAGTAGAATAGTGTGGAGTTCATCATAGACAAACCATAGGATGTGATTAGGTATAGATCAAAGCTGAGGCTGCAGAGGAAGGCGGGGGCCCCTCATCATGTTCTCTGGGTGCAATGGCAAAGATCTGGGGCTCGATCTTATAGACTAAGGGAGTCATTGAGGAATTTTAGTCAGGAGAGATCTGCATTTTCCAAATATCATTACAGAGAGTGTGTGGAGAGAAACTCAGAACCAAGATGGGAGCAGCGTGAATAGAAAAGGGAAGACTGACCAAGAAGAGAGATTCAATGTGTAGACTATATAGGAGGTTGTGAGTGACTGCAGTTTTGGCTCGGGGACTGGGTGGCTAAAGGCCCCATTAATTCACCAAGATAGGAGATGCCAGAGGATGAGAAGGTCTGGAAGTGCCCATGATGAGTGTGGCTATGGATGTGTGGACTTTGAGGTGCCTGTCGCACAGGTAAGTGGAGATGCCCGGTTGGTAACTGGCTTTCCATCCCGGAGTTCAGAAGAAGGATGTGGGCCAGGTGGTGGTCCATTCTGTGGCCTCTTGGTCCCAGAATTCTACACTGATGTTCTTTTTGTTCACGTCTAACTGTTCTCTCCCACCAGCCCAAGGTGCCATAGCCGTCAGTTGGTTGGAATGGTTTTGGGATTCATGTGGACAATACAGTCTCTAATGCCTAGAAGTCAAGCAGGTGTATAACTCTCCAACCCCCATCCCCTCACCCCATGTCAGTTATCTGCCATCTCACTGGAGGAAATACCTCTTAAACTTTGGAGTGTCTCCATCAGTGAATGATAGGATTTAATGTAGCCACAGCAAATCTGGCATGAGAGAACTGTGGGATCTACATGGTGGTGGTGTTTTGGGAGGACTTTTTGGAACTTTGTATGTTACACAGAGCAGAGAGAAAACTGTGTGCAAAGCTCAGAAGACTAGAAAGAAATTATATTCTGGGATAAAGAAGATATGGTAGATACCTACAATGGAATATTACTCAGCCATTAAAAAGAATGAAATGATGCCATTTGCAACAACATGGATATACCTAGAGAGTGTCATACTGAGTGAAGTGAGTCAGACATATCGTATAATATCCCTTATATGTGGAAGCTAAATATAAATGATAGAAGTGAACTTACTTACAGAACAGACTCATAGACTTCAAGAATGAGTTTATGGCTGTGGGGGAAGGAATCGGGGGGGATGGTTGGGGAGTTTTGGCTGTGTTGTTATTCAGTCACCAAGTCGTGTCTGACTCTTTGTGACCCCATTTATTGCAGCACGCCAGCCTCCCTGTCCCTCACCATCTCCCAGAGTTTGATGGGATGTACACTCTGCTATATTTTAAATGGATGAACAACAAGGACCTGCTGTGTGGCACATGGGACTCTGCTCAGTGTTACCTGGCAGCCTGGATGGGAGGAGAGTTTGGGGGAGAGTGGCTACATGTATATGGATGTCTGAGTCCCTTTGCCGTTCACCTGAAACTATCACAACTTTGTTTGTTAATCAGCTATACCCCAATACAAAATTAAAAGGTTGAAAAAAAAAGAAATTACCATATTCAGAACTGCAAATAGATATGTGTGGGGAGGAGAGACCAGAAGGATGCATAGGAACCAGACCTTGCAGGTTCTAATAAATCATGTTGTATAATCGAATTTAAATTTTAAAAAGATCATTCTAACTGCAGTATTAAGGCATGTTTGCAGGGAGGTGGTGGCAAAAATCCTGGAAAGGAGGGAAAACGCATTGTGACAGTGCAGTCAGGAGATGTTGATGGCCTGGCCTGAGGCAGGAGCTGCGAGGACACACACAGTGGGGAGATTTGAGAGCTGTTCAAAATGGAAACTACAGAATTTGAGTAGTGAGGCCCCTAATGCTCTAGGTTATTATTGCCACCTGTGATGGTGACATCTGTGACTGGTAAGATGGCTCCTGTGGCTCTGAAGCCTGGCCATGTAAGGTGACCAGTCCCCACACATGGCTGTAGCAGGAATATACAGGGTAATGGCTACCATCAAGCTCCCCCACAGGAGGCTCTTCCAGGACACAACAAAACACGCCTTTAGAGAGTCCACCTATTACCCCCTGAACTATGAATCTAGAAGATTGTTTTCTAGATGTTGTCAGATGAAACAGAAGACATGAAACACAAGGAGGTTTCCATGTACTTGGAACAACAAATACAGTCATAAATAGTGAAAAGGATACAAGAAGTTTTAAGGGGATGAAAACTAAAGAGAAAGCTCAGAATGGAAAAGGGTTAATAGAAACAACTCCCAATTATTCATAATATGCTCAAGGTCAAGCATTTTCTCCTTTAAAATAACCTATGAAGAAGATACTGTAATTAAAAAGAGAAAGAGAGACTGTGATGCCCAATTTACAGGTGAGGAAACTGAGACCAAAGGTAAAATCTACCAGTATACTGGTCATCTATTGCTGAATAACAGACACTTCAAAAACGTCATCACTGAGAACAATAAGCATTTACCATCTCTCACAATTTTTGTGAGTCAGGTTAGCTGGCACTTCAGGCTCAGAGCCTCTCATGAGGTTGCAGTCTAGAGGTCAGTCGGGGCGCCAGTCCACCGGAGGCTTGGCTGTGACCACGAGGTGGCGCTGCTGTTGAAGGGAGGCCTCAACCCCGCCGCGTAGGCTTCGTCACAGAGCTGCTTGGGTCGTCACATCATGGCGGCTGACTTCCCCCAAGTGAGCTACCCCAGAAGACAAGGCAGAAGTCACACAACATCACTCACACAGTGTCACAGTGGCCACACAGGTCAGCCCTCAGTTAACATGGGAGAGGACTACCCACAAACATACACACCACTGGCGAGAGTCATTGCAGGCCATCTTGGAGACTGGCTAACACGCTAGTAAGTGCTTCATTCAAGATGCAAGCTCGGGTCTGTGGGACACCTCACTTCTCTCTCATGAACACAAAACAGTGCTCTGTGGTCCAATAAATAAAGTTGCACACTTTATCTCCTCAGGGCCATGCACTGTGGTTCTCCAAGAATAAGAATAAAGTGATATGACCTTGAGACCAGTTGGGGAGGTAATGGCCCCCTGTGTGGCTGGGAGCTCTGAACAGAAGATTTGTTTTTAGGTACAAAGAGAAGAAGGTAATGATCATTTTACAGAGCAGGACAAGGAGGGAAATCCAGAGAGAGACAAGACACCAAGCCACGAAGGTCAGGACTATCCACATAATGCCCATCTGCAAGGGGTTGAGTTCTCCCTATTTTGGTTTTGACCTTGGCTCTAGGGTTGAATTGACATAGTCAAATTCAAACAGATAGTAAATGACTTTATCTGGATACATGAGGGGAAAAACTAGTTTTACTGTTCACTTTATTCACTTTACTCTCTGACAGCAAAGTAAATCAATCTTTATAATGTGAGACCTGCACAACACAAATTGTAATCACACGCTTTTTTATCTCAATGTGATTCAAGATAAATATTTTGAATTCTAGTGGCCTTAGCACAGTGCTTTGTCACTTGGCTACACAGTAGAATCATTGTGAAAATGAAGCTTTAAAAATACAGTCATACCTGGGCTCCACTCCAAATAAACTAAGAATTCTAGGATGTGAGGCTTGGGGACTGATATTTAAGAGTTCCCCTGGCTGATTCCTATTGCTCTTCCTCGCCCTCGTTCTCTCTCTTTCTTTTTCTCTCTTTTACTTCCTCTATTTCTCTCTCTCAATCTCCACACCTTCCCTCCCCACAAATATACACCCACTTCCAGCCAAAACACCCAACTTAAGAACTACCTTAAAACCACTGTTATCCCCTTGACAGAGCCCAGGCAGCACTGGTGGCGGTGCTCAGGCGACATTTGTTTTTATCTCAGCTGACGGCATTTCCCAAGGAGGTCTTTGCATCTGACATTTCTCTGGTTAGACATGTTGAGACCCCGCGTGGACAATGGGCATGAGTGGCCAGAGAGTCTTCTTAACAATTGAGTGCCACCGTGGATAAATTTTCCATAGTATTAAGTATTTCCATACATGTTAAGATTCAACACTCAAAAAATCTTTCTGAGATTTTGAGACACAGCACTTCCTATCAGGTCATCTTAAGTCAGTAGAGACTCACTTGCAAAAACACCAGAGACAAGAATTTCAAAGATGGCAACAGAATCTTGGTTATGTAACATGCACATTTTATTATTTTTGAGGTAGTGATCATCTCAGAAGATAATGTGAGAAAACAGTTTCTTTTTTTAATCTGTCAGATAAAATTAAGTTAAAACTAAGCCTAAGGGAGAACAAATATTGGTTTGAAAGATAGATTTTAGTCATTTAAAAACCTTAAAATTCATGGTTGTTTATGGGGCAGGGCAGATGAGAAACAAGACTGGGAGAAAAATATCTCAGCATAAGTTTCTATACTTACAGCTTTGTAAATAGATCATGTGCATATTTGAAAAGGAAATAACAATAAATAGAATGTAATCAATTATACAGTGCATCAAGTGAAAAGAAATGGCATCATAAGATTAATGAATTGATTGCTTCGGTCTATTAGTATTTATTTTGCTTTTCAAGTTTAAAGTAATTGAGAACTAATGTCTTCCACATTGCTGAATGAGCTCACTGAATCACAAATTCTATGCCTTTTTTCTCTTGAAGTAAGCAGGATTTTTTTAAAGTCCCATTTTCTACCCGGGGCCTCTTTGCTGGCTTCCCAGGACACTGCCTGCAGGACTCCAGAAAGCCTGATGCCCAAGAGATGGGCCAGAGAGCCATGTAACAAGCCAGGAAAAATAGGAAAAAATTCAGAGTTAGATGGAAGAAACTCAAGTTGGGCAAGGAAACACACCAGACTGGAAAACAATCAGGCTGGCATTTTCCTGACCAAATAGGCTTGCCTGTGAGCAGCCAGGCAATTGAGCAGAACAATCTTTAGGGGGATTAGAGAAGCCAACTCAAGTGAAGAACAGTTGTGTGGAGGCAGCATCCTGGACGGACCATGACCAGTCTCTCAAGGACAAGTGTAAGTGCAGCTCTAACCACAAAGTTCTCTTACCTGCCTCCTGAAACTTCACGTTACTTTACCGGGGAACCAAGCCTTCCTTCCAGAGAAAAGGACAGAGAGGAAGCCACTGACCTCAGATGGCCCCACAGCACAGTTTAGGGGCTGGAGGGAGCAAAGAAGTCCATGGAATCTGCAGGGAAGACAAGTCAGAGTGGGGAGCTGAGGAGAAGGTGGGCTGTAGCTGCAGCCTCTGGGGACCACCCTAAGGGCTAAACTCGTACCTGACCAGGGCCATGGTCATCAAGAGATAGGACCACGGTCACCACCTCTGTGCGTCACTCAGAAGATGTAAACACCTGGAAGATATAAGTGGAATGTTAAGCACGAAACTTGGAAACTTGGAATCTTAGCTCTCAGTACACAGTGATGAGCAGAGAAGCAGCGGCTCTTGGTCAGCTCTTGGTGGGCCTTCTGGGCACTTGCAGTCCCTTCTTTCCATATGAGGTTCGCTCAGACGTGGATCTGTGCTGTGCTGCCTCTGGGCACAGTCTGGAGCCATCAGGAGAGTAAGCTCTGGAGCCAGGCCGCCTGGATCCAACTCCCGGGCCTTCTGCTGACCCATGCGTGGTTATCAGTGGGCACCCAACAGCTACAAGTGACAGAATTGCTAACTCCAGCTCAAAGGAGATGCATTGGCTGGGTGTAGGGTAGTGGCGAGAGAACCGGGACAGGAGCCAGGATGACCCTGACATCTATGCCTTCTTGTCCCAGAGCTGCTGCTGGAGAGGACCCCACCCCCCACACCCATCTGTGAATTTCTCTGATGCCATGAAGAAGAGGAGCCTGGGGCTGAGGGCTCCAAAGTCCCGGGATGTGCACACTTGGGTAACATCGTGTAGCTTCAGTTCAGTTCAGTTCAGTCGCTCAGTCATGTCCGACTCTTTGTGGCCCCATGGACTGTAGCACGCCAGGCTGCCCTGTCCATCACCAACTCCCAGAGCTTACTCAGACTCATGTCCATTGAGTCGGTGATGCCATCTAATCATCGCATCCTCTGTCATCCCCTTCTCCTCCTGCCCTCAATCTTGCCCAGCATCAGGGTCTTTCCCAATGAGTCAGTTCTTTGCATCAGGTGACTAAAGTATTGGAGCTTCAGCTTCAGCCCAAGAATACTGAAGTGGGTAGCCTATCCCTTCTCCAGGGGATCTCCCCAACCTAGGAATCTAATCAGGGTCTCCTACATTGGAGTTTCAGCTTCAGCATCAGTCCTTCCACTGAATATTCAGGGCTGTTTTCCTTTAGGATGGACTGGTTGGATCTCCTTGCAGTCCAAGGGAGTGTAGCTTATGCTTACATTAATTTACGTTAATGCAGGCCCAGTTTGCTCACACATAAACCAGGGGCACCAGTAGTTTTCCAAGAGGTTGTTAGGAGGACTCAGTAAAATCAGGAAGGGCAGATGCTTAGGCCGCCGCCTGGCACGTAGTTAGTGCTCAGTACCCCTCAGCCATCGTAGCTCTCATTCGTGGATGCCCCAAACCTTTGTTGCATTCCAGAGGGTGCCTCTCCCTCTGTCTGGCCATGGAGGCTGTCTCCCCGCAGGCTCTGGAGGGGCTGGGTGTTGCCGGGTGACCTGGATGATTCTGACTGGATGACCTGGATGATTCGCAGGACCTATGCCCCCAGCCACGGGGTGCCTTCCCAGCAGGGGCAGAGACACTTCTGCTCTCAGGTAGCCCCTCTCCCCACCCCTCTCCCTCAGGAGACCCCAAAGGAGACCTCACAAATCCCTAGGAAAACTTTCTCTCTGCAAAAACATTTCATCCCAATAATTGAATTTCAACTGCATTGATCCCCTACAGTCAGCAGGAATAGAAAACATGATTTACCTCTGTCACCCACAAGAAATTGTGACTGCCCCCCAACCTCGCCTCTGCCCACCACCTGTGACTTCTGCTGACTCCAGGCACAGCAAGCAGATCTCCTCAGCAGTTCCTCAGAGGTGTCATTTCTTAACTTCGTCACTCAGCAGCTTGAAAATCATTTATCTAAGGAGCACACACTCACTTATGCTCTGCTCCAGCACACACGCACGCATGCACGCACACACACATGTGACACCCACAGTCCCCCTCACTCACCGCCTAGTGAAATATGCAGTGCCAGATTGCTTGCCTTTGGAGTATTGACATACATAATTTATTTAAGCAGTTTGTAGATTAGATCAGAATTTGTGCAGCTGTTTATTCAGTTAAAATTTTAAAAGCCTGTTAGGATTCTGGCCATGGCAGCAAAGAACGGACTGGGTTTTTAGACTCTCCACATAAGCACATCCGAAATCTCTAACCTGCAAGACTTGTCTCTGTTCTCCAAACTTTCTCTCGTCCAATCCATTCCCTTATTTGGCAGTGAAAGTGAGCTGTCTACACCTCAAATCCAATAGTGTCAACCTCCCAACTCTTTCCTGCATATGTGTTACCCCACCTTCCCCCCGACACCCCATCTTCCAGTGGCCCCAGAATAAAGTTCAGCTTCCTCATCAGGACTTACAAAGGCCTTTGCTACCTGGTCCCTCTCTCCCCTCCGCCAATGCATCCATCAGCATTTAGCCACGCCATGCCCTCTTCCCCAGCCCCTCAAGCCTGGGTCCAGGTCCCTGCTGAGTGCTCACACCAATCACAACACAAGCTGAAAGCAGGGCCTGCGTTCTCCTTAGCTCTCCCTCCAGCTATTAACTCAGTGTGTGGTGCAAACAGGCACTCAATAATGATGGATCAAATTAATGTGTGTGAGTGAATACAAAGGGTCGGGGGGCATCACTCAACTGAAAGCTGTCCCGTTTAACAAAATAACTTGAGGTCAGTTTCCCTGGCACAGTGGGGCAAGCCCACCTAGGAATTAATTAAGTTATTTACGGGATATGGATATTATGGGAAAGGAAGCCAATAACAAGTGAAATGTACAAGTTTTAAGGAGGCAATAATGGGAGTTGGAGTCAATTGAATCAACTGATTTATTCACTCAACAAACTTACAGAGCATTCACGGTGTGCCCAGCACCATACTAGGTCCCAGGGACAAAAGAAAATAGGAAAATAGTCCCTAAGGAGCTCAGAATTTGGAAGGAGAGCGATGTTTATAAGAAAAAATAATAAAAACAAATCACACCAACGGTAATAACAACAATAACAACAACTACCTTTGTCGGGCATCCCCAACATTTGGCTTCCTGGCCTGGGCATTTTACGTTGTCTCATTCTCATTTCCCAGCACAGCACTGAGAAAGGTGGGGAGAGGGAAGAAGGGCCTTCAGGTGGGGGCTGCAGAGGGAGCTGAGACTGGGTGCTGCGAGGCCAGCCGCCTCTTGGCTTCAGTTGCGCCCCCTCGGGCAGCCCTGTGCTGGCCGGCGGGGCCTTCCTGCAGCTGGGCCTGGATCCTGAGCCAATCAATCTTGCAGTCCAGGCTGCTGCAAGGGGGCCTCGGCAGAGCCCGTAATTAATCTGGCTGGAAACAGAACTTATTTTTACACCTCCTCACATCAGTCTCTATGGACCAGGCTTGAGCACAAAGTGAGAAAACGAATTGATCACAGCTGTGAGACCATGGTAATTAGTGTGAAGTGCTGAAACCCTCGTTTCTGTGGATGGAACCCCTGGTTTCCTGGCCACAAGTGATTAATAACACAAATACCTCTGCCCCAGCCTTCCAAACTTTAGTGTCCAGGCACCACCAGCAACCCCCTGCCCTCTCTTGCTCATCGACTGTTCAGCCCAAGTTCTAGAATGGGCTTTAGAGTCTTTAAATGGACGGACTGTGCCCCAAATTGCTGCAGCCACAACCAGAGGCCAAATGATTGTCAAGGAGGTTAGGTACAGCATCTTAGGGCTCACACAGCACAGTCCCTGAGAACTTAGACTTGAACTCAGGTCACCTGAATTCAAACCCCAGCATCTACTTGCTAACTGTATACCCTGGAGCAGGTAATTCATCTCTCAAACTATCTGAAGGAAAGGAGCAGTTTTTGGTTTCTGGGTCTGTTTGTTTTTTTCTTTTTTTTTCAAACTTGGACTGATCCTTTTGTAAAATACAAGGAAAATAAACTGCTAGAACAATGATCACATGGTTGGAAGTTGCAACAATCTCCAATTGCTGAAAAAATATTTAAAAGCTAATTTTCCATTCTTATACTCAAAATCACCATGGATGGTGACTGCAGTCATGAAATTAAAAGACTCTTGCTCCTTAGAAGGAAAGCTATGACTAACCTAGACAGTGTATTAAAAAACAGAGACATCACTTTGCTAACAAATTTCCGTAGCATCAAAGCTATGGTTTTTCCAGTTGTCATGAACAGATACAAGAGTTAGACCGTAAAGAAGGCTGAGTGCTGAGGAATTGATGCTTTTGAACTGCTGTGCTAGAAAAGACTCTTGAGAGTCCTTTGGACTGCAAAGAGATCAAACCAGTCAATCCTAAAGGAAATCAACCCTGAATATTCATTGGAAGAACTGATGCTGAAGCTGAAGCTCCATTCCTTTGGCCATGCGATGCCAAGAGTTGACTCCTTAGAAAAGACCCTGATGTTGGGAAAGACTGAAGACAAAAGGGGAAGGGGGAAACAGAGGATGAGATGATTAGATAACATCACTGACTCGATGGACATGAATTTGGGCAATCTCTGAGGACAGTGGAGGACAGAGGAGCCTGGCATGCTGTGGTCCATAGCGTCACAAAAAAGTAGGACACAGCTTAGCAACTGAACAAGAGCAACAGCAAATTACCAAATGGATCATGGATCAGCCCTGTTCCACAGATCACACTGTGAGCAAGAGACTGGCGCCGAGTAAGGGTAAGCGAGTGTCAGCTGCCTTGATGATGAGTCACTTTCTGCATGCCCAAGGCTCAAGTCCACCCTCACACACACAGCAGTGGTCAACTCTAGAGAGGCTACTGGACTTTGTAAAATCTCATCAAGCAAATGCATTGAGAGAGAGAAAAATAGTCTTCTAAAGTAACATTATGATTTTTTAACTTTTTTCTGGAAAGGCTCTCACTAAAATTTGTTGTTTAAATTTATTGCCTCTTCTGTTTAGAATTGCTTATTTAATTTCTACATTTTTAGTGGTCTTCTTAAGAGATTAATTTCCATCTCTGAGGACCCCTGGATAACAGGGCTGATTCAGCTATGAGTGGGTTTCTAGAGGCCTATTATGTGGCCTGATTTCCTCTTAATGCTTAAGAGTTCCGTAGGGGTTTTATAAATGACCCAAAGGTGGCCTCTGTATATTGACCCCTAGACAGTTTACTTCTGCAAAGACTAGGCCTGGACCCATTAACTCCAAATCTTGACAACTTATAACTCAAATCTGTACACTTCCAATTGTCTTAAACATAGCCCAAATAAGCAGAGTTTTAGCCATTTAGAACCTGTGTGCTTTGCATAGCCTGTGAAACCAGCCACAGATAATATAGATCCTGTGGGTGTAAAGCCCCTGAGCCATTACTTCCCTTCCAAATTCTCTGACTCAGAGATTCCTGAGTGACGGCAAATAGACATGGAGGCACCTCTTCTGATCCCTTCTTCCCTGGGGTTTCCCTTGTCCTTCTCCCTGTCTGAGTGGAGGTCCCCACACTGCAGCCCTTGACGGCCTCATATGATGAGTTTCCCCCACAGCAAACTGGTTAAGACTGTGTGTGCTGCCACCTCATGGTCATATCTGTTTCTTGATCAGTCCCCAAATCCTGCACCATCTACACTGGGAAGACAGTCAGGTTTCTATGCTTTGAACTTCAGCGCACAGTGCTTGAGGCAGTGAGTGATGTGTAAAGCTGACCCTGAGCACAGCTGTGGTAAAGGGAATGATCTATTGATTGCACCTTCCTGCAAGAGGCTGGAATGGTGAAGTTGAAAAATCTGCCTTCAAGTCCTTACTCTGAGTCTTACAAGCTGTGTAACCATGGGCAGCTACCTGCCTTTTCTGACCTACTGTTTGCTCAGTGAGGAATTAAGAAATATAATACCCACCTCACAGGTCATGAGAATTAAATTAACCAATGCATGGTATGTATAAAACACAGGCTTCCCTTGTGGCTCAGTGATAAAGAATCTGCCTGCAATGCAGGAGATTCGGGAGACACGAATTCAATCCCTGGATCGAGAAGACAGCCTGGAGAAGGAAATGGCAACCCACTCCAGTATTCTTGCCTGGGAAGTCCCATGGGCAGAGAAGAATGGCGGGCTACAATCCATGGGGCCACAAAAAGTTGAACATAACTTAACAGCTAAACAACGACAGCAAAATTGTAACGACATCACAAATAGTAAAGATTCAATAAATGGTCACTACCATCATTATTATTACTGTAATTTCTCCTTCTGTAGGCACTCTCTCAACATCTAGGCCTGGCCTATGAGCCTACCTCCATCCCTCACACACTTCTTCATTTGTTCATTCACCCTTTCAACAAATAGTTAAGCACATACCTACCTGGTTGTGTGCTATAATCAATCATGAAGATATAGAAAAACTGAATAGACCTGTAACTAGTAAGGAGATTTATAATATCAAAAAATATCTCTACACGAAAAGCCCTGGGTCAGACTGCTTCACTAGTGAACTCTACCAAACTTCTGAAGAAGAATTAACACCAATCCTTTTCAAACTTTCACCAAAACTTGAAGAGGCGGGAATACTTCCTAACTTATTCTATGAGGCAAGGCCCAGCATTGCCCTGACACCAAAGCCAGACAAAGATACACAATTAAAGAAAGCTGTAGACCAATATTTCTATGCCTATTGACATAAAAATCCTCAAAAAATACTAGTAAACTAAATTTGAGTGAGCGAGTGAATGAAGTCACTCAGTTGTGTCCGACTCCTTGCGAACCTGTGAACTGCAGCCTACCAGGCTCCTCTGTCCATGGGATTCTCCAGGCAAGAATACTGGAGTGGGTTGCCATTTCCTCCTCCAAGTATCATAGACCATAACCAACTGGGATTTATTCCTGGAATGCAAAGATAATTACAACACATAAAAATTAATTGATATAATATGCCACATTAATAGAATTAAAGGAAGAAATCGCATGATCAACTCAATTCTGTAGCAAAAGCATTTTGACAAAATTCAAAACAATTTTATGATTTAAAAAAAGCACTCAATAAACTAGGAATCAAAAAAGATGTCTTCAATATAATAAAGTGTGAAAGTCGCTCAGCCATGTCCAACTTTTTGAGATCCCATGGACTATACAGTCTGTGGAATTCTCCAGGCCAGAATACTGGAGTAGGTAGCCTTTCCCTTCTCCAGGGGATCTTCCCAACCCAGGGATAGAACCCAGGTATGTCGAATTGCAGGTGGATTCTTTACCAGGTGAACCACAAGGGAAACCCCAATATAATAAAGGTCATATATAAATAACCCACAGCTTACTCAATAGAGAAAAACTGAAAATTTTTTTTCTAAGATAAGGAATGGGACAAAGATGTCTATTTTCAGTAGGTCTATTTAACAGAGTGTTGGAATCTCTAGATAGAGAAATTTCATAAGAAAGAGAAATATAAAAAATATCCATATTGAAAAGAAAGAATAAAATTTCTCTTTTCCTAGATGACAGGATCTTATATGTAAAAGACCCTAAACATTCCACCAAAAAAAAAAAACCCTGTTATTACTAATAGACAAATTCAGCAAAGTTGTAATATGAAAAAATCCATATACAAAAGTCAATTTCATTTCTGTACACTCATAATGAACAATCTGGAAGGAAATTATGAAACAAATTTCATTTACAATAATATTAAAAAGAAGAAAATATTTAGAAATTCACATAACCAAGGAAGTAAGAAACTTGAACACTGAAAACTATATTGAAATTAAAGAAGACATAAACAAGTGAAAATCTATCCCATGTTCATGGATTGAAAGATTTAATATTATTGAGTAAACAAAGGCAATTGTTGCTGTTGTTGCTGTAAGTGACCTATGATTCAGTGCACTCCCTATCAAAATTCCATCTTTTTTTTTTTAGAAATAGAAAACTCCATCTAAAACTTAAATGGAGTCTCAAGAGACCTCAAAAAAGTCAAAATAATCTTGAAAAAGAAGAACAAAGGTGAAGGACTCATACTTCCTGATTTCAAATTTTAATACAAATGTATAGTAATCAAAACAGTGTGACACTGGACATAGTGTGGATCAGGGCAGATATATAGACTAATGGAGTAGAAGAGCCCAGAAATAAACCTTCACATGTAAAGGTCAAATTATTCTTGACATTAAATGAATCAAGATCATTAAATGAAGAAAGAACGGTCTTTTCAACAAATGATAATGAAAAAACTAGACATTCACACACAAAATAATAAAGATGGATTGGAAAGAGTTCAGAATAAGTCTCCCTATAATGTGTCACTTTGGCACATAGACTATTTTGATCTGAGCACAATTAAGACCTAGAAGACACAAGTCCAAGGGACTCTCAAGAGTCTTCTCCAACACCACAGTTCAAAAGCATCAATTCTTTGGCCCTCAGCTTTCTTTATAGTACAACTCTCACATCGATACATGACCACTGAAAAAATCATAGCCTTGAATAGATGGGTCTTTGTTGGCAAAATAGCATCTCTGCTTTTTAATATGCTGTCTAGGTTGGTCATAACTTTCCTTCCAAGGAGTAAACGTCTTTTAATTTCATGGCTGCAGTCACCATCTGCAGTGATTTTGGAGCCCAAAAAAACAAAGTCAGCCTCTGTTTCCACTGTTTCCCCATCTATTTCCCATGAAGT
Source organism: Muntiacus reevesi (assembly GCF_963930625.1). Taxonomy (NCBI): domain Eukaryota; kingdom Metazoa; phylum Chordata; class Mammalia; order Artiodactyla; family Cervidae; genus Muntiacus; species Muntiacus reevesi. The sequence continues at coordinate 70,942,135 of NC_089257.1, forward strand.
GATGGGACCGGATGCCATGATCTTAGTTTTCTGAATGTTGAGCTTTGAGCCAACTTTTTCACTCTTCTCTTTCACTTTCATCAAGAGGCTCTTTAGTTCTTCTTCACTTTCTGTCATAAGGGTGGGGTCATCTGCACATCTGAGGTTATTGATACTTCTCCCAGCAATCTTGATTCCAGCTTGTTCTTCTTCCAGCCCAGCGTTTCTCATGACATACTCTGCCTATAAGTTAAATAAGCAGGGTGACAATATAAAGCCTTGACGTACTCCTTCTCCTATTTGGAACCAGTCTGTTGTTCCATGTCCAGTTCAAACTGTTGCTTCCTGACCTGCATACAGGCTTCTCAAGAGGCAGGTCAGGTGGTTTAGTATTTCTATCTCTTTCAGAATTTTCCATGGTTTATTGTGATCCACACAAAGTCTTTGGCATAGTCAATAAAGCAGAAATAGATGTTTTTCTGGAACTCTCTTGCTTTTTTGATGATCCAGAAATGTTGGCAATTTGACCTCTGGTTCCTCTGCCTTTTCTAAAACCAGCTTGAATGTCTGGAAGTTCACCGTTCATGTATTGCTGAAGCCTGGCTTGGAGAATTTTGAGCATTACTTTACTAGTGTGTAAGATAAGTGTGATTGTGCGATAGTTTGAGGATTCTTTGGGATTGCCTTTCTTTGGGATTGGATTGAAAACTGACCTTTCCCAGTCCTGTGGTCACTGCTGGATTTGCTGACATATTTAGTGCAGCACTTTCACAGCATCATATTTTAGGATTTGAAATAGCTCAACTGGAATTCCATCACCTCCACTAGCTTTGTTCATAGTGATGCTTTCTAAGGCCCACTTGACTTCACATTCCAGGATGTCTGGCTCTAGGTGAGTGATCATACCATAGTGATTATTTGGGTCATGAAGATCTTTTTGTATAGTACTTCTGTGTATTCTTGCCACCTCTTCTTAAAATCTTGTGCTTCTGTTAGGTGTATATCATTTCTGTTGCTCATTATTAGAGAAACGCAAATCAAAACTAGAATGAAATATTACCTCACACTGGTTAGAATGGCCCTCATCAAAATGTCTACAAACAATAAATGCTGGAGATGGTGTGGAGAAAAGAGAATGCTCTTCCACTGTTGATGGAAATGTAAATTGATCCAGCCACTATGGCAGACAGTATGGAGATTCCTTGAAAATCTAGGATTAAAACCACCATATGACCCAGCAATCCCACTCCTAGGCATACACCCTGAGGAAACCAAAATTGAAGGAGACACATGGATCCCATTGTTCATTACAGCACTATTTACAATAGCTAGAACATGGAAGCAACCTAGATGTCCATCAACAGATGAATGGATAAAGAAGTTGTGGCACATATACACTATGGAATATTACTCAGTCATAAAAACAAATGCATTTGAGTCAGTTCTAATGAGGTGGATGAACCTAGACCTATTATTCAGAGTAAAGTGAGTCAGAAAAAGAAAGATAAATACTGTATTCTAATACATATATAAGGAATCTAGAAAAATCGTACTGAAGAATTTATTTGCAGGGCAACAATGGAGAAACAGACATAGAGAATAGACTTATGGACATGGGGAGAGGGGAGGAGAGGGTGAGGTGTGTGGAAAGAGTAACATGGAAACTTACATTACCATATGTAAAATAGATAGCCAACGGGAATTTGCTATACATCTCAGGAAACTCAAACGGGGGCTCTGAATCAACCTAGAGGGGTGGGATGGCGAGGGAGATGGGAGGGAGTTTCAAAAAAGAGGAGATATATGTATACCTATGACTGATTCGTGTTGAGGTTTGACAGAAAACAGCAAAATTCTGTAAAGCAATTATCCTTCAATAAAAAATAAATAATTTGTTTTTAAAAAGCCCAATCACAAAACAGGCAGAGACCTGAATAGACATTTTTCCAAAGATGATAAGCAGATGATCAAGAGGCACACAAAAAGAAGTTCAACATCATTTACTATCAGAGAAAGGCAAATTAAAATGAGATATTATCTCACACCTGTCAGAATCATTATCACAAAAATATCAGAAAGAACAAACATTGGAGAGGATGTTGAGAAGAGGGAACACTTGTACACAGCTGATGGGAATGTAAATTGGTGTAGCTGCTATGGAAAACAGTACAGGGGTTTCTCAAAAAATTGAAAAAAAGATAATAATGCTGCTACCATATAAAGCATCAATTCCACTCCTGGGTATTTATTCCCCTCAAAAAAAAAAAAAGCCAAAAACACTAATTTGAAAAGAAACATGGTACCCCAATGTTCATAGCAGCATTATTTATAATTGTCAAGATATGGAAGTAAACCAAGTACCCATCAACAGATGAATGGATAAAGGAACTGTGGTGTATGTGTGTGTGTGTGTGTGTGTGTGTGTGTGTGTGTGTGTGTAAGTCACTTCAGGCATGTCCAACTCTTTAGGACTCAATGGCCTGTAGCCTGCCAGTCCATGGCTCTTCTGTCCATGGGTTTCTCCAGGCAAGAATATTGGAGTGGGTTGAATGCAGTTTTGCTATTTAAAAAAACAGGGATGAACTTGAAGCGTATTATGCTTAGTGAAATAAGTCAGAGGAAGACAAATATTGTATGATATCACTTATATCTGGAATCTAAAAATACACAAACTAGTAAATACAACAGAAAGAAACATACTCATAAAGAACAAACCAGTGGTTATGAATGGGGAAAGGGAAGAAGGGGGGGGGGATAGGGGGTTTAGAGGTATAAACTATAATGTATAAAATATGTAAGTTACAAGGATATGTAGTATAATAGGGACTGTAGGCAATTTTTATAGTAACTCTAAATGGAATATAAAATTATGATATCACTTTGTTGTTTTTGAAATTTATATAATATTGCACATCAATGATACCTCAATTTCATTTATATGTAGAATCAGACACACACACACACAAGAGGCAAGAAGGGAAGGAAGGAGGAAAGAAGGGAGTCAAATGCACAAAAAAAGAGATGAGATTTGTTGTTACCAGAGGTGTCAGTTTCAGTTCAGTTCAGTTGCTCAGTCGTGTCCGACTATTTGCGACCCCATGAACCGCAGCACGCCAGGCCTCCCTGTCCATCACCAACTCCCGGAGTCCACCCAAACCCATGTCCATTGAGTCGGTGATGCCATCCAACCATCTCATCCTCTGTCGTCCCCTTCTCCTCCTGCCCTCAATCTTTCCCAGCATCAGGGTATTTGAATGAGTCAGCTCTTCGCATCAGGTGGCCAAAGTATTGGAGTTTCAGCTTCAACATCATTCCTTCCAACGAACACCCAGGTCTGATCTCCTTTAGGATGGACTGGTTGGATCTCCTTGCAGTCCAAGGGACTCTCAAGAGTCTTCTCCAACACCACAGTTCAAAAGCATCAATTCTTTGGTGCTCAGCTTTCTTTATAGTCCAACTCCCACATCCATACATGACTACTGGAAAAACCATAGCCTTGACTAGATGGACCTTTGTTGGCAAAATAACATCTCTACCTTTTAATATGCTATCTAGGTTGGTCATAACTTCCCTTCCAAGGAGTAAGCATCTTTTAATTTTATGGCTGCAGTCACCATCTGCAGTGATTTTGGAGCCCCCCAAAATAAACTTATCCACTGTTTCCGCATCTATTTGCCACGAAGTGATGGGACCGTATGTCATGATCTTAGTTTTCTGAATGTTGAATTTTGAGCCAACTTTTTCACTCTTCTCTTTCATTTTCATCAAGAGGCTCTTTAGTTCTTCTTCACTTTCTGCCATAAGGGTGGGGTCATCTGCATATCTGAGGTTATTGATACTTCTCCCAGCAATCTTGATTCCAGCTTGTTCTTCTTCCAGCCCAGCGTTTCTCATGGTGTAGTCTGCCTATGACTTAAATAAGCAGGGTGACAGTATACAGCCTTGACGTACTCCTTTTCCTATTTTGAACCAGTCCGTTGTTCCATGTCAAGTTCTAACTGCTGCTCCCTGACCTGCATACAGATTTCTCACCTCAAGGTCAGGTGGTCTGGTATTCCCATCTCTTTCCAAGTTTTCCAGTTTATTGTGATCCACACAGTCAAAGGCTTTGGTATAGTCAATAAAGCAGAAATAGATGTTTTTCTGGAACTCTCTTGGTTTTTCGATGTGTAAGGGTGGGAAATTGGATGAAGTTTGTCAAAAGACACAAACTTCCAGTTATAAGGTAAAGAAGTACTAGGAATGTAATGTACAACATAATGACTACAGTTTATGCTGCTGTATGGTTTTTCCACATCTCATGTGATGTGATTTTCTACATCACATGTACAGATGTGAGAGTTGGACCGTAAAGAAGGCTGAGAACCTAAGAATTGATATTGTCAAACTATGGTGCTGGAGAAGACTCTAGAGTGTACCATGGACAGCACAGGGATCAAACCAGTCAACCCTAAAGGAAATCAACCCTGAATATTCATTGGAAGGATGATGCTAAAGATGAAGCTCCAGTACTTTGGCCACCTGATACAAAGAGATGATTCACTGAAAAAGACCTTGATGCTGGGAAAGATTGAGGGCAGGAAGAGAAGACTGTTACAAAGCATGAAATGGTTGGATGGCATCACTGACTCAATAGACCTGAGTTTGACCCACTCTGGGAGACAGTGAAGGACAGGGAAGCCTGGTGTGCTGCAGTTTATGGGGTTGCAAAGAGTGGCACATGACTTGCAGACTGAATAATATCAACATGATATATCTGAAAGTTGTTAAGAGAGTAAGTCCTAAGAGTTCTCATTACAAGGAGACAAAAACATTTTTTTTTTAAATCTATGTTTCTTGGTTGTGTATGTATAGATAAGTGGTTTTTCCAGGGGTTATAGTAAGGCTTCTTATCACATGATTAATATTATGATTTTTCACATATTCCTGGATCAGGAAGATCTCCTGGAGAAGGAATAACCTACCCACTCCATCATTCTTGGGCTTCCCTTTTGGCTCAGCTGGTAAAGAATCCACCTGGAATGTGGGAGACCTGGGTTCGAATCCCTGGGTTGGGAAGATCCCCTGGAGAAGGGAAAGGCTACCCATTCCAGTGTTCTGGCCTGGAGAATTCCATGGACTGTAGAGTCGGACACAACTGAGTGACTTTCACTTTCACACATAATGAATGAATATCACAACAGTGTTACTTTGACAACTCCCCTCTCATCTTCTGTGTAACCACTTTCTGAGTTTCCTCTCCCCAAGCTTCCCATTTTCTCCCTGTCTTCTCTTTTCCCATCTTTCCGAGGACCTGATGATCTAACAGTAAGGCCAAGTTTTAGCCCCATCCCACAGACTTGAGCATGTCTGGGTTTTTTCATGAGGAAACTGATAATTTGCTCAAGAGTTAATCTGTTTAGAGAAAAGCATGAGCTTGTGGCAGCATCACCAGAGCTCAGATCAGTCGAGCTGGGAAGGACTGGGTGACACGGTCAAACCCAGAGCCCAAAGGCACAGAGAAGAAGGCAGGAGTGGGCTGGTTGGGGGTGCTGCAAGCAGGGCCAGGGGCCAGCGAGGCCTGACATCAACAGGGCCCCTAGACCTCCTCACCAGGACCTGGATTTTATTCTGAACAAGATTTTTAACTCATTAACGGAAATTAAGCAAGGGAGTGACATGACATGATTATTGTTTAAAAGATCACTCTGACTGAGCTGTGAAGAGTCTGGCTTGCAGGAGGATACAACTGGAAGGAGGTTGAGACTGCAGCCTTAATCCAGGAAGAGCTGATGGGAAAGATTGATTTCTCTGAACCTCCTTGAAACCCTGTTTTAAAACTCCATTTCTCTGAATCAGTATGTGTACTTAATAAGGGAGCAGTCTCAGACCGTGAGATGAAAGAAATGCACTGCGTGCACCACAGATGTAGAGCCTGCTGTCAGATGTAATAAACTGCACTTACCTGCTTCTTAGCAAGGCTTATTCTCTATTGCCTGTCACCCCTCCGGTGGACTTGGGCATGGCTGACACGGGTGAGGCCAAATATTATGGGCTCTATCAGTTGCCTTGACAGTAGCTCATTCCAGTTTTTCTAAAGTTGAGGAAATCCTCTTCCAAATTGGAAACGTGTTTGACTTGAAGTGTTTGGCTAAACTGCAAACTGTTCTGAAGGACCTGAGACAGTTTTTAACGTGTGTTTGAAGGGAAAACCTGCCCCTCTGAAGATCTGCTGACTTTTTGGGAGGGAAGGTCAAAACTAGTGGCCCCATGCATTTTCTTTTCAGGAACTCTCTTCCAGGGCCTCCATCAAGAGCAGACATTGGGAGTCTGCAAGGAATAAGGAGTGAGGGAAGCAGTCTAGCCACCCCAAGGGTTAAGCACAGCAGGAACCTGGCAGAAAGCGTCCTGCCATTCCCTCAACAGGCCTTGCCTGTCAGCCCAGTCCTACACACCCCCGCGTATCCCAGAGCAGAGAGGACGGCCCTTACCGTCAGGAGGGTGGCAGCCATGTGTTAACTTAGGGTGTGCTCAAGCAGACCAGCACCAGAGAACCTGTTTTTATGCAACAGTTTTTGTGCTATGTGCTGAGATACTGCAGTTGACAACATTATGTGTGTCTGCTCTCATGGAACTTACATTCCAGAAGAGGAACAGGAGAGGAAAAGTTCCCCAGAAATGAAAGATCCAACACGGGGCTCCCTCCTCAGCCACTTTCCTCCTGCAGAGGGAGTCACCATGTCATGCCCTTCTCTGACTCACTTTGTGGGTGTCCTAACCTGACCCTCAAGTGCCCAAACACTGCCTGGGTTACACTCTGGCCTCTGGCCTCTCCCTAGACCGTGCCGCTCTGAGTGCAAATACTAGCCAGGAGTCTTTCCAAATTTCCCAAGCCCTTTGGGCCCCTGGTTGCCATGTGAGTCAATCCAGTCTCTCCTGCCTCCATCGCACCATTTTCTCTGGAGCTATGATGAAGTTCACGCCCCAGTATGCTTCCTGCTTGAGCTTATAATAAAATCGTTCTGGCCCGTGAATATGGTTTATCCAGACTAGGCTATATATTTTCTTTTCTCTTCCCTTTGATTGTCCACTAATAATAATAATAATAATAATTTGATTAGAACTTTCATTCTGAAGAATATTTCTGTCTCCAAACACAACTTGAAATCCAGCCACCATCTCCCAGGCAATGGATCTCAAATCTGACTACACATTAGAATCACCTGGAGAACGGGATAAAAATGGAGATGCTTCACCTAAATGTTCATTGACAGAGGAATGGATAAAGATGTGGTACATATATACAGTGGAATATTATTCAGCCATTAAAAAGAATGAAATAATGCCATTTGCAGCAACACTGGACCTAGAGATTTTTATACTGAGTAAAGTAAGTCAGAGAAGAAGAAATATCATATGACATCCCTTATGTGTGGAGTAAATGATACAAATGAACTTACAAAACTGAAAAAGACTCACAGACTTAGAGAACAAACTTATAGCTGCTAGGGGTGAAGAATGGGGAGAAAGGATAGTTAGGGACTTGGGGATAGATATAGAGACACAGCTATATTTAGGGATGGGATGGGGAAGGAGGTGGGAGGGGGGATCGGGATGGGGAACACATGTAAATCCATGACTGATCCATGTCAATGTATGGCAAAAACCACTACAATATTGTAAAGTAATTAGCCTCCAAATAATAAAAATAAATAAATAAATAAATAAATAAAATGGATAAACAAGGACCTATTATATAACACCTGTATGCAGCAGCCTGGATGGGAGGGGAGTTTGGGGGAGAAAAGATAGATGTATACGTATGGCTGAGTCCCTTCGCTGTTCACCTGAAGCCATCACAACATTGTTAATTGGCTTTATTGCTATTGTATAGCCATTGTTATTGGGCTATACTCCAATACAAAATAAAACATTTTTTAAAAAACCACTGATGCTTTTATCCTACCCCAGACTAATTAATTTAGAATTGCTGGGGATAGGATCAAGGCATCAGCATTTTTTAAGCTTCCCAGGGGATTTAATGTGCAACTAGACTTGAGAACAATTTCCCAAGGACAGTGTCACAGCTGAGTGAAGGGCAAAGGCTGACAGGAATGCAGAGCTAGGGTCAATCCACGGATTACAAGACAACAGGACAAAACTCAGCCAGTAATTTAACCAGAGCCTGATTTTCCCCATACATATGTGCACTCTTTGCTCTGCTACTGATTTCTTCTTGGCAAGGTTTTGGTAGATATCTTGGTCTGATGAGTAATGATTGAGCTCCACACTTTGAAGTCCTCACAGAGAGCAGAGGACCAGTGTCCCCACAAACCAGGAAGCTCCCGAAGGGGCCCACAAGGCGCAGGGAGGAGGGAAAGGGACTCTCCCTGTCCGTCCCCCACAGCCCCACACTCCACGGCTGGATGGGGTTCTAACCTGAAGAGACGTGGGCTCACAGGTATCACAGACAGCTTCTCCTCAGATCTGGAGCTTAGAGGTAGATGACCTCGGTGGGCAGGCAGCACTCTCAGTCATGTCCAGCTCTTTGCAACCCCCTTGGCCGTAGTCTACCAGGCTCCTCGCCCATGGGATTTTTCCTGGCAAGAATACTGGAGTGGGTTTCCATTTCCTCCTCCAGAGGATCTTCCTGATCCAGGGATCAAACCCACGTTTCCTGCTTCTCCTAACCTGTAGATGGATTCTTTACCACTAAGCCACTGGGGAAGCCGCTCTTAAGTTCATTAAAATGTAAAAGACCAGAAATGAGGGGGGAAATTCCCAGTTTCCACTCCAGGTCAACTGAAACAGATTCTGGAATGAAGCCCAAACAACTATGTTTTTTATAAGTGCCCCAGATACACAAACTATGAATAAAATACACAAATAAGAACCTACTTTGTAACTCAGGGAACTCCGCTCAGTGCTCTGAGGTGATCTAAATGGGAAGGAAATACAAAAAAGACGGGATATGTGTATACGTGTATCTGATTCACTTTGCTATACAGTAGTGCAGTATAAACTAACAAAACATCGTAAAGCAACAATAAAAAACAAATTTTGAAAAAAAGTTTTCTCAGGTGATTCTAATGTGCAGTAAGAGTTGAGAACCACATGTAATCCAACACACTCATTTTGCAGATGAGAAAGTCACAGCCCTGTGGACTAGAAAATAAAAGACACTGGGTCAGTATAGGAGCAATTTTGTTGTTGTTCAATTGCTCAGCCATGTCTGATTCTTTGCAACCCCATGGACTGCAGCACCTCAGGCTTCTCTCTCCTTCACCATTTCCCAGAGCCTGCTCAAACTCATGTCCATTGAGTCGGTGATGCCATCCAACCATCTCATCTTCTGTCATCCCCTATTCCTCCTGCCTTCAATCTTGCCCAGCATCAGGGTATTTTCCAAGGAGTCAGCTCTTCATGTCAGGTGGCCAAAGTAACGGAGCTTCAGCTTTAGCATCAGTCCTTCCAATGAATATTCAGAATTGGTTTCCTTTAGGATGGACTGATGTGATGTCCTTGCAGTCCAAGGGACTCCCAAGAGCTGTCTCCAACACCACAGTTCAAAGATAACAATTGTTCGGCTCTCGGTTTTCTTTATGGTCCAACTCTCACATTCATACATGACTACTGGAAAAACCATAGCTTTGACTAGACAGGCCATTGCTGGCAAAGTAATGCCTCTGCTTTTTAATATGCTGTCTAGGTTGGTCATAGCTTTTCTTCCAAGCAGCAATAGTCTTTTAATTTCATGGCTGCAGTCACCATCTGCAGTGATCTTGGAGTCCAAGAAAATAAAACCTATCATTTTTTTTTATTGTTTCCCCATCTATTTGCCATGAAGTGATGGGAATGGATGTCATGATCTTCATTTTTTGAATGTTGAGTTTTAAGTCAGCCTTTTCACTCTCCTCTTTCACCCTCATCAGGAGGTTCTTTAGTTTTTCTTCGCTTTCTGCCATAAGGATGATGTCATCTGCATATCTGAGGTTATTGATATTTCTCCCAGCAATCTTGATTCCAATTTGTGCTATATCCAGTCTGGCATTTGGCATGATGTTTAAATAAGCAGGGTGACAATATACAGCCTTGACGTACTCTTTTTCCAATTTTGAACCAGTCCGTTGTTCCATGTCCAGTTCTAACTGTTGCTTCTTGACCTGCATACAGGTTTTTCAGGAGACAGGTAAGGTGGTCTGGTATTCCCATCTCTTTAAGAATTTTCCACAAGAGCTATTTTGGAAGAAATCAAATCAGATCCTTATCACGCACTACACATCCAAATTAACTCTAGAAACTTAAATGCAAAGAAAAATCAATATTTAAAAAAGAAAAATGGAAAAAATGTGCATGTTTATCTGCTAGAAAAATTATAAAGAAATGCTCAGGTTCTTTGGTTAGAAAAAGAAATGTAAATTGAGGCAACATTGAAATGTTCTTTTCCATAGAGTATAATTTTTAAAAAGATAAATGCTGAATGGTGTGGGTGAGGCAGACACACACTGTATTTCTTCTCTTTTCTGAATGTCAACTTGTGTCTTCTCATACATTACTGGAAGGAATATTCATTGTTAAACCTTCTGAAAAGCAATTCAAAAATAGCTATCAAAACCTTTGAAAATAATCTAGCAAGAGAATGTTCTATTAGAGTTTTCCAGAAAAACACAATTGATAGAATGCATAAATATATATATTAGTATTTATTATACTATATATATTATTATAATATATAATATATATTATAGTTTATATTATATAAATATTTTATATTTATATAATATATTATATTATATATATATATAATACTTTTAAGTCCTAGAAGAAATGATAACAGTTAACATATATTGAGGTTTCCCAGGTGGTGCTGGTGGTAAAGAACCTGCCTGCCAATGCAGGAGACATAAGAGACACAGGTTCAATCTTCCTGGATCGGGAAGAGTCCCCTGGAGGAGGACATGGCAACCCATACCAGTATTCTTGCCTGGAGAATTCCATGGACAGAGGAGCCTGGCAGGCTGTGGTCCATAGGGTTGCAAGGAGTCAGATATGACTTAGAATGCACTCACGGGACATGTAGTTGTAATGTGCCAGGTATTATGCTAAATGTTCTGTATTTATTACATTAACTTATTTGACCCTCACACCAAATCTTGTAAAACTACTATTGATTTCACTGCCATTGGTAGATAAGGAAGCTTGGGCAGAGATGTGGAGTAACTTGCTGAAGCTCCCAGCTAGGGAGTGGAGCGCAGAGCTTCAGAATCCATGAACTTTGGCTCTAGAACTTGGGGGCTGAACCACCATAGGACAGATGGTAAGAGTCAAAGTTTGAACTGGAGTCAAAAATTCAGAATTCAGAGATAAAGGCAGAACTTCTAATGAGATGAGGAAAGACTTTTGTTGTTAAAGCAAGAGAAGGTGGTAGGAAGAAGGAATGGGAGACGAGGAGAGCAGAGTCTAAGGATGATGTGGGAAAGCGCCAGAAGAGCTACCTGTGGTGAGGAAGCCTAAAACGGATCTCTGGAGAACAAGAATGTTTATAATTTTTTTTACCAACAGCTTTGAAGTACAACTGACATAAATGGTATATATTTAAAGTAGACTATTTGATAACTTGAAACTATCACCACAATCTAGATAGTGAATACATTCATCACCCCCAAAGTAATCCCCAACCGTCTTCCCATCCAGTCAACCAAGACCTCTTTTCAGTCATTATAGATTAGTTTGCCTTTTGTGGAATTTTATATAAATGAAATCACATAGTACAAACTCTTTTTCTGTCTGGTGTCTTTAACTCAGTGCAGTTATTTTGAGATTCATTGATAATTCATTGATAATTGATACCAGTAGTTTATTTCTTTTTAATGGACAAACGCATTTATTCTACTAGAAGTGAAGTCCCTGGGTCATAATTTTGCTGTTGTTGTTTAATCACTAAGTCATGCCCAACTCTTTGCAACCCCATGGACTGTAGCCTGCCAGGCTTCTCTGTTCATGGGATTTCCCAGTCAAAACACTGGAGTGGATTGCCATTTCCTTCTCCAGGGTCATATTTTAGATTTAGGTTTAACTTTTTAACAAATTGCTGTCAAAAGTAATTATGCCAGCAATATATGAGAATTCCAATTCCTCCACATCTCTTTAATTTTAAACATCCTGCCAGGCTCCTCTGTCCAGGGGATTCCCCAGGCAAGAATACTAGACCGGGTAGACATTTTCTTCTCCATAAACATTTTAAAGATATGTATCTCATCTAGTACCATCTCATTGTGATTTTAATTTGCCTTTCTCTAGTAACAGATGAGGGTTTCCTTGGTGGCTTGGACAGTAAAGAATCCGCCTACAATGCAGGAGACCTGGGTTCTATCCATGGATTGGGAAGATCCCCTGGAGAAGGGCATGGCAACCCACTCCAGTACTCTAAAACTGGCTTAAAACTCAACATTCAAAAAATGAAGATCATGGCATCTGGCCCCATTACTTCGTGGCAAATAAATGGAGAAACAATGGGAACAGTGACAGACTTTATTTTCTTGTGTTCCAAAATCACTGCATATGATGACTACAGCCATGAAATTAAAAGATGCTTGCTCCTTGGAAGAAAGCTATGACCAACCTAGACAGCATATTAAAAAGCAGAGACATTACTTTGCCAACAAAGGTCTGTCTAGTCAAAGCTCTGGTTTTTCTAGTGGTCATGTATGGATGTGAGAGTTGGACCATAAAGAAACTGAGAGTCAAACAATTGATATCTTTGAACTGTGGTGTTGGAGAAGACTCTTGGGAGTCCCTTGGACTGCAAGGACATCAAACCAGTCAATCCTAAAGGAAATCAATTCTGAATATTCATTGAAAGGACTGATAATGAAGCTGAAGTGCCAATACTTTGGCCACCTGACATAAAGAGCTGACTCCTTGGAAAAGACACTGATGCTGGGCAAGATTGAAGGCAGGAAGAGAAGGGGACGACAGAGGATGAGATGGTTGGATGGCATCACCAGAATTTGAGAAAGCTCTGGGAAATAGCGAAGGATGGAAGCCTGGCATTCTGCAGTCCATGGGGTCACAAAGAGTCAGACATGACTGAGCAATTGAACTGAACAGAATAACAAATAATATTGAGCACCATTTCATGTATTTGCTTACCATCTATGTATCTCTCTTAAAATATTTCCCCATTTCTTTTATTGAGTTGTTTTACTGAGTCTTGAGAGTTATTTATACTGTTGGATACAAGTCCTTTATCAGATATGTAGTTTACAAATATTTTCTTACCGTCTGTTACTTAACTTTTCATTCTCTTTAACAGTGCCTTTGAAGTAGAAGCTCCCAGTTTTAATGAAGTCACACCTATTCAGTCTTTTCTTTCCTGCATGATGCTTTTGGTGCCATAACTAAAAAACCTTTGCCCAACTCAAGGTCACAAAGATATTCTCTTATTTTTCCTTCCAAAAGTTTTATATTTCTAGGTTTTACATTTAGATCCAAGATCCACTTTGAGTTCATTCTTTTGACATGGAGCAAGTATGTATCTCAGATCATATTTTTTTTCTTTTCTTTTTTTTTAAATTTAAATTATTTATTTATTTCACTTTACAACATTGTATTGGTTTTGCCATACATTGACTTAAATCCGCCATGGGTGTACAAATTTTTGCATATGGACATTAATTATTCCAGCACACTAGTTAAAGAACTAGCTTTCTTCCACTGAATTACATTTATACCTTTGTCAGAGTCAATTGACATTTATGTGTGGGCCTATCACTGAACTCTATTCTGCTCCATTGATTCATATATACCTATCTTTACACTAGTATCACATTATCTTGAAGAGTATAGATTTACAATACATCTTATACTAAGGTATTATAAATCTTCAAACTTTGTTCTTCAAATTATTTTGGCTATTCTAAGTCCTCTGTATTTGCATATGTATGTTAGAATGAGCTTATCAATTTCTATATAAAACCTCTAGGAATTTTGAATGGGAGTGTGTTGAATCTATAGCTGATTTTAGGGAGAACATTTTAACAATGTTGAGTCTTCTAATTCACAAAAGTGGAATATTTCTCCATAAAGTGGATTTTTAAATGTTGTCTGCTAACTTCAGTGAAGTCATAAGCTTATAAATACATGCTCATAAATGTTTAGTGGGGTGTATGTTTGAAAACTGCTGAAAGAGCTAATTTTCATGTTTTGCTAACATGATGAGGACCAAAACAGTGTGTGTAGAGCCAAGGGCATAGGGCTATGGGAGGGTTAGTTCCCAAGAATTGATGGAAATTTGGCAATGGACCTCCACAGGCAGTAAAACTGGTGTTATTATGTTATGTTAATATACTATGGTTAATATATTAAGCTTCCCTTGTGACTTAGCTGGTAAAGAATCTGCCTGCAATGCAGGAGACCTGGGTTCAATCCCTGGGTTGGGAAGATCCCCTAGAGAAGGGAAAGGTTACCCACTCCAGTATTCTAGCCTGGAGAATTCCATGTACTATACAGTCCATGGGGTCGCAAAGAGTTGGACACGAATGAGCAATTTTCACTTCACTTCACTTCAATATACTATGGAAGGATATTAATGAGATCTTAGGGGTCAGAAGTGCTTCTGGTTACATCTAGGTCATAGACTGAAAACCCCTTGCAGGAGAAAGAAACCCCCCTCATCATGAAACCTCAGATTCAGCCCCTCCTTCCAGAGTAATGAAAAAGTCCCACCACAGCACTTCAGAAAATCTATTCATCTCTACTCCACATAACACAAGACTCCATAGCATTGTAATTATACATAAGCACTCAGCCACCTACTCAAACCCTGCTCAGGTTTGGAAAGTTGCTAACTATAAGTTTAAAAACTCTTTCTCTCTCTTCCTTCTTTCCTTGTTAAATTTAAGTCTCTTTTGAGAAATAAATAAAAAGTCTTAAGTCTCCCTAATCATCCTCTCTCCAAGATTCTGGCATGCCTTTGAAGGGTGCGTTCCTCTCAATTTCTGATTTATCACTCACACAAAGTTGATGCACCAGGTGGAAAGCTCACCTGTTTTTACCTCCTCCCCCAGCTATAGAAGACTACTGACTTGGAACTGGGGCTAGAATTTTCCCTGCCTGTATTGTTTACGAGGCTAGTGTCAGTTTCACAGTCTGGATCAGCAGGGCAGGACAGGGATGCTATTTTATTTTTCAGTAGTTCCTCTACTCCCTGAAACAATTTTCTGTAGCTGCTACCTTCGGTATGTTCATTAGGAACTGAGCAACAGAGGACAAAATGCATCCTCAAGCTGGGACTTGGAAACCTACCTCAACAGAGGAGTTAAAAATGAGCATATGAACTTCAGCCATCAAAAAGAGAACAGTGTTGTTTTCATGGTCCCTTGCTTCTAGGAATGATGCTGGTTTCTTACAAAAGAACAGTACTCTTCTTGCCCTGAGCAGAATACCATTCCTTCAGGACTAGGGCCCTGATGTTTCCTGAACGTCCTCCCGCCGGGACCCAGAACCTATCCTGAACCCCACAGTGGAGCTGGATATTTGGGGCGTGAAGAATGGCTTTCTCTGAACCAAAATACAAGAGGGAAGTCACTTCACGGTGCACTCAGGGTTCTTGTTCTGACTTTATTCAACATTTTTGTCAGTGATTTGCTGGAAAACACAGAAAATCATGGAATTATGGCAGGAAAGGTAATAAAGAATATCAGTGCTCACCAGCTATTTCATGTTTCCCAGCCTCCCTTGAAGGTGGACTGGGGTCACAAACTAATCCTGGCCAATGGGCTAAGAGCGAGGAGCTTCCTCCATTGTTTCCTTTCCCCATAGCAGAGACCCTGGGATCCTTGTGTTCAGAGAGCCCTGCCTCCAGGTAGAGGAAGGGAGGGGAGAGGCAATGAGTAAATGAGAAATAAGCCTTTCTGGATTAAGTCACT
Source organism: Muntiacus reevesi (assembly GCF_963930625.1). Taxonomy (NCBI): domain Eukaryota; kingdom Metazoa; phylum Chordata; class Mammalia; order Artiodactyla; family Cervidae; genus Muntiacus; species Muntiacus reevesi. The sequence goes on from NC_089257.1 coordinate 70,958,022, forward strand.
GAGGTTTGCCGTTTTGTCTTTTAAGGCAGCTCCTGCTATTATGTCGGTGAACAGAGCCACACTGCGGTTGAGAACCAGTATCTTGGTCCAATACTGCAGAGGATGAGTAGAGCTTTCAGGCATCAGGTACTGTTAGCTAAAATGGAGGGCGTCACTAGAGTCCCCTTTTGCCTTAGAATTTTCTGAACCAGCAGGGAAGCTTAACTCAGAGACACCATTTCAGAGGACTATGACCAAAGGTGGTGGAAGCAGCCTTTCTGTGCATATATTTAACAGTGGGTCTTGAAACAGGAATTTCAGTAACCTCTAAATGAGGACATCGCCTACTGCTTACTGTGCTCTGAACGGCAGGCGTGGAGGTGTAGAAACCTCTGCCATCCCTGAGGCAGAGCCCAGATCAGGCTTTCCTTCCTGGGACCGACCAGCTTCCTGTTCGTGCCAAGGGCTGACATCAAAACTTTCCTGCAACAGAAAGAAGGCAGTCTGCCTCCTCACCTCTAATAACCTCCAGCTCATTATTAGGAGGAAGGAGAAGACCTCCCTCAGCAGGACGGGGGTGGTTTTTATCGATGCATGGTTACATAATGCTGTCTGCCTCAGAAGTTAGAGTTTAACAGGAATATTGGCATCACTACCAAAAATAAATGGTAAATAAATAAAGCTCTCTTGCTGGCTCCAAGCTTACCTTTGATTTGCCTTATATTGATCACAAAGAATACCTTAGGAGATTCCGTCAGGATTAGAGTCTCATTCAAGAGGAACTGGTATTAATCTACAGAGAGAATTATGAAGTGGCAACTTGATCATATTTCCCTTTTTACAAGGATTGCTTTTTTTGTTTGTTTTTTTTCTGTAGCCATGGTGAACCGGTCTATTTAGAGCTCATTGCCTAAGTAGGAAAGTGAGCTCTGGGGAAAAAAAAAAAGAAGAAAAGAAACTTTTAAACAGCACATTAGTCTCAAAATGGAGAGACATCCATGTCTAAAAGAAGGAATACTCAGAACAGTTATCTGCTCACCACAGAGCTCAGGTATTTTAGAATTCCTTCAGAGGTGGGGACAAAGAACTTTGAAAGATCAGCCAAAATGATAGCCTGATGTGACAGGTCCAAGTGACAATTTAGTCCAAGTGGGTTTTTCTTTTTGCTGTCTGCCTGTGCAGCTGCTAAAGCTCACTGCTGTTGCCCAAAGGAGACCAGTTCTAATGAGGTCTCAGCGGCCCAGAACCATCCCCAGATGAGCACCCTGGTTTCTTCTAAGCAATCATGAGAATGTGCCACGTGAACAGAGTTTAAGGTCTGGAGGCAGGTTTATTCAGGGAGAGCCTGGCTTGGCTGTGGTCTGAACCAGGCATGGCAACCATCCTTATCGAGCTCATGCACCCAAAGCCCAGGAAAAGAGATGCTTTTCCATGACGCTCTCCACCAGCGCCTTCTCACTGGGCCAGCAGTGGTGCTCAACCTCATTCTTTCTCTAACTCCAGGGCTGCCTGCAGCCTGATGGATGTCAATCCGCTCCCGAGTGGGCTGTGGTGGTTCAGAAGTTGAAAGACAAGAATGGCAACAAAAGCGGGAAAGGCGTTCAACTGTTTTTGGTTCAGAACCCAGGCTGTTTACTTAAGATTAGAATAACTAGAATAACTTCAGATGTGGTAAAGCTATCAAGACATTATAGAACAGATCAACATCCTGTCTAGGGTCTGCTTGAAAATAACCAGAGGGTACGGTTGGGGTAGGAGAGTCAAGTAAGGAATGTCACTCGCCACCCAGTTCTGTAAGAATCCAGACATTAGGCCCTGCACTCACTGACCTGCAACACACCCTGGAAAGAATTCAGGGGAACACCAGCCACGAGGCCCTCTGGGCAAACTGACAGAACAGGCCTTCAGGTAGATATTTTCAGGAGAAAAAACTTCATGGACCCAGATTCTTGCATCTCCCCATACTTAGAAAAGCACTAAAATCATTAACTGGTTGTGACTGATAGTAACCTTCTACCAAGATGCGTGCTTGGCTACACGTAACCCTTCTCCAAAAGCACGTCTCTACTGACCTCCTCACCCCCACCCTCTCCTGAACAGCTCTTCAGAGCTCTCTGAGAGGTGTCTTCCCACCTCTAGCCCTCAGTAAACCTCCAAAAAACCCAAAACTCACAGCTCTCACAACGAGCATTTTTATTTCGGTTGACAGGGGCATGAAGGGTGGGGTTGGAGGGCTTGAGGTTACAGATGAAAGAGTCATCACTGGGAGTTGGCACTTGTTGAAACTGGGTGATGGGTAGATGGGGGTTATATTCTTACAGGATAGTTGTTAGGGTCATACAAGTTAATGGGTGCAAAGTGCTCAGCATACAGTGAGGGCTCAATAAAAAAGTAGCTATTAGCTCCACTTTACACAGGAAGATGTGAAGTTCAGAGAAATTAAGTAACTGGCCTGAAGTCATAAACCTGGGACCTGGTGGAGCAAGGTCTGTAAACCACACCTGCTGCCTCTGAGAGCCGGGCTCTCAGCCACTCTCCTGTGTCTCTCTTCCCTCCACCCTCCTCAGCTTTCTGTGCTCTCCCACTATTTGGCTCCTTTCTTCCGTTTCAAAGTTGCTTTCGCTTAATCTCCCCTCCACCCCGAGTTCTGCCTGGACCCATGCCTCCTTATAAAGTCAAGTTTCTCAATGATTCATTCAACTCACAGTCAAGCGGCTGGCACGAACAGGGTGCTGGCCTGGTGGAGGGGAAGTCCCGGCTTCAGGAGCTCCTAGTCTAGCGCAGCAGACAGAGGTTAACAGCGTTATCAAGTGCCTACCACGTGCCAGGCTCTCTAGCGTAAGAGTGGGATGGAGAACACAAGAACCATAAAACATGCCAAGTCCCTTGCACTCAAAATAAGAAGTCTGAGGCAGAGGTGAACTGAAGAAAGTAGGACATGGGTTATTGGCAGGGAAACCACTGACTGTAATAACTACTGGGGCTGTTCCTGGTCTAGTGAGAGCCGGGGGCTCAAGAAACACAAGGGATACCTGTCCGGAGTCCTAATGCTGAGCCTGGTGAAGGGGGTGTGTAGCACGGGGCAGCGGGCAGAGCACGAGGAAAGGTGTGGGGTCGTGCCATAGCGCGGAACACGTGAGTGGCGCATTGCCACTGCTGAGTCACCTCAGTCACGTCCAGCTCTTTGTGACCTCATGGACTGGAGCCCCCAGGTTCCTCTGTCCATGGGATTCTCCAGACAAGAATACTGGAGTGGGTTGCCATTTCCTCCTCCAGGAGATATTCCCGACCCAGGGATCGAACCCACCTCTCTCCTGTCTCCTGCACTGACACCAGTGGCGTGGCTGGAGCCAAAATGATGCATAAGCAAGGGCGGAATCAGCGCCAGAGGAAGTCGGGGCAGTGGGTCTAAGGTGCCTGCTTGGACTCAACTCTGTTGGTCTGTGTTTCCTAAACATGCCTGATAAGAATCACCCAGGTGCCTGTTAAAGGCTGAACCAGGCCTGCTACACCAGTGTCGTCAGCGAGGACTTTCAGCAAGCCTTCAGGGGTTCTTATGACCAAGCACATTTGGAAACAGCCTGGAGGCAATGTTGGGCAATGGGAGCTAATTCTAGACCTGCTCATAACAAAATGAATCTTCACCCCTCCCCTTGCAGAAGTGCACACCCTTGAATCTCCCTCAGGGTCTGCAGGGTAAGCAGGGGTTTGTCCGGTGCCGACTTCCAGATCTCATGACCTGCTGGGGCTGGGTGTGACCTTTGCCACCAGCAGCACCCCTGCAGCCCAGTACATTCCCACAGGCAGAAATCAAACAGCAGACAGAGAAGCAAGAGAATATTGTCTGTGTCTTCTTTTCTCTGTTGTTGTTTTCTCTGTTGTTGTTTTCTTTTCTCTTTATCAGGTGATGAGATCTTGTGTTTGCAGAGTGCACTAGCTATAGACTGTCTGAATACTGCAATTGAATTGGAGTAGAATGGAGAGGATGAATCCTGGAAGAAAGGTTGGAGTAGTGAAGAGAAATTTTTATGGGTCAGAAAATGAGGTTTGCAGCCATTTGGCAAAGTGTAATAGAACATGCCTTAATGAAGAGACAAATGATATCTCCTCCTCCTAGCATTCTCAAGGAGTGCTGGCAAAAGCTTCCTCAGAGAGAGTGGTGAGTGATTTGACAATACAGATCCTATACATGCTGTGCGTAAGTGGGCTAGGGATTAGATTTCCTAATACCAAGTTAGTGTTGCTAAAGCTTCCCGTGATGGAAAAATGCTCTCGATGCTAAATATCTTGGCTTCAGACAGTTCAGAAAGGATTAGTGAGAAATTTTATTGCAATTCATGGTTGATTCAAAAAAAAAGGGAAGGGGGGAGGAGAAAAGAGAGAAAAGCAAGACAATGCCAAAAAATGAAAACTCATTTTAGCTCTTCTATTAAAGCCAGATGTATTTTAGGCCCTGTTTCTAGGCAACTGCATAATGGTAATATTCCTGAATCTTTTTTAAAGACTCACAACTGTCAGAGTCAGTAAAGGTCAGAAGGTAATTATAAAGTAATAAGGATGACATATGAGAGGCAGAATCACTCCAAGCAGTGACATTTTGTATTTTGCATTCATTTTCAGAAAATCTAAGAACTTCCTTGGGGCACTCAGACCTGCCCCTCTGGGAAGACCACTGACTCAATGCAACTTGAATGTGACATCACCTGCCCACCCTATCATCACACCTCTCAAATCATCCTTGAGAAGGATGGAGTACCCACAGTGTGCACAAGCTGGCTGCTGAGGGGGTGTAACAAGCCTCTAAAACAATGTAGAACCAACGGAGAACTTTCTAACTGCAAACTGCCTGAGAGAAGTCCAACAGGCTCTATACATGGATAAGAAAACCGAACCCAGAGACAGAGTGGGAAAAGGAGAAAGAAAGAAACTAAGATCTAGGAAGTGCATGGCTGTGCCTAGGCTCTGTGAGTGCCTTTTATCTAGCGTGTTGACTTTGTCCTTAATTGTGGGTGCCATCTGAGGACAAAGGAGATGAACGTTCATTGCGTTCCCCAAGCACTTTGCCAGGTCTTTGATATACACTAGCATTTGATTTTCACAACAACTCTGCAGGGTTGATAGGTATCATTTCTATCTCACAGGGGACGAAGTCAGGGCTTGCACAGAGGTTAAATTTCCCTGACCCTGTCCACTTACTGCAGGTGTGGCTTTGGAAAAGGCCATGCAAGGGCTCATTTGCAAAACGATGATAAAGTACCTTGTGGGGTACTTTATGAGATTAAGTGGGTAGTTTATGTGAATGTCTAGCACAGAAAGCTGGGTAGTCAGAACATCACAGACTTCACTAGTCAGAGCATCACACGGCTTTTCTCAAAACCTTCCAGCAGCTTCCATCCCACAGGAATAAAGCCTCCTGGGCTTGCTCCCCCTGTGTAGGGGGAAATGCCCCTACACAGATCCTTTAACCCCATCCTGACCCTCCTGGGTCCTGCTGCACCTGGGGCATCCACCTGAAACCGCCTCACTTAAAATGCAGTTCCTCACCCCCATGCTCTTCTCAATGCTGTGGATTTCCTCTGTTTTTTTGTTCTCCAAAGCACTTACCACCATCTAAAATATCCTATGTATTTTCATTTATTTTCTAACCTCCCTTGGCCCTGAAAAGTTAAGCTGTGAGGACAGGAATCTGGTTTATTTTTGTTTGCTTGTTTTTTGTGCTTGCTGAATCCCCAGCATCTACTAGATGCTCAATAAATATTTGCTAAATGAATAAATGGTTATTATCCTCCTTCCTCCCTCCTTTCCTTCCTCTTCCAAAGTCACACAGCCCACCCTTCCAAAATATGAAAAAGGCAAGAAGAAAACTTAACCGTAAGTAACTTTAAAACACACTTAAAAGGCTCCAAGACAAAGAGCCCTGGTCCTTCGTTTGGACCAGGTTACCAGGGCTAGTGTTACCAGGGCCTCTGAATTCATACTATAACTCCTTGCTGAGTTTGTGATTTGGGCCTTCATAGTTTTTTTTGGTTTCAGTGTTCACGTGGCTTGTTCCCCTCACATGGAGGGACCGCCCGCTGCCTTCCAACACTTCAGAACAAGCATCTGCTGACTGACAAGTGTGTGTCAGGCACCACGTTCTGGGCGTTGTGATACACAGGATGGGGCTCAATCAGGGGCAGACAAACACCAACAGCCACCCTCAGCAAATGCTGAGGGTACCCCCTAGCGTACCCAGAAGGGGGGGATTTAACCCCAGTCGGGAATTCAGAGATGACTTCCAGAGACATCCGGAAGAGATCAAGTCAGCCCCAGGCCAAGAAAGGGCAGGAGGGTGGTCCAGGGACCATTCTAAATGCAGTTACAAAACTTTATGATGTTTGGGGAACTACCAGGGCTTTGCATTACTAGGACCTAAGACATGAGGCTTAGAGTCGCTTACATGCTATATGCAGGGGTGCAGACTTCATGCTTAGAATGTGAAATGATTCCATTTTCTTGCAGACTGATCATTCGAATGGAGGATAGTTTTAATGCAGGCTTGTGAAAGGTTCCTTAGGTCTATGAAAGCAAGACTTGGGGAGATCTTGGATGACACATCTAGCCTTTTTCATATGGTAACAGAAGATACAGACCCTTCAGAAGCCGCTGTAGCCGGCAGTGGTCTTCAATCTTTTTGGCACCAGGGGCGGATTTTATGGGAGGGTGGGGTGGGATGGTTTCCAGATGATTCAAATGCGTTACATTTATTATATACTTTGCTTCTATTGTTATTATGTTAGCTCCACTGCAGATCATCAGGCATTAGATTCCAGAGGTTGGGAACCCCTGGCCTAGAGGCTTTCTTATTAATAGAATTAGGCAAAATGCCTAGAGAGGCTGGGTGATCCACTAAAGTACACGGTCAACCTACAGGCTCACTCCGTCTGTTGAGCCTCCTAAAACCAGAGAAGCAAGTGAATCAACTTTGAGGCTTCTCGAAAATCAGATTTGTTGAAAAAGACCCATGTTGACATTTCAGAGCCTTCTGAGTGTCATGAAAGTCCTAATAATGACTCAACCAACTCACTTCTCAGGGATTCTCTACACCAGAGGTTGCAAGGTGGCAGCCACTTTATCTGCTCAATGCTGTTTTACTCATCTTATGTAATATTAAAAACAAAAGCTAAAACAACTTAAAATCCATGCAAAAATATCACAATCAGGAGATTTCACGTGACAATATGGGTCCCAGCTTTTTTTGGAGAAAATAATCTAAAAATACTCATCTGCCTTCCTATGTCGCAACAACTGGCTGGAGTGAAATAGCAGCTGCCACCACCGCCCTGTCTTCCTCCATGATGTCACGTGCCAGTCCCTGCCTGGGATCCTACAGGTGACTTCTGAGTCTTCAGCAGTGGACCCTAAACATTCTTAGATGTCTTAACCTTCGTCAAGATCATAGCCCATCTCCATCTAGGTTTATCAGGTGATCAAATTGAAAAATTCCTTCAAGACTAATGAGTGTTACCCACACTCTCTGTGTGGGTACTCTCTGGCCAAGTCCTCGGTGCTATTATTGGGTTAGATGTGGACGATACCATGGTAAGGAGGACATAATGGGCATTAACAGAAAGGAAGAAATAGACAAGGTAGGGTCAGGTAGGAGTCAGGGCAGGCAAAGCACCCTGATGGATCAGAAGGGTTTACGGAGCTGATTAAAATAATAAGACAACCACAAAAAGAACGGAATTAGGTCATTTGTGGTGGTATGATGGACCTAGGATCTATCTTAAAGAGTGGTAAGTCAGGAAGAGAAAAACAAATATATTAATGCATATGTATGGATCTAGGAAAATGGTACAGAAGGACCTATTTCCAGGGAGGAATAATGATGCAAATATACAGGACAGACACGTGGACATGGTGGAGGAAGGAGAGGGTGAGACGAATTAGGAAAAGTGATGGTGATGGTGGTTTAGTCGCTAAGTCGTGTCTGACTCTTTGCGACTCCATGGACTGCAGTCTGTTAGGCTCCTCTGCCCATGGGATCTCCCAGGCAAGAATACTGGAGTGACTTGCCACTTCCTTCTCCAGGGGATCTTCCTGACCCGGATCGAACCTATGTCTCCTATATTGCAGACTGTCTCCTGCATTGCAGGCAGATGCTTTACTGCTGAGACACCAGGGAAGCCCGGGAAAGCAGGACTGACACATAAACACCGCTGTGGACGATTCAGCGGGAAGCTTCTGTGTGGAACAGGGAGCTCAGCCTGGCGCTCTGTGATACCTGGACGGGTGGGACGGTGGGGGAGGTTCAAGAGGGAGGCGACATATACACACACAGAGCTGATGCACTTCACTGTCCAGCAAAGTAACACAGCATTATAAAGCAATTATACTCTAATAAAAAAAAAAAGTTGAGAGAGCTTGCTTTCTCTCTCTGCTCTCCTCCAGGTGAGGACACGATGAGAAGCTGGGAGTCTGCAGCTCTCAAGAGAGCTCTCGCCAGAACCTGATCATGCTGGCACCTTGATCTCAGACTTTCAGCCTCCAGATTGTGAGAAATAAATTTCTCTTGTTTAGAAGCCAAAAAAAAAAAAAAGACCTAAGTGGAGAGGGGCAGGACAGAGGTAGCAGGAGGAGGAACTAGAACGGAATTAGTATCTTGGCAGAAAGTGTGAGTGGGACAGGGAGGGTTTCCTCTCCTTCTCAAGCCTCATGGTCAAATGTTTAAAAAAAAAAAGCATTAGAAGCCATGCACTTCTAAATTTTATTACTAATTAGAATTTACATGCTTAGGGGTTTGGGATGAGGTGTTAAGTACCAAGTATGTTAACTTGGACAGGGTGAGCGTTTTCCAGTTCAGAATTAATACCCCTACAGAAAATAAGAGCAAGGGGACGCTTCACCCAGATGGTTTTGCTCTTTGGTATCAAACATTTTGAAGTACTTTTAAACTTTTCTGTGCACTGGCATTAGGTGATGACCGCTGGCTTTCTTTCCTGTTCAGTTTGTCCTTTGCTCTCCAAACAGCTTTTAGCTTGGAAGGCTGCAGTCAGCCCACAAAACTGGACTTGTGGCATAAAAAAAAAAAATTGTGTAATAGTGGGGACACATGAGTGCCAACACGTGGTTTTGCAATCTAATATCTTGTGATAAGCTCTGTCATCCCGCTGCTCGGCATGAATTCTGTCTGATGATGGTTGTTTTGAGGTGTGCACATTAACCACATCAAGATGAGGCTCTCACCCACCCAGGATGGGGTTTCATGGCGGCTTTGGAAGGAAGGGCTCCAAGTATGAACATGAAGTGAACTGAAAGTTACTCAGCCACATCTGACTCTTTGTGACCCCAGGGACGGCAGCCCGCCAGACGACTCTCCCCATGGGATTCTCCAGGCAAGGATACTGGACTGGGTTGTCATGCATGACTACACAAACATAACCAGCCTGAGAGCTGGTACAACAGTTAGACAGTTTAGTCCCTGGTAGAGGCAGGAAAAAGTCAAGGGACTCAGTTTCTTACTACGCTGTCCTCTACAGGAAGAAGCCTCCATCTCCTGAAGGTGTGATCACCAGGTAGGATACCCCAGACGCTAGAAGCTGATAGAGCTGGGGGCCAGGTCAAAGTACGTCCACTCCACTGTTGGGTATAGGAACAGTTCCAGCTTTGTAAATTCTGGCAGCATCCTTAAAAGAAATAACCATCTTGTCCTTCTGAAGAGTTCAACCGTCTGGCAAGAGTAATACAGACTAAAAACACTTGAGAGTTTGTCTCCTCATCATCCTGGTGATCACTATGTGTCTATACACTCAGTCATGTCTGACTCGATGCAACTCTATGGACTGTAGCCCTCCAGGCTCCTCTGTCCTTGGGATTCCCCAGGCAAGAATACTGGAGTGGCTTGCCATGCCCTCCCTCCAGGGGATCTTCCCGACCCAGGGATTGAACCTGAGTCTCTTGCACCTCCTGCAGTGGCAGGCAGATTGTTTACGCCGAGACACCAGGGAAGCCCCGAGAACAGCTATACCCCAAGATTTTAACCCTGAAAGCTGTTGATAGTATATAAACTTTTTGCTTTCCTTTAGTTTAGTGAACTTGTTTAACATAATCACACTCACTTAATACAAACCCCTAACCTGAGATTTTCTCCTCTCGAGCCCCTCCCACTTTACCCCTGAAACCTTTCAGAGCACAGTGGTGGGCAAAGGAAGTGCGTCTTTTCATAGGAGTTTCATTCAATAAATTCAACCAATATTTAGTGACCGCCTACTACATGTCAGATACTCCTCTCAAGGCATTTGGAACATAACAAATAAAAGACTGAATGATTAACCTTATCATGAGCAATGATCATGCTTTAAAAAATCTGGGGTGTCAAGAAATGTATAAAAATTTTTTGAGTTGATTTTAAAACTAAATTAAAACTCATATGTCTATCTCAGTTTAGGGGGAAGGAAGTAAGCTGATCACAGCAGTGCTGCTATTCTTTTCAAAACAGGTTTCCACTAAAAAAAAAAAAAAACAGGTTTCCATATAGCAATTTGTATTAATATTTTAGTATATGAATAAATGTGTGGTTTGAAAGAACTGACATTGCTCTAAAAAGTAAACAAGTTATTCTTTCATTTTTCAGCAACGGGGCCCTCGCTTGTTTCACTTTTATTGAAAGTTGCTCCTTGCTTTTTCTTTCAATAAAAAGGCAGTTATTTCCAGTTCAGACACAGTTGTATTATCTTATTTGCTTCCTTTTGTAGTTATTATAGCCTAGAAATTTTCAACTCATAACTACTACTTGAGAATTTAGCATATGTGGTTGTCAATGGAATATGTCTAACATAAAATAACAAAGCACTATAATAAAGCAATTTTTAGTGCATTCATCAGACAGGTAGTAGGCTTAAGATTAATCCCTTTGCACATTTGCTTTTCAAAAATAACATTCTGAATATAAAAGTCAAAGAATCAAGTCTCAGTTTGCAATTCATATGTAACAGGAATTCCATGTTTTAATATCTAAGGGTTAGATTTTGTCAAGAAGCAACCAACAATCACAAAGTGTTTTACAGTTAACAGAAAATGTTTATATGCATCATCTTAAATAATTACTGTGTCCAGCAGATACTATCATACAGATGAAAAAGTAGCTTGGTTCAAGTATGGGTATTATCATCTCTACTTAACAGATATGTAACCAGAGATTCCGCAGGGTTAAGTGACTACCTCAAGATGGAGCATCCATGAGGAGGCATAGCCAGGCCTCAAGTGGACACTGTACAATTTTCTACAAATTATAAAAAACTCTCATGCAAAGGTATAAGTGACCACAGGTCAAAGATTTAACTCATTAGCAAGGAGATAGCAGAATGACAAGGTTGGTCCAAAGAAAGGCATGAGAAACGGATACACAAACACACACGTGTGTGCGCGCAGAGAGAAAACAGAATGCTATTTTAAGACTGCAGAGACAGATCCAACCTGGATGCCTTACAAGGCAAGAAAACCGTAACTCTTAGTTACCTTTCTTACCAAACGGATCCTTCGCAACTTACCAGTCTTCTCTAAATTATCTCACATCTAACTCTAGAGGGACTGGGTCCTAGTCAACAGTAAGTACCAAGTTAGCTACCTCCTCTGGAGCAGGGGTCAGCAAGTTTTCTCTGTGCAGGGCCAGACAGCAAATATATACATACGCTTCAGGTGTTCTAGGCCATTTGGTTCCTGTCACAACTACTCAACTGTTGTTGTGGCATCAAAGCAGCTACAGGCAATGAATAATGAATGAGCGTGGCTATGCTGCCATATTACTTACATAAAACAGGGGATGGGCTTGATTCGACCCACAGGATACTTTGCCAACTCCCTTGCCCTAGAACTTCAGACGATCCTTGGGTGGCCCAGTTAGACAACCCTCTAAGAACAACTCTAAAGTGACCTGCAGTAATCTTTCTGCTTTATTTCCAAGATTTAGATAATTTCTTAAAAACAGTAATACCAGGCTTTCAAACAATAACTTCTGCGGTGCTTTTCTTGCGTTATGTAAGACAGCTTACTTTGCTGTCTCTCTAAGGCTCATTCAGACTTTGGACTTCTGTTACAGAACAAAATAAGGCTCTCATTAAAGAACATTAGGGGCTTCCCCGGTGGCTCAGCAGTAAAGAACTTGCCTGCAAGGCAGAAGACATAGCACAAGCTCTGCTTCAATTCTTGGGTCAGGAAGATCCCCTGGAGAAGGAAATGGCAACCCACTGCAGCATTCTAGCCTGGAAAATCCCATGGACAGTCCATGAGGTCACAAGAGTCTGACATGACTTAGTGACTAAACAACAAAAAAAGAACATTAAAACAAAACCACTGAGTTCTTTTCTATGTCTTTGCTTGCTTGGTCTGGGGAGATTCTGATTTCCTATTCCTTTTCCACAGCCCTGAAGAATGCTCATCAGAACCGATGGAAAACCCAATGCTGATGATAAGTCACTGAAGGCAACCATAAATACAGGACGCCAGGGCTTTCCTGGTGGTCCAGTGGTCACTACTCTGAGCTTCCACTGCAGGGGGTGCAGGTTCAGTTCCTGGCCGGGGAAGTTATGCACACGAAGCAGTGTGGTGAAAAAAATTACAGGATGTCAGACACTCTCCAAGATGAAGCGCCACTGATCTGCAGGCGTGGTGCTAAGTGTCACATGATTCAAGGGAATGGAGTCCATGTACCACCTATAGGACCTCAACACTCAGACTTCAAAAACCAATGAAATCTAAGACCAGCAGAGGGATCTGGATTCACCTGATTCAAAACTGTTTCAGCGAAAACGTTAAAAAAAAAAAAAAAAAAAACTTCATTCTTTTCATGGCTGAGTAGCATTCCACTGTGTACATACAAATCTTCCTTATCCATTCATTTGTTCATGCGCATTTACGTTGCTTCCATACTTCGGCTATTATAAATAATGCTGTTCTGAACATTGAGGTACACGAATCTCTTTGAATTAAGAGTTTTCATCTTTTCCAGGTATATGCCCAGGAGTGGGGCTACTGGAACATAAGGTAGTTTTGCTTCTACTTTTCTGAGAAAGCTCCATATTGTTTTCCAGTGACTGCATCAATTTACATTCCCACCAACAGTGTACAAGGGTACCCTTTTCTCCACATCCTTGAAAATATTGTGTTCTTGATCATCAACATTCTGACAGGTGTGAAGTAGTACCTCCCTGCGGTTTTGATTTGCATCTCCCTGATAATTAACAATGCTGAGCACCTTTCCATGTGTCAGTTGGCCATCTGCCTGTTCTCCTTGGAAAAATGCCTACCCATGTTTTCCACTCATTTTTAACTGGGTTGTTTTTGTGATGTGATGTGTAGAGAATGTTTATGTGTTTTGGATATTAACCCCTTATCAGTCATATCATTTACACATATTTTCTCTCTTTCAGTAGGTTGTATTTTCATTTTGCCAATGTTTTCCTCTGCTGTGCAAAAGCTTTTAAGTTTAATTAGGTCCTGTAAGTTTATTTTTTGCCTCTGTTTCCTTTGCTTTAGCAGACAGATCCAAAAAATACTGTAATGATTTAAGTCAAATTTTGCCATTTACAACAACATGGATGGACTTGGAGAGCATTATGCTAAGTGAAATAAGTTAAACACTGTATGATATTATTTATATGTGGAACCTAAAAAACAAAACAAACTAGTGAACATAACAAAAAAGAAACATTCACAGATATAAAAAAACAAACTAGTGGTTACCAGTGGAGGGAAGGAGGAGGACAATATAAGGCTAGGGGGTCAAACAGTACAAAACTGTTACATATAAGCTACAAGGATACACTGTACAACACAGGGAATATAGCCAGCATTTTAATTATAAATGACCATAAGCTTTAAAAACTGTGAATCACTACAGTGTACACCTGTAACTTACATAATATAGTACATGAACTACACTTCAGTTAAAAAAAAGATCACAAGTTGAATACCATAAATATAATGTAGATTATCTGACCTCTCAAGAAAATACTCCTATGTATCTGACTCCTGTTAAGTTGGAGTTAGGATGCAGGCACAATATAAGGACTATACTGGGCTCATGTAATCCCACCGGTAACAGGTGACTGCTGAAGAGCAAAGTGTCAGAAGCACACTCCTTGTAAGAGCAGGTTTTGATCAATTCACCTATGTGTTGTATACCTTGTTGTTTAGTCGCTGAGTCACATCTGACTCTTTTGCAACTCCAATGGACTGTAGCCTGCCAGGCTCCTCTGTGCATGGGAATTCCCACAGAAAAATACTAGAGAGGGTTGCCATTTCCTTCTCCAGGGGATCTTCCCAACCCGGGGACCGAATCTGCAGCTTCTGCACTGCAGGCAGATTCTTTACCCCTTGGCACCAGGGTGGCCCACTGTGTACCTACTGTGCGCTAAACCATCAGAACCGGCCAAGCTGAGCACAACGGAGTCCTTACTCCAGAAGCAGCCAACAGACAAACGGAGAAGGGGAGCCAGAAAGGCACAATGGCTTTATTATCTAATCAAGTCTAAAAATTAAATGACCAAATACATCCAGATAATAAGATAAGCAAATGGGATTCAAAAGGGAAGAGGAATAGGGCATTGATTAGGTGATTTATTACTAACAGTTTCTACAGTAGTAACACCTCTCACTGTAAACACCTTTCCCATCAACTTCTCAAGTTGCTTCGGGTAGACTTAAATTATCTTCTAACTTCCTGTTTCTGTTGTCACAGCCACATTTATTTCTGTCTGCTGGTGATTATGTCTTCCTTCTGCCAGCTGGCTGTCTAATTTTTCAGCTTCTAGTCACTTTGAAACAGAAGAAAACCTGATAAGAATAACCTGATGTCATGTGACGTGCTGACATGTTAAAGGGAGCCTGCTGCTGCTCCACAAAGACCATGCTTCTGTTCTTCAAAACTGTTCCAACAAGAAACAAAGTCTATATGTAATTTCTGAATATCTATGAATGGTTCACACTTAGAATAAATTTTCAAGGGCTGTTTTTAGGAATACACATACAATTATTTTGTTTATTTTATTTATAGTGATATTATCCTACAAATAAGAAAGTCATCAAAGAAATTCTGATCCCAAAATGTGATTTACCACAAAATTTCAAGTAGCTTAAAAAAAGGAAAAGCAATTATAAGAGCTGTAAAAAAGGAAGAAAAAGAAAAAAATGGGAAAACATATACTGAATCTAAATTAACCTCAGAAAACATTGTTCCAAGTGAAATGTAACTGTTCTATTGCTTAATGACCACAAAAACCACATCGATCACCATGTGATACTTAAGTAGTTATTTAAAAAGGAGGAAAGTTGTCCTTTAAGACAAAAATTTGACAGTATTTTTCACAGTGAAACTTAAGCAAAAGGTTTTGGAAATTCTTAGAATTGTTCACTTAAAAAAACAAATTCAGCAGTTCTGAATTACTTCCATAATTACAGGATGGTTTTATCTGTGAAAACCAAACGCAACATTAAGTATTAGCACGTAACCAACAATTATACAGAGTACTGTGCCAAAGGAAGATGCATTTCTTGATGGCAAAGTGACAGAGAAACGTAAACTAAAAATTACCCAGCTTTGCAAGGAAGCCTATCTTTCTTCTCCTGGATTTTAACCATTGAGAAGAAAACTGTGAGGAGTCAGAATAAAACAAATGCACCATCATAATAAAGGAGACATAAGAATCTTTTGAAACACAATCCAAGAGTAAAACCTAGTCCCTCTTAAAAAGTTTAGAACACTGTTAATTAAAAGGCTAATCTTCACAGGCAATGAAGTACTAGTAAATTAATCTGAAAGTAATGTTACTGTGATGACTTAAAAATGTTGTCTGCAAATTCTCTGACATCCCACAACGCAAATGATGGGTCAAACTTGGTGTCTCACTTCTAATGAAACAAACAAGCAAAAGCAATACTCCATGACTTTATCAGCTTCTGCCTAGCATGCTTACATGCCCTCTTAGGGCACTGGCTCTCAGAAACCACCTACCCCGATGTAAGGACACCCAGCTCACACGAAGGGACTGTACATACGTGTTCAGTCAATGGCCACTGTTAGATCCCCAGCAGACACCAGCATCAACTTGCAAGTCACATGAGGGAATCATAAGCCTTCAGATGATTCTAGTACCTGGCTTCTAATGCTCAAAGTGCACAGATGTACTTGAAGCTAACTCAACTTTACAATTCACTTTGCACTAATTTTTTTCTGCCCTTCCCCTTTAGTCCAAACTAGTTACTATTTCATTATACTTGCAAGAGCATACTTCATATCCCTTTATTATCATTTATCAGTTTATTCACAGTAAAGATAAAATACAAATGTCTGCCCTGCATGGATGGTGATCTGAGGGGGCTCAAGCCCCCCACCCCCAGGACCCTGCCTGCATGCTCGCTGCATACCACACGGCTCTGTCCTGGCCGAGGGGATGGTAGCCCACTCATTCCCTCCTTAGGACAGAGAAAACCTAACCCATAAGATATCCGTTCTGTCACAGGGAGAGATTTATAAATCAGCATTACTTTTTAAAGATTACAAAGACAGACCATTCTGATCAGGATTAAAAAAAAAAACAACAACACACACATCTAATTTTTAGTTTACTCCTCCAGCTCAGTCAGAATTGAGACCAAACATCTTTGACAGTGCTTTATTATCTGTGCTCAGACTTTAAATAAGATATCCCTAATTTCCCCAGTTTCAACCTAAACATGTACAGTTCTAGTACTGACCTTCTAATTTGCAGTCTGATCCTAGACAAGCCGTCTTACATCTCTGCCTCCACCCACATCCAAGAGAGATAATGACACCCTTTTTTTTAACCTACTTACCTATAGGTAAGCAGGCTAAGATTTATGTTGCTGATCAAACACAGGTAAAATATATAAGGTTTTATCAGATTAACTACTTTCTAATAATTGTTTTTATAATTTAATCAAAATAAAGATGGCATACTTTCAGAACTACAAAATTCAGCAGTTATATCAGATGAATTAAGTAGTAAATCTAGTCATAATAATAAATCCATTCATCCATGTTCTCATTTAATTACATTAAGAAATAATAATTATAAAAATAGGTAAAATGTTGTGAAAACATTCCTATTTATTCTATCTTTGAGGAGTTCATGCCCACATCAATGGACTCTCTGGCATCAGACACGGCATCGGGTACTCGAACGGTCATATTGTCCATAGCCTTTGTCAAGCAGATCTGACAGCCCAGCCGCGATCTGTATAAAAAAGGGGGAAGGTGCGGTTTAGTATTAAGTCTATCTTATTCACAAGGCAATGCAGTTAGTAGGATCTTTTCTTACCCAGAACATTGGATTTATCTATCTTTTAAGTTTTCATTAAGTCAAAAAAGATACATCCAGCCCTTTCAACTAGAGGATAACTGAATGTAAACATGAAAACAAAAAGTTTGATATGTCAAAGTTTTATTTTAATCTCTAGCTTTTATATTTTACTAATTGTTTCATCAGAACTACTACTTTTTGGTGACAGGAATGACAAGCAATGAAACGATGAGAAGACCCAACAGTGGAGAAGAGAACTGAGGTTTTAGCAATGCCAAGAGAATAATTACTTCACAGTCACAACTACACTGGGAGGTGATAGGCACATCAGAGGGAGCCATCCTTTCAACTGAGTTATGGGAAATATATTAATACTATGTATGAATTTCATTACCATTCAAAGTAATTCCAGCCCAAAAAGATTACACTATGGCTGATTCATGTTGATGTTTGCCAGAAACCAGTAACAATACTGTAAAGCAATTATCCTTCAAATAAAAATAATTTATAGAAAAAAAGACTACAAAAAAATAAAAAATACAGAAATAGTGTAAATTGATAAAAGGAAAGTAAATATTTACCACTGGAAGAATAACTGTAATTCCATTTTTTTCACAGAATTATGACCAATTTTATGTTTAAAAAGGAATCTTAAACAGTGATGTACAAATCTACGTCTATGTAGCTCTAAATATAAGCATAAACAGATCTTTCAATAAGTATAAAATGTTAAGTTATAAGATCATTTTACACCATATTTTAATTAGCAGAGCTTTTTCTTTCTTAATGGCACATAAAAATAAATACTATATTTGTCTCATACTCCAACTGCCTTCAAAAAATTTGATGGAATGTGATATGCAGGTCTTGGTTTCATCAACATAGTCATCAAGCACCTGTTGAGCATCTAAAGGGACAGAACTAAATGTCAGTGGGTTTGCAAAGAAGAGCAATTCACCTCGATCCTTACTGAACACCTTTTACAGGCCAGGCACCAGGGACGCCATGAGGAGGCAGCATGGGGGTTAGAACCAAACAGACCAGTGGTCCAAATCCAGCACTGAATATGACGTGTTCACAGGGAACTTTCTTAATCCTGACAAATATTAGTTTCCTAATGTCATTCTAAGGATGGATAATAAGTGGGTTCCTCACAGGACTGCTGTAAGGATTGGTTGCTAATATCAGTATTAAGGCATGAACTTTAAATCAAATAGAAGAGCTGAGACACATTTGCAGGTAATTAACATGTGAGACTGTGACAAATGCCATGAGAGAGAAAGCTGAAAGGTCTGAGGAGAAAGCACTGACTTCTGGCTGGGGAGATGTGTTTCTAATGGGTCCTGAAGACTGGGTAGGATTTAATATTTAATAAAAGATAAAGGAGAAAGGCACTTGAGGCAAAGGTAACAGGGGTTCAAGGCACGATTGAGTTAATATGGCCTCTGACTTGGCTGCTAGGCAGGCCAGACAAGGGCAGGACGAGTGATGGGCTGGCAAGGTAGTCAGGCCACGGACAGCTCTGAACACCAAGGAAGGGGTGGTTCATGTTTTCACTAGTGAGCAATGAGGGACCCTGGGAGGTTTCAGAAAGGGAGTAAGTACTACAGTCAAGGGCTTCCCTGCTGGCCCAGGAGTAAAGAACCCACCTGCCAAAGGAGGAGACAGGTTTCACCCCTCAGTTGGGAAGATCTCCAGGAGAAGGAAATTGGCTCCAGTTCATGGGGTCAAAAAAGAGTCAGACACAACACAGTGGCTCAACAACAACGAAAAACTACAGTCATGGAAAATATTGACTGCTGATAGAAAAAATCCCTTTCTGCCAGTAGTCCCTATTTGTTGAATTAGAAACAGCCCTGACAATCTTGAGCAAAGAATGTTCAAACCACCACACACATGCACTCATTTCACATGCTAGTAAAATAATGCTCAAAATTCTCTAAGCCAGGCTTCAACAGTACATGAACCGTTAACTTCCAGATGTACAAGCTGGATTTAGAAAAGGCAGAGGAACCAGAGATCAAACTGCCAACATCCATTGGATCATTGAAAAAGCAAGAGAGTTCCTGAAAAATATCTACTTCTCCTTTACTGACTATGCCAAAGTCTTTGATTGTGTGGACCACAACAAACTCTGGAAAATTATTAAAGATGGGAATACCAGACCACCTGACCTGCCTCTTGAGAAATCTGTATGCAGGTCAGGAAGCAACAGTTAGAATTGGACATGAAACAACAGACTGGTTCCAAATTGGGAAAGGAGTACGTCAAGGCTGTATATTGTCACCCTGCTTATTTAACTTATATGCAGAGTACATCATGAGAAACACTAGGCTGGATGAAGCACAAGCTGGAATCAAGATTGCTGGGAGAAATATCAATAACCTCAGATAAGCAGATGACACTACCCTTACGGCAGAAAGTGAAGAAGAACTAAAGAGTCTCTTGATGAAAGTGAAAGAGGAGGGTGAAAAAGTTGGCATAAACTCAACATTCAGAAAACTAAGATCATGGCATCTGGTCCCATCACTTCATGGCAAACAGATCGGGAAACGGTGGAAACAATGATAGACTTTATTTTCTTGGGCTCCAAAATCACTGCACGTCGTACGCTTGCTCTTTGGAAGAAAAGTTATGACCAGCCTGGACAGCATATTAAAAAGCAGAGACATTACTTTGCCAACAAAGGTCCATCTAATCAAAGCTATGGTTTTTCCAGTAGTCATGTATGGATGTATGGATGTAAGAGTTGGATGATAAAGAAAGCTGAGCACCAAAGAATTGATGCTTTTGAACTATGGTGTTGGAGAAGATTCTTGAGAGTCCCTTGGACTGCAAGGAGATCCAACCGGTCCATCCTAAAGGAAATCAGTACTGAATATTCATTGGAAGGACTGATGCTGAAGCTGAAACTCCAACACTTTGGCCACCTGATGCGCAGAGCTGACTCACTAGAAAAGACACTGATGCTGGCAAAGATTGAAGGCAGGAGGAGAAGAGGACGACAGGGGATGAGATGGTTGGATGGCATCACTGACTCAATGGACATGAGTTTGAGTAAACTGCAGGAGATGGTGATGGACAGGGAGGCCTGGCGTGCTGCAGTCCATGGGCTCACAGAGTCAGACACGACTGAGCGACTGAACTGAACTGACAATCTTCAATTATGCATTAAGCTCTCTCAGCAAAAGAGAAAATGAGGCAAGCCAATTTCAAGCCAAGCCAAGACAAGTGAAAATGAGACAAGACAAAGACTGGTGACCTGAGAAAGACTGTTGGTTATACTCCTGGTGTTCATATAAAATTAAGTAGAGTAATGCTAGTCTTCAAGGAGCTTGGGGAAAAGGATGGAAAAAGCAGTCAGTGATATTGGGCAGAATCAAGTAAGCACAGTAACAGAAGAACCGGAAGTGTGTAGGAGAACACAGGGAACCCCTCTTGGTTCTGTAACCCAAGAGGATATGGCAGTGGTGCTGGGACCACTCTCACTCCCTTGCTTCCTCCTGGAAGGTCTTTGGCTCTAAGGTGGACCAGTGTAGAACCTCTAGAGGAAAAGCCAGACAGCAAGTCTTCCTTGATTTCATTATTAACCCCACAAAATTTCCCACTTGTGCAAACCTTGAAGACATTTTCTACAGCCACTTTGCCATATACACCTGACAGCGGAAATATACTAGGTGTATTAACTTGACTTCTAAAGTTTGGTTTTCAAAGCAAAGAAGCAGCTTCAAACTGTAAGAAACCAAGGGCTGTGGGGTCCAATATAACTGATTCAAACCAGGGCTCTGTCATTCTCCAGCTATGTGGCCTTGAGCAAATCTCTGAAAACTAAGCCCTGTTCTATAAAGTGGTGATAATACTGCAAACTCTGAAGGTTAGAAACAATCTTTGTTAAGACTGTAGGCATTATAGTAAATGTCTGGCATTTGAATTAATATTATTATAGTTAAAATGCCAACAACCACCATTGAGTGAATGCTTTTTCCACCAGACACTATTTAAGGAGCTGCACGTGCATGTATTAGTTGACATGACGCAACAATCCTATGAGGTAGGTACTATTTTACTATCCCCATTTTACAAATATGAAAATGAGGCCTCTGTGTAGGTTATCCACGGAAACTGGTAGCAGGGAGCAATGACAACTATCAAAAATAGATTCACAAGTAATTCCTGAATCCATTAACCATTAATTCCAAAAATAGCTGGTGATGATGCCGTTTGTGAGTTAGGCACTAGAGATACAATGATGAAATATTGGATCATCAGTTTCAACAAAAGCAAAAAAAATTAACTGGAAGTATTAGAAGATAAGTTCTAGATCCTAATAAATCTTCTTTCATCTGTTTTTGTTCAAGGAATTAATATTTGCCACAGTTTAATGAGTTGAGATGAAATTTGATGCTTTTTATGGTATTCTTGAAGGACATATATGATAATTGAAAGAAATTATAATGAAAAGTTTTACCTACTTGAGAGAATACAGTTTTTAGGAAAAATGTATAATAATAATGTTAAAATGAATAGTTTTAATTATACATTAAAAAAATTAATCAGAACTTATTCTTGCTATTAATAGATCATCAGTCCATTATTAATCAAGGCTAAGTACACTCTATAATAACATTAAAATGCTCTTCAATAAAAAATTAAGGACACTTACATCAAACTTAATTTTAAAGTAAACCTAGATCTAAAGACTGAGTTTCCTTGTATCTTTGGATGTATACAGTACCCTAGAAGTAGAAGTTTACATGCAGCTGCCATTTTTGAACAAAATTATTTTCATTCCATTTTATCAGTGCTTTCTAAATCCTACCTGTTAAAAGCATTATACTCTTTCCCCACAGAGCATTTCTACTAAAATTCTGGGCACTTAAAAATACCAGCTATAAAATGTCATAAAAGCTATTTCTTGCTTTCCATTATTTTGTTCTAAAACTTCTGAATTTTACTATCAAAATCCTTGGCTAGCTTCCATTTGCAATAGGTCTTGCATCTTCTCACAGTCTGCATCTCTCCTAAATGTAGCTCTCCCTCTCCTCCCATTTTTTCTTTTCGTTCAGACTATTACGTTACATGCACCTATAAATTTTATCTGAATAAAAGAGCAAGCAGTTAGCTACAGTTTAGCCCTCACACTGAGAGAAACAATTTCCAGAACCAAATCAACACAACCACTGAGTCTGTTCTGTGTGTTATCCTTTAGAACAGAAAAGGAGGTGTTGACAGAGAATGTAGCACCTGAAGATGTGAGGGGAGACTGGGAGGCGGCAGTCACAAAAAATGCCAATGAATTAACAACTTCTGTGAGGATTACAGAGTTTACATCAAGGGTCTAACAAAATGGTGATTACATAATACACATGAAATAAAGCTTATTATTATTCTTTTTTATTGTTTTAAACTCTTTTTCATTAGGGCCACCAAACAAGTTAAAAGTCAAAGCCAATCTGAAGTAAACTCTGATTATCTTGCCCTTTGAAACATTAAATTAACTCCGTATCTTCCTTATCTCAAACCAAAAGACTAGATAATTTTTTAAAAAATGGCATCACTTGATATCACTTACTACTATAAATCTTACCACTTTTAAGAATAATTCTATTAATAACAAGATTAAGATCTGAGCTTCTTCAATGTACAATTAGAACTACTCATTTTAACAAAACTATTATATATTAAGTTTCTAAAAACTGTATTCTCTCAAGTAAAACTTTTCATTATAATTTCTTTCAATTATCAAATCTGTCCTTCAAGAATACCATTACATTTCATCCCAACTCATTAAATTCTGACAAATATTAATTCCTTGAATAAAAATATATGAAAGAAGATTTATTAGGATCCAGAATTTATCTTCTAATACTTCCAATTAACTGTTTTTTACTTTTGTTAAAAGGAAAGTTTCATAAGGGTTAAACTGTAGAATACATGGAGAAATGTCACATATTTGATATTCAAAGTTTGCAACTTGTCTGTCTACACTGGGAGAACACTATTACACACATGCAGATTATATGTCTCTGGTTAGAGACACACATGAACAAATAAAACTTTTACCCTCCCAGATGATTCTTACAACAGAAATGGTCTGAAAATCTTACCTATCTGTTAGTCCATATGCCAGATCAAGCATGTCATTCTCATCATCAGTGATTGCTTCCAATTTCTCAAATATGTGCTGTTCAAAGATGAGGTGACAAGTAGAACAAGCCAAGGTTCCCTCACATGCACCTACAAAAGCAACAAACATTGAACACGTCTCTCTCTACATTCAACAAGATTCAAAATCGACTGGAATTAAGTAATTTCTAAATTTAAAAATCAGCATTAGCACACATCAATGGTAGGACTTTATTTCTGAATAATAATGAGAATTAGGGACAACTTCCCATACCCAACACACACAGAGTTGGAAATCACTTTCAAATATTACTTTTAAGAGGTTATGGGTTAGATGCTGTGAGGGAGACTCAAAAATTCAAATCCTAATATGAAAGAGTTTACAAGTTAATGAGACATGCATAGATACAAAAGTATATGCCTTTTAAATTTATATAGTTAATAATTTACATACAGCTGTGGAAGTTACTAACCTTTTCCTGAAGAACTCAACACAATTTATAGGAGCTTTCATGGTATGTAAGAGGGATCAGAAAGTAATCAAACTGACATCTCAATAAAGTTAAATATTCTTCCCTCTCAGTCTTTCTTTATAATCAAGACAGAATCAAATAAGTCACTTTAAGAGTCACATTGGTTTAAAATAAAGAGAAAATTTCTCCTGCTCCATGTTTTTAAAAGTCATTAATTTGACAGTTATTTATTGAGTGCCTATTATACGCCAGGCACTATAAAAAGGGAACTGAAAAGTCTTCTAGTCCAACCAAACTATGACTGAATATGCTTTCCAACACCGTTTTCCCAGAGTTTACCCAGCTCCTGCTCGAAAATTTCTGACAAAGAAATCTTCCTGGTAAAGCCAGCTGATTTCACATTTGGCTACTTCTGTGCTAAAGTCTGTCACTCAATAACTTTCCACCTACTGCTCCAACTCTGCCCCATGGAGTCGAATCCTTTTTTCTTTCTGGATCTACTGAGGCAAAATTAACAAAATTGTAAGATACTGAAAGCACACATCATAATGATTTGATATATGAATATACTGTGAAAGGACTCCTCTCAGGACTCCAGTTAATACACCTGTAACCCTATATATGTCTATTTATTTATTTTCCATGAGAACATGTAAGGTCTACTCTCTCAGCAACAGAGTTATAGCCACCATAATTTACATTTGATCCTCAGTCCTTAATATTAGAGGTAAAATTTTAAACCCTTTTACCTATTAACCTATTTCTGTGATCTCTGCCAAGTCCCTGGCAACCACTTTTCTACTCTGTGTCTATGAGCTTATTTAGTGAATCCTTCTAAACAACAGCTTTTCATATATTTAAAAATGTTCTTTCTTCTCCAGACTGAGCATACCAAAGTCCTTCAGATTTTTCTTACATAGTAACATAGTTCTAAATCCCTTCTCTCAGTCTGGTTGGGTTTTCCTTAAAATATAGCATCCAAAAGATGACTCAATAAAACAGAATCATCCATAATCATGTTCTCATCAGATTCTACCTAGTTTCATTCTTTTACAAGTGTTTGTCCAGTTTTCCCAGCACCACTTGTTAAAGAGGTTGTCTTTTTTCCATTGTATATTCTTGCCTCCTTTGTTGAAGATAAGGTGTTCATAGGTACGTGGATTTATCTCTGGGCTTTCTATTCTGTTCCATTGATCTATATTTCTGTCTTTGTGCCAGTACCATACTGTCTTGATGACTGTGGCTTTGTAGTAGAGCCTAAAGTCAGGCAGGTTGATTCCTCCAGTTCCATTCTTCTTTCTCAAGATTGCTTTGGCTATTCGAGGTTTTTTGTATTTCCATACAAATTGTGAAATTATTTGTTCTAGTTCTGTGAAAAATACCGTTGGTAGCTTGATAGGGATTGCATTGAATCTATAGATTGCTTTGGGTAGTATACTCATTTTCACAATAATGATTCTTACAATCCATGAACATGGTATATTTCTCCATTATTTGTGTCCTCTGATTTCTTTCATCAGTGTTTTATAGTTTTCTGTATATAGGTCTTTCGTTTCTTTAGGTAGATATACTCCTAAGTATTTTATTCTTTTTGTTGCAATGGTGAATGGTATTGTTTCCTTAATTTCTCTTTCTGTTTTCTCATTGTTAGTGTATAGGAATGCAAGGAATTTCTGTGTGTTAATTTTATATCCTGCAACTTTACTATATTCATTGATTAGCTTTAGTAATTTTCTGGTAGAGTTTTTAGGGTTTTCTATGTAGAGGATCATGTCATCTGCAAACAGTGAGAGTTTTACCTCTTCTTTTCCTATCTGTATTCCTTTTCTTTTTCTGCTCTGATTGCTTGTAAAAGAATGAAACTAGAACACTTTCTAACACCATACACAAAAACAAACTCAAAATGGATTAAAGACCTAATGTAAGACCAGAAACTATAAAACTCCTAGAGGAGAACATAGGCAAAACTCTCTCCGACATAAATCACAGCAAGATCCTCTATGACCCACCTCCCAGAATATTGGAAATAAAAGCAAAAATAAACAAATGGGACCTAATTAAACTTAAAAGCTTTTGCACAACAAAGGAAACTATAAGCCAAGTGAAAAGACAGCCTTCAGAATGGGAGAGAATAATAGCAAACGAAGCAACAGACAAAGGATTACTCTCAAAAATATACAAGCAACTCCTGCAGCTCAATTTCGGAAAAATAAATGACCCAATCAAAAAATGGGCCAAAGAAAAAAAAAAATGGGCCAAAGAACTAAACAGACATTTCTCCAAAGAAGAAATACAGTTAGCTAACAAACACATGAAAAGATGCTCAACATCACTCATTATCAGAGAAATGCAAATCAAAACCACAACGAGGTACCACTACACCAGTTAGGTACCAGTCAGAATGGCTGCTGTATACAAAAGTCTACAAGCAATAAATGCTGGACAGGGTGTGGAGGAAAGGGAACCCTCTTACACTGTTGGTGGGAATGCAAATTAGTACAGCCACTATGGAGAACAGTGTGGAGATTCCTTAAAAACCTGGAAACAGAACTGCCATATGACCCAGCAATCCCACTCCTGGGCATACACACTGAGGAAACCAGGTCTGAAAGAGACATGTGTACTCCAATGTTCATCGCAAAACTGTTTATAATTGCCAGGACATGGAAGCAACCTAGATGCCCATCAGCAGACGAATGGGTAAGAAAGCTGTGGTACATATACACAATGGGATATTACTCAGCCATTAAAATGAATACATTTGAATCAAATCTAATGAGATTGATAAAACTGGAGCCCATTATACAGAGTGAAGTAAGCCAGAAAGATAAACACCAATACAGTTTACTAACGCATCTATATGGAATTTGCATCTATATGCAAGACAGAAAAAGAGACACAGATGTATAAAACAGACTTTTGGATTCTATGGGAGAAGGCGAGGGTGGGATGATCTGAGAGAACAGCATCAGAACATGTCTACTATCAAGTGTGAAACAGATCGCCAGTCCAGGTTGGATGCATGAGACAAGTACTCGGGGCTGGTGCACTGGGATGACCCAGAGGGATGGAATGGGGGATCAGGACAGGGAACACATGTAAATCCATGACTGATTCATGTCAATGTATGGCAAAAATCACTACAATATTGTAAAGTAATTAGCCTCCAACTAATAAAAATAAATGAAAAAAATAATAATAATTCTACCTAAAAAGTTATTCTGGTTTTCTTTTTAAATAATTTTTAAAGCCATTTTACAATTGTAAAGATTATAGACTCTTAGGAGTAACTTCAGTTGGATTTAGATTCTTCTGGTCAATAAACATTATATAAAATATTAATAGAACTATTATCAATAATTAGTTCCTGTGGAAAAATATATCATTGTAACAAGAATTGTTCTTTCATACTTTAAATATGTTACTCATATTTTGTTATTTTAAAACATGAAGAAAGAAAAGAGGCTTCCTTAAACGTTCATTTTTATTAAATTTCATTCAAAGCATATTTTATTAAATCTCATTCAAAGCAAAATAAGATGAAGCAGAGACATACCACAAAGCTACATACAAGGGTCATAAGCATGGACTCTGGAGCCAGATTCCCCGGATTCAATCTCAGTTCCACTTTTTACTAATGGCATCACCTTGGGCTACTTCACCCCCCATGCCTGAATTTCCTCAGTAGTAACTGTACCAACCTCACAGGGCAGCTGCAAGCATTATATATGAATGTGTACTTAACATATGTACTTGCAACCATGACTGATTGGTAAAGTAAGACCTACTTACAGTTACAGTTACATTTCAGTCGCTCAGCTGTGTCCGACACCTTGCGACCCCATAAACCACAGCACGCCAGGCCTCCCAGTCCATCACCAACTCCCGGAGTCCACCCAAACCCATGTCCATTGAGTCGGTGATGCTATCCAACTGTCTTATCCTCTGTCGTCCCCTTCTCCTCCTGCCCTCAATCTTTCCCAGCATCAGGGTCTTTTCAAATGAGTCACCTCTTGGAGTTTCAGCTTCAACATCAGACCTTCCAGTGAATATTCAGGACTGATTTCCTATAGGATGGACCGGTTGGATCTCCTTGCAGTCCAAGGGACTCTCAAGAGTCTTCTCCAACACCACAGTTCAAAAGCATCAATTCTTCTGCGCTCAGTTTTCTTTATAGTCCAACTCTCACATCCATATATGACCACTGGAAAAACTGTAGCCTTGACTAGATGGACCTTTGTTGACAAAGTAATGTCTCTGCTTTTTAATATGCTGTCTTGGTTGGTCACAACTTTCCTTCCAAGGAGTAATCATCTTTTAATTTCATGGCTGCAATCACCACCTGCAGTGATTTTGGAGCCCAAGAAAATAAAGTCAGCCACTGTTTCCACTGTTTCCCCATCTATTTGCCATGAAGTGATGGGACCGGATGCCATCTTAGTTTTCTGAATGTTGCACCTTAGGCCAACTTTTTCACTCTCCTTTTACACTTTCATCAAGAGGCTCTTTAGTTCTTCACTTTCTGCCATAAGGGTGGTGTCATCTGCATACCTAAGGTTATTGATATTTCTCCTGGAAATCTTGATTCCAGCTTGTGTTTCATCCAGCCCAGCATTTCTCATGATGTACTCTGCGTATAAGTTAAATAAGCAGGGTGACAATACACAGTCTTGACATACTCCTTTTCTTATTTGGAACCAGTCTGTTGTTACATGTCCAATTCTAAAGGTTGCTTCCTGACCTGCATGTAGGTTTCTCAAGAGGCAGGTCAGGTGGTCTGGTATGCCCATATCTTTCAGAATTTTCCAGTTTATTGTGATCCACACAGTCGTAGGCTTTGACATAGTCAATAAAGCAAGACATAGATGTTTTTCTGGAACTCTCTTGCTTTTTCGATGATCCAGTGGATGTTGGCAATTTGATCTCTGGTTCCTCTGCCTTTTCTAAAACCAGCTTGAACATCTGGAAGTTCATGACTCACGTAATGCTGAAGCCCGGCTTGGAGAATTTTAAGCATCACTCTACTAGCGTGTGAGATGAGTGCAATTGTTTCAGTAGTTTGAGCATTCTTTGGGATTGCCTTTCTTTGGGACTGGAATGAAAACTGACCTTTTCCAGTCCTGTGGCCATTGCTGAGTTTTCCAAATTTGCTGGCATATTGAGTGCAGCTCTTTCACAGCATCATCTTTCGGGATTTGAAACAGCTCAACTGGAATTCCATCACCTCCACTAGCTTTGTTCGTAGTGATATTTCCTAAGGCCCACTTGACTTCACATTCCAGGATGTCTGGCTCTAGGTGAGTGATCACACCATTGTGATTATCTGGGTCGTGTAGATCTTTTTTGTACAGTTCTTCTGTGTATTCTTGCCACCTCTTAGTATCTTCTGCTTCTGTTAGGTCCCTACCATTTCTGTCCTTTATCGAGCCCAAAAAGACCTATTTAAGTGTTGGCAATTACTATGATTTGTAAGTTATAAGAAAACTTAAGAGAATTTCAACTTTTTTATATATTAAATTATATGTATGTTTAAAAAAATTATATGTATGTTTATATATTAAATATATAAATATATATATACTGTACATTTATGTAATACACAAATATATACCCACACCAATTGGCTATTTTAACAAGTAGTTTACTCTTCTATTTTTGCATATATTTGAGGCTTATCACACAAAAAGGTAAATGGATGTATTTTACTTAAAAGGAAGTGGGCTTCCTCTGCTTAAAAAAAGGTAGGTTAAGTTGTTGTTTAGTCGCTAAGTTGCATCTTACTCCTGCGACCCCATGAACTACAGCCCACCCAGCTCCTCTGTCCATGGGAATTTCTCAGGCAAGAATACTAGAGTGGGCTGCCATTTCCTTCTCCAGGGATCTTCCCAACTCAAGAATTAAACACACGTCTCCTGCATTGCCAGGTGGATTCTTCAGAGCTGAGCCACCAAGTAGGTAAGTAGAGGGGCAGAAAGAAAGAAAACCCCTGCAGTAAAAGGAGAACTGGTGTGCTGCAACCCTGAGGCCAGCTGGGCTCTGGGTGAATCTGCCATACTGTCCGCTGGGTCCTGGGCAGGCCTCTTAAGGACCCCAGTTTTCTTCTCATCTATATCATGGGAGATTGAGGTAGATGATGTCTAAGGGCCTGTTCACTCTAACATTTTATGACTCCACAAAGAAGAATTGTAGCTCTTAGTGGATTTGTTCACTAGTATTCAATAAATACATACTAATTTTGCTTTCTGTTCTTATCTGAGAGAAAAAAAAAAAAAAAGAAAAAGAAAAATAATACCCAATCCAGACAATCTCAAAGCTAAAATGTCAAATCCATCTGGAGATACTGGGGGACAAAGTTGAGGAGATTCAGCATCTTTTGTCTTAAAATGTAAGTAAAACCCTCCCTAAAATATACCAAGCAACTTCCCTAATTTAAAAAGCTTAAAAATGCTTCAAATTTTTCTTATTAAAAAACAAATCCTGAGAACTACAAGCAATGCATACCAGAAGAAGCAAGAAAAACAAACACAATCCTGGGCAGAATGCAGAGTTGGGAGCTGGCTATAAAGGCAGACGAAGGACCAAGCACAGAGATCTCCCAAGCTCTCCTAAGGAGCCTGAGTGTGTGCTGTAAGCACGTGCTCCGTTTGCTGACACATTGGGTGGGTAAACTACCACACTCTCAGTGGGTGGGTTGCCACAGAGATGTTACTGGTTGGGGATTACCAGCAACTGTCACTCTACCACCCCTCTTGAACCCAGCACCTGGAGAACAGTGGTTGCTGGTGAAGTTCCAGGAAGCTACTAAAGGATTTTGAGTAGGAAAGTGACATGGCACATTTATTTTGGATAGATCCTGCTGGTGCCTGTGTGTAAAGGATGGGTTTGACACGGATAAGACAGAAGCAAAAGTCATAACATTTCACCAGAGAGGAGGGGGAAAAGAGGAAGAGGATAAGAGACTGAGAGTGTCACAAAGACACTTCCCCCCACCCACCAAGAAAAGGAGTTAAAATACAGATGTGTCAACTGGGAGGCAGAGAACCAGAAAAGGGTGATATCAGAAAAGCCCAGGGAAGAAGCCAGCGCATACAGTATGGTCTCAATCATCCTGGAATTCACAGAAAAGTTCACATGCCAATAAATCCCTGCAGAATATTTAGGACATTCCTTTTTTTTTACCACCTGGTCAGTCAAAATGAAGAGTTACCATCCGTAGTCCAGGTCTTCACTTTCTTCCCTAGGAAATCTCAATTCTTTTAACTTTCTCTTAAAGTTATTTCTCTCTAATAATTTTCATAGCTCCTCTCAGGAACCTTTCCAGCTGATTCCACATCTTACTTAGGATGCCAAGTTCAGAGCTGAAGAGAGTATTCTAATAAGAATTTGACAAATGTTGAATATATACAGAAGATTAACTTTTGGTTCCTACACTCAAGCTCCTATTACACATTCTAGTTCCATATTTATTCTTTAGATAAACACATCATGCTTGGGATTCCTCCTTATTTTACAGTTTCTTTCAAACTTCTTCTATCACAAGTTGTCAATAGATATGCTTTTCTTACTCTTTGTACTGGGAAGAAATTCAAATATAATAGAAACTTTAAGGCTCAGGATGAAATCAGCCTTTTTTAAATGGCTATCACTGAACCAGAGACACATATGGTCATACTGTAATACAAGTATCACTATAGGAAAAAAAACCTGGAGCAAAGACTTACAAGCCCTGTGAATAGTACTTATAAGAAGAAACAGTCTATCTTGCAAAACTCCAAAATAAAACAACAATCTGAGCATTTTGGGGGAGGGTTTTTTTTCTTAAACTGTATGATCAATAAAAAAAGAAAAAAATTAGAGAACAGTGAAGACAAGCCTCTGATAAGGTATTTGGAGGAAAAAAAAGATTTTAAAAGACAGCCTAAAACTGTGAGAAGAAAACTTTAAGTTACTCCTTTTTAAATTTTTTTTTTCATCTCATGATTTCATGATGGGTATTTCTGCCAATTTGTTTCCTGGTCTTGTAATCAGAGGTAGATCCCCAGTCAATAAGCATCTGACTTTTGTCTTTTCAGCATACGGCTCTATGAATCTTAACACACGTGTAAGTCTGTGCACCCACTTCCACAACCAGGACACAAAGCAGGTTCATCACCCAGAAGAAAACCCTCATGCTTGCTGTGCTCTCGGAGGCACAGCCTGCATTCCTCCATTCTGAAAACAATTCCATTTACAATAGCATCAAAAAGAATATCCAGGAATAAATGTACCTAAGGAAGTAAAAGAACTAAACTCAGAAAACTGTAAGACACTGATAAAATTAAAGACAATACAAGCAGATAGAAAGATATACTGTGCCCGTGGGTTGGAAAAATTAATATTGTTAAAATGACCACACTATCCAAGGCAATCTACAGATTCAATACATGTCCTATTAAATTAGCAATGGCACTTTCCACAAAACTAGAACAAAATTTTTTTAATTTGTATGGAAACACATAAGACCCAAAAAAGCCAAAATAATCTTGAAAAAGGGCAAAACTATAAGTATCAATCTCCCTGACCTCAAACTATACTACAAAGCTACAGTAACCAAAAGAACATGGGACTGGCATAAAAACAAACACATAGATTAGTGGAACAGAACAGACAGCCCAGAAACCAACCCACCCACCTATGGTCAATTATTCTGTGACAAAGGAGGCAGTAATACACAATGGAGAAAAGAGTTTCTTCATTAAATCATGCTGGGAAAATGCTATCACATATAAAAGAATGAAATTAGAACAATTCTCTAATACCATATACAAAAATGAACTCAAAAGGAAGACAACACAGTCTCTGCAGTAAATGGTGCTGGGAAAACTGGCTATTACATATAGAAGAATGAAACTAGAACATTCTCTAACACCATATGCAAAAATAAACTTAAGATGGATTAAAGACCTAACTGAAAAACTGAAATCATAAAATTCCTAGAAGAAAACAGAATACTCTTTGACATCATAGCAATAATTTTTTTGGATCTGGCTAATAAAGCAATAAAAAAGTACTCTTGCCTGGAAAATTCCATGGACAGATGAGCCTCATAGGCTACAGTCCATGGGGTCGCAAAGAGTTGGACAAGACTGAACGACTTCACTTCACTTTACTTCAATAAAGCAAAGGAAATGAAAACAAAAGTAAACAAACGGGACCTCATTAAACTTCAAAGCTTTTTCAGAGTAAAGAAAACCACTGACAAAATGAAAAGACAACCTACTGAACAGGAGAAAATATTTGGACACAACTGAGTGACTTTCACAAGATATGAAGACAATGTAAGTCTATGCCTATGAGTGAATGAGTAAGATATTATACATACGCCACACACATACACACAATTGAGTATTATTCAGCAATAAAATAGAAGAAAATCCTGCCATTTGTGAGACAATAGACCTTGAGGGATTATGCTAAGTTGAAATTAGTAAGACAGAGAAAGACAAAAACAGTATGATCTCACTTGTATGTAGAATCTAAAAAAGTCAAATTCATAGAAACAGAAAGTGATGGCAGAGGCTAAAGGAAATGGGGAGAGTTGTCAAAGGGTGTAAATTTTCAGCTTTAATGTGAACAGGGTCTGAGGATCTACTGTAAAACATGGTGACTACAGCACTGTGTTATGCATTTGACATTTGCTAAGAGTAATCCTAAATGTTTTAACCACCAAAAAAAAAGAATGATGTGAGGTTAACCTTATTGTGATAATCATTTTGCAACTGATATGTGTATCAAACTATCACATTGTACATCTTAAACTTACACAATGTTAGTTGTAAATTATATCTCAATAAAGCTAGAAAACAAATAAAACCAATAGTGGTGATGGTTACATAACTCTGAATATTCTAAAAAAAAAAAAAACCACTGTATACTTTCAATGAGTAAACCATATGGTATGTGAATTAAATCTCAGTAAAGCTCTTCCCAAAAAAAAATCAACGTTTTTTTTTTTTGCTAATATTAGACTGTCTTGCTTACTGTAACATCAAGTTTTAATATCTGTACTACACATACTTCTTCCAATTTTATCCTTCTCTTCTAAAACTGGCTGTTCTAGTTCCTTTGTCTTTCTATAAAAAGTTCAGAATCACTTGTTTGTATCTACAAAAAATCCTGCTGAGATTTTAGTGGGAAATATAACAAATCTATATATCAATAAAAATTGACATCTTTACTATGCTGTCTTCCAATTTATGAATATAGTATGTCTCTTAACTACTTAAAGTCTTTGCTTTCTTTCATCAGAGTTTTATAATTTTCAAGATATTGATGTTATATTTTGTTAAACTTAAAAATTTCATTTGGGGTAGGTATTATAAATGTTCTTTTAAAAAACTTTTTTGGTTCCCAACTATTCATGCTAGTATACAGAAATACAATTGATTTTCATGTGTTGATCACATACTAGGACCTTGCTAAACTCACTCAGGTCTAAGTTTATTTTTTTAAGATTCCTGTGATTGTCTTTGTAACAGGCATCTAAAAACCAGACAGTTGTATTTGTTTCTTTTAAATCAGTATGCCTTTGATTTTTTTTTTTTTTTTTTTTTGCTTCATTACATAGACTAAGACTTTCATTGTAATAAGATGGTAAAAACAGACATCCTAAGCTTGCTCCTAATCTTAGAAGAAAGGCATTTCGTCCTTCACTATTAAGCATGATGTCAGCTGTAGGTTTTTGTAGATACCTTTATCAGCACTGGATCTGCACCAGAGCTGATCTAGCACTGCCCACTTTTCTTCAGTTAAAATGCAGAAGCTGCCACCAATTCTGTATCCTATTTGACACCAAGTTCATGTCCTTATTGGCCATCCCTGCAGCTCCAAACTCCACTAAAGTCACAACCCAGACTGCATACGCTACAGGCAAGAACAAAGTGAATGATGCTCCCCTTGGGCCTCATCTTCTAACTTTTCTTCCGCAAAACAGAATTCCCAGGTTCCTATCCACCATGAAATCACCAGCATTGATAATCAGCAGTAAATACATTCCTACTACCAAACTGGGATGCAAAGTAGAGTTCCTATGACATATGAGGGGGTACGTGCATTGTGCATATGCAGTAGGTGGGCCCAAGGAGTTTAGAAGTTCTTGATCTAGGATTAAAAGTTAGACATTGTAATGCAGTCTCTCATAGAAACCAGGCTATAAATGGTTAGTTAGCTATTAAGTTATTCTGTGGGTTGGCCTGAAAATTTAGCCATCATGTGTAACAGTATTTCCATGGGAAAACAAATTCCAGATGCTAAGAAGTTAACCTGAAAATGAATCTGGTAAACAAAACCTATCACAAAAATGAAAAGAGTTTGTTGTTTTTTATGCTAATCACATACATTGGGAACAAGTCCACAAAACAGTGGGAGACAACTTATCAAACAAAGGATATACAAGCGGCAACTACTATAGAAACTTCAATCTAAAAATGATAATCTAAAATAAATTTTAAAAGCTAAAATGATAGCTGATCAAAATATGGGTACATTGATGCAATAATACATGTGGAGAGATGGGAACTGAAAGTACAAAAGTTATGTGACTTATGCTTATACACAATCCCAAAGCAGTACTGACAGCTATTGGCTTTAAGTGTCTTTGTAAGTGGTTGGCTATATAAAAGTAAATTAATAGATAAAATGTGTAGATATCTATGTGTATATACACATGTATGTATGTATCTATACACTTATATATACAGATACATACTTATATTAAACATAACATGATCACATTTTATGAGGAATACATTCTCAAAGATTTTGAAATTGTTAGAAGTCTCATAACTCGAGTTAGTCTCAATAAAACAAAATGGGTTCTTACAATTCATAAATCTTTAATCTTCCAGCCATTATTTTTGTTGCAAAATATACTTAAGTAGAACAAACATTTGAAGTGAAACTTTTTACACTACTATGTCCACCTTTCAAATAATCAAAAATATTCTATGCCTTACAACAGACGATAACCTGATATGACTTAGGGACACATTACAGCCTCATGAGTCCATGGTACCAACGTTTTATTCATCGTCCAATAGCTGTCATGAACTTAAAGGTATATACGATTTAGTGCTGCTTTAATTTTGCTGGCATTTTGCCTAATAATTCAGAGTTCTTTCTCCTAAATTAGCAGTAATAGAAATTATGACAGGTTTTTGGCTTCCTTCGTTGCATTCTGTCACATTTAACTTCTGTTTCAAGATAATTCATTTTCAGATGCATTTTTCAGCGTTAACACTTAATAAATGCTTGACTGAAACGGTCATGGGCTTTAAAATGATATTAAACTATAACCACAGTTTAAAATATCAGCACTACAGTCAACAAAAATCACAGAGACATCAGATGTCTGGAAACAGCAGAGTTCACAAGACACTGACAAAGGCTGACAGATCCTGGCTTATAACTGTAAACGGTATCGAAACAAATATACAATTTATAATTCACACAGTCTGCCAGCTTGAAATTATGGGATTCTTGACAGAAGTTTTGGGCTTCACAGTACTTCTGATTTTACTAGAGTAAGAAACTTAATATTATTAATCTGTACAATTTCAAATATGTATAATTTTAAAAGGTTAAGAATAAGTAAGGCATTTTGTTTAGTAAGGCATGGCTAATTTCAAGGCTGATGATGAATAAAACTTGCTTTTTCTTTTTAACAAGACTAATACTAAAGATTAAAATTCCTGTCATAAAAAACTAATTCCCAGAGTAAGTTAGCTATCTGCAGACTACTGCTCCTTTCAAGTAACTTATTAGTTTTCCACCAGGAATAGATTGTTTCGGGGTGGGGTGGGGGGGTGGGGTGTGTGTGTGTGAGTGTACCTTATATTATACTAAGAAAAACTGGAGCTCTATAATGATGCTGACAAGAAAGATTGCTAACCCTTTCTCAAACAAAACTAGAGGATAGCTATGTTGGAATATTATATCCTAAAAATATGAAATGATGTATAAATATTAAAACCTAATTTTCTAGAGTAAAGCTTGATTTCAGAGCCAGAAAGAATCAATTAACATGACATGAATAAATATTTATATGATCATTATCAGGACCACACAATATGAATAATTTCCCTCAGAACAGTCACACAAAGGAAATACACAGTAAGAAAGTATAAATAGTCGGAGATAATGAGGTACATTTGATCAGAAAGGTGTAACTGCCCCCTAGTGACAGAATACTATAATACTGAAAACTTAAACATCACTCAAAAAAATCTATATTAACATAAAAGTTGGAAATAGGAATGTTTATAAATTTATTGCTTCCAAAATTTACTTTTTACTAACTGAACCATTCATTACTTCACTTCATATATGAAAACAAGAATCACTTTATCCTTCTTCACAGTCCCCAGGGAGAAAGATGCAGAAATAAACAAATACATAAATAGACTGTGATGCGATGAAAGAAATGAACAGGATGCTGTGATGGGAGAAAAATAGATTTAGGGTAATAAAAGAACTCCTATTTTGGACTGGGTGGTTGGGCAAAGTCCCTCTAAGGAAGTAACATAAACTGAGACCAGAAAGATGAAAAGCAACACATAAAGAATTTTTCAGGAGGGAGAGGAAAGGAGTCCCGGGCAGAAAAAAGTGTAAAGTATATATACAAAGCCTTCAAGCTAGAAATTTTAGGTGAGTTCAGCTCTTGATAAATGGCCAGTGTGGCCAAAATGACAGAAAGAACAATGAGAAATGGGAGAGAGGAGGAAAGGCAGATGGAGCCAGGTAATGCCGAGGCTAGCATAAGGAATGTAGATTTTATCCTAAATGAAGTGGGAATTTATTCGTGGTTTCTAATCAGAGGACCTGTCTTATTTGCATTATGATGAATGACCCAGCTGCTGGGTTCAAAAGCAGAAGCAGAGAAGTGCAGCTCCTGGAACACGTAACTGGCAGCCTCAGGCAGTGACTGCAGAAATGGTGAGAACAGGACCCACTGGAGACAGAGAGCACATCTGATAGGAACTGCTGATGGCCTGAAGGGAGAGGATGCAGAAGAAGGAAGAATAAAAGATGCTCTCCAGTTTCGGGTTTGAGCACCTGAGATGCTCATTGCTGATAGTAAAGATCCTCGGAAGGGTAATTTTCTGGGGGGGGGGGGGGGGGGGAAATCAAAATCTATTTAAATATGACAACTTTTTTCAGTTCAGTTGCTCAGTCTTGTTTCACTCTTTGCAACCCCATGGACCGCAGCATGCCAGGCTTCCTTGCCCATCACCAACTCCCGGAGCTTGCTCAAACTCATGTCCATTGAGTCAGTGATGCCATTCAACCATCTCATCATCTGTCGTCCCCTTCTCATCCTGCCTTCAATCTTTCCCCGCATCAGGGTCTTTTCCAGTGAGTCAGCTCTTCGCACCAGGTGGCCAAAGTGTTGGAGTTTCAGCTTCAGCATCAGTCCTTCCAATGAATATTCAGGACTGATTTCCTTTAGGATGGACTGGTTGGATCTCCTTGCAATCCAAGGGACTCTCAAGAGTCTTCTCCAACACCACATTTCAAAAGCATCAAGTCTTCGGTACTTAGCTTTCTTTATAGTCCAATTCTCACATCCATACATGATTACTGGAAAAACCATTGCTTTGACAAGACAGACCTTTATTGGCAAACTAATGTATCTGCTTTTTAATATGCTGTCTAGGTTGGTCATAGCTTTTCTTCCAAGGAGCAAGTATCTTCATTTCATGGCTGCAGTCACCATCTGCAGTGATTTTGGAGCCCAAGAAAATAAAGTCTGTCACTGTTTGCATTGTTTCCCCATCTATTTGCCATGAAGTGATGGGACCAGATGCCATGATCTTAGTTTTCTGAATGTTGAGTCTTAAACCAACTTTTCACTCTCCTCTTTCACTTTCATCAAGAGGCTCCAAGAAAAGATATAAAGTAGGAAGTTGTGCAATTTCCAAGAAAAGATATAAGTAGGAAGTTGAATCTGTTAAGTCCAGGGCTCAGAGGGACAGTGTGCACTAACAATACATAGTCTACGGTCATCCAGATGGGATTTAATATCACAGAAGGGATAAGATCAACCAGAGAGAAACCGTACAGACACTCTGAACCAGGCCAGCCTCAGCTGTGTACAGTGTTTACCTATTAAGTATGACTAGAACAAGGGCAATATTTAAAGCGTCTCCTGTATTCAGCTTTAGAAATGAATGAAACAGTTGGCCCTGCATACCTGTTAAGTCGCTTCAGTCGTGTCCGACTCTTTGTGACCCTACAGTCTGTACCCTGCCAGGCTCCTCTGTCCATGGGATTCTCCAGGGAAAAATACTGGAATGGGTTGCCATTTCCTCCTCTAGGGGATCTTCCTGACCCAGAGATCGAACCTGCACCTCTTATGTCTCCTGCATTGGCAGGCGGGTTCTTTACCAACAGCTCCACCTGAGTAGCACAGGTGTCCCTTACAATGCTGTTATCTCTTCTTTATAAACACAGTAGTTCAGACTTCTTGATTTCACTTCTTCCATTTTTATTCTAGAAAGTGACTTAGGCTTAACTCTTATACTTTGTGAACCTAGTTTAACTTATCTCAAGTTTATATTTACATGCCCAAAATTCTGGACACATTAGGATCCTTGATCTTTAAAGTATCTCTTCTATGTCCATGTAAACAAATGAAGAATTCTTATTGAACTACTAAAGACTGTGCTGGCATTAAATTTTCAGTGCCTCTAGGAAACTGGGGGGGAAAGAACTCTTTTAGTGTTTATCTCTGTGTGTTAAGACTATGGGAAGTTACCATTTTTTAATGTATTTTTAAAATCTGTTATAATGAACAATGAACCTGTAGTAATAATTATGCTAACAAGAATAGCTAACATTAATTTAGCCTTGCTTAGATAAACTCATTTAATCTCTATAGCAACCTTACAAAGTACTTAAGTACTAACATTATTTCTATGTTACCCTTAAGGAGACAAGGTGTGAAGAGATTAGAGATCTAACGGAAGGTCACAAAGGTGTCAAAGTGACAGAGCTGGGAAACAAACACAGGCAGGAACTCCATTCTTAACATTCCAGCCAACAGTTTTCCAAAAAGAAAAAATATATATTTACAATTCTGACTCACAGTATGAGTCCCATTTTACATCACAACCTGGTATACATACACTTTGTAAAATAGTTAAACAAGCATTTCATGGAATAATACAAAAAATGGTGGTTTTATATTTTCTTTTTAATTGCTTTAACTGGTAACTGAGAGCTACTAAACTGATTATATGACTAATGGTTGCAAACTGCAATGTGAAAAAGTATTATTGCAATATATAGTCATGAATGATGAAAGAAAAAATACTTAAAAATTTAAAGATACTTTCAATATTAAGGTCAAAATATGCTTTTATTTCAAACAAATGGAAAACAACTCATGAAAATTATCTACTGTAAATAAAGTATTTTACATTATTTTGAGAAAAATGTAGCTCCATGTAAAACAGAGGTTAAGAGCCTTTCAAATAAATGTTTAAAATTAATTTTCATTTTCGTTAGTTTTTTTGGTCAAACAGCACATTTAAAGAGCCTTTCCTAATGGCTAAAAATAAATAATACCTCATCAGAAAAACAGGCAAATAATATAAGCAAACAGTTAATAAAACAAATTTTACTAAGTAATTCTTTCCCTAGGAATTTACCACAAGGAAATTATGGAACACAAACACAGAAAAGTATTCTTGGGGATGTTCACCTTACGGGTATTTGTAATAGCTGAAAACTGGAAGTCACCTAAATGTTCAAAGAAAGAAATGGACTAAATATACCATAGCATTAAAAGCTTCCCTCCTACCAGCAGGAAACTACTGATATTTGTTTTAAAACTCCTTTCACAGCCTTGTTGTTTTTTTAATGGAGTAATATAGTATCCCCTTGCATGACTAAATATCAGTCTTCTATCTATGGGCATTTGCTTCTTTCAAATCTTTTGCTCTCACAAATAACTCTGGAGTAAAGAGTCTAGTATATACATCTTTTCATAAAGCTGAGATTGAAGCTGTGGAGAAATGTATAAAAACAGATTTACTGGATCACAGCCTCCACATTAGCCTTTCCAGAACACAAAAGATTAGCTTTCTCAAGAACAGGAAAAATGTTCTTTACTTCTTTAATGTACCCTCACACACAGTGGTAACAAAGTCCACACATACTGATGTACAAAGGCATCCCGACATACTTTCCTTCAGCTCTCTGAACTTTGATAACAGCTGACTTAACGTCTTTGTCTAGGTAAGTCTAACAGCTGGGACTCCTCAGGGACAGCTTCTATTGACTGCTTTTCTTCCTGAGTATGGGCCATACTTTCCTGTTGCTTGGCAGTCTTGAATTTTTTATTGCAAAGTAGACATTTTAAATAATATAATATGACAACTCTGAAAATCAGGATCACCACTGTCTCCCCTAGGTTTCTTGCCATTGCTGGCTTTTTGGCAGTTGTTCTTGCAGCTATTTGCTTCTTTACTGACTTTCCCAAATTAAATCTGAGGCCTGTAATCCCAGCAGCATGTGATCAGCGATGCCTCTGTTTAGTGAGCTTAGTGGTCAGCCAGATCACTATATGGAGGTTTCCTTCAGGGCTTTGACCCAATAAAGGCTTCTGCCCACTGCTGAGGAGCTCAGTTCATGATTACGCACACCTTCAACATTCAAGTACTCTGTATGTCTGTCTTGGCCTTCACCTGCACGGGACCCTCAAGGTCAGCCAGAGACGCACAGATGAGAGACTAAGGCCCTAACAGGTCTTCTCTGGACATAAACACAGCCCTGAATTTGTGCATGGCCTTCAGATCCCCAAAGTATTTCAAAGCCCACTACAGACATTACATTCCCCAGATCTTTCTTTTAGGCTTTTTGGCCAGGCTCCTGTTTGCTCCAAGAGGCATCACAGCCTCAGGCAGCACAGTGTTAAACAACTGCAGGTAATTATTTCAGACAAAGTCTTAGGGACAGAGCCTCCTCACAGAGCAATCTCTGAGGCAAATCGAATAAACAACTCCTTGGAATGGAGCTTTTCTGAGAAGCTGCAAAGTAAGTGACAAAATTCTGGAGAATGCTTCTGAGGAAGTCAAATCAGTTTGTTCCTCCAGTGGCTACAAGGCTGCCAGTTTTTAAGGCTACTGCTGAAGAGGGGAGAGGAGGAGAGCAGGCCAAGTTAAAATGCCACAAATTCTACCATTCTTACCAACGTAGCCACTGTGCTAAGCACTTCACTTTCAATATACCACTTAATCTTCAACAACCCTATGATATTAGAAGTATTACAATCATATTTTACAGAAGAGGAAACTGAGGCATACAGATATAAAGCAGCTTGCTCCAGGTATTATGAATAGTTAGTGACAATGTTGGTTTATGAACCACATTTGTCTGATTCCAGGGTCTATTCTCAATTACTGTGCAATGTGTTACTCTTCATTTGTGAGAGAACAATTCAGAGAAACCAAGCTTAGTCAACTAAGTGTTGCTGAATATGAACTCATGAGGGAACTCAATTATATACAAATTTTACAGAATATATATATATAAATTATCCATGGGTTTCTTTCCATAAATCAGTCAATCTATGGTATGGATCTGAATCATGTGAATTTAAAAAGATATCTGCACAACTTCCGCTCTCCCTACACTATCAGGACATAACATATTTTTAAGATTTCTAAAGAATTCTGAAACTTAGTCCCAGCCAAGAACCACTGCTTTAGAGTAAAAAACGCCTTAAAACTAGAGCTATAGCAACTATGTCATCACCTAATTTCTCTAACAAGTGTTCACAAAGGAAAGACACTTCTTAAGAGAAAAATGGCTTACGGGAAAAAGCCGAGGTTTAGGAGTTAGAGAGACTTAGGCTTGAATCTTATAAGGCCTTCTCACTTGCTACCGAATGATCCAGGGAACATTAAGTTTCTCTGAACTTTATTAGTTTCTTCACCTATAAATTGGAAGTTAAAAAAAAAAAAAAAAACTGCCTCTTAAGAGTTGTTACAATAATAGATAAATATGTTGGAATATAGTAGGTCCAATTATAGTTATCCCTGTAATTGACATTAGATTCAGAAATTTAGCAAATTACTACTGAGTGCCAGCTCTAGTTACCTGACTGATAAGAGTCTTCCAAAAGCACACAATCTAATAAAAGGAAGGGACATTCTCTCTAAAAAAGAAAACTGAAATGAGGATTAATATAGAGAAGTATATTTACTATAAAATTGGAAAACGGAAGTGAAGAAATAATTCTGATCTGAAAAGAGTTCTTAAAAGTGCAATATGAACAGTGCCTTGAATGAAAAATAGTCAGATATGCTCCTTGGGCCTAACTGCAGACTAGTGGTTCTCAAACTTCCACATGCATCAAATCACATGGCAGGCTTGTTAAAATACACATTTCTGGGCCCTACCCCAAACTTTCTGATTCAGGAAGTCCAGAGTGGGGCCTGAGAATGTGAATTTCCCAAGTGGCACTCATGGAACCCTGTTAAAGAACTACCATT
Organism: Muntiacus reevesi; assembly: GCF_963930625.1. NCBI lineage: Eukaryota > Metazoa > Chordata > Mammalia > Artiodactyla > Cervidae > Muntiacus > Muntiacus reevesi. The sequence continues at coordinate 71,001,435 of NC_089257.1, forward strand.
CTAGACTAGAGAGAATGCTTGAACAAAACTGGCAAGTGACAAACAGTGCATTCCTGAGGTCTAAGATGGCTTTCTGTGAGTGGTAAAGGAATAAGGTGAAAAGTCTAGGAGTGAAAATTTCCTAAACCAAACACTTCCTTAATAAGAAGTAGATTAACTACCCTTTGAAGGAAAGTGAGCTGACATTCCAGACTGTAAAGGGCATGCATGCTAAGTCACTTTAGTTGTGTCTGACTCTCTGAGATTCCATGGACTGTAGCCGGCCAGGCTCCCCTGTCTATGGGATTCTCCAGGCAAGAAAACTGGAGTGGGTTGCCATGCCTTCCTCCAGGAGGCTTTCCCAACCCAGGAATCAAGCTGTGTCTCTTACATCTCCTGCATTGGCAGGCAGGGTCTTTACCACTGGTGCCACCTGGGAAGCCCACCTGAGCCGCAGAGGTCTTCAGTGTATGGTGCTGAATGCCATCTGGACTTACTGTGGTCTGTATCATGTTGCAATACTTACAAGTATCAAACCACTATGCTGTATGCCTGAAACTAATATGTCAATTACAGCTCAATAAAAAAGTACTCACTTAAAAAGAATGCATAAGTTCAACGTAATTAAGAAAATACCAGTCTGGGAATTCCCTTGGCAGTCCAGTGGTTACGACTCTTGGCACTTTCACTGCCAAGAGCCTGGGTTCAATCCTTGGTTGGTGAACTAAGATCCCATAAGCCTCTGTAATATGACATTTAGTATCTTAATCTGGTATTTTCTTTTTTAACTCATTTAATTGGAGGCTAATTACTTTACAATATTGTGGTGGTTTTTGCCATACATTCACATGAATCAGCCATGTGTTCCCATTCTGAGCGCCCCCCCCACCTCCCTCCCCATCCCATCCCTCAGAGTCATCCCAGTGCACCAGCCCTGAGCACCCTGTCTCATGCATCGAACCTGGACTGGTGATCTATTTCACATAGATAATATATATGTTTCAATGCTACTCTCTCAAATCATCCCACTCTCGCCTTCTCCCACAGCGTCCCTGGTATTTTTCAATTCCATGCACTACTCCCAGCTTTGCATCACACATATAATCAATAAGGTAATGAGGCAACAGACTTTAGGGCATATAGCTAATTAAATGTTCAAAGAACAGAAACACAGTCTCACTCTTATTCTTCATAAGTGAGAATTTAACACTAAAGCATCCTGAATTTTAATAGTTCACTTAGCATGCTATAGTTAAAATTCTTCAAAAATAAAAAAAAAAAACAAAGCTAAAACCTATTTAATAGTTTCACTTATAAATTTTAAGGAATGTTCCATACTCACCAAAACCATCAATATCTAGATTATTTTCAACCACAACATCTAGCAGAGAGTCACCAACTTTTCCTTTGGTTGTTAATGTTTCACCATCACGGTTTATAAAGTGGACTGTTATTTTATCTTCTGAGCTGGAAAAGGAAACAGTCCTTTATTACTTTCAGTAATTTCAAGATACTTTAAAATAGTTGAAGAACCCATAAGGTGAAATAATTAGGTTGTGTGTGGGTCTGTGTGCATGCAAATATTCTCCTTTACAGGATTTTCTTTTCTTTCTAAAGTTTATTTGGGAAGGAGACACCAGAAATCAGAGGCATAACTTTCTACCCACCTACCCGAAAGGACGTTCTGCCACCCTTCCTTTAGGAAACAGTAAGTACGTCACTATCAAGGCCACCTGAAGTATGTCTCCCCAGTCGTCGCCTTCAGCCAGTTACATGAAATCATTAGCAATCATTACCACTTATGAAGTCTGTTTTGCTCTCACACAGATCCTCTGAAAACCAACATCTCTATGAATGTGTCCCTAAAAACTAGATGAGGGCTGTGGAGAGCTTTAAACACAAATCATCATACTATTGATAAGGCAATTGTTACGCAAGTGTCTGACAAATACAGTCACCAAGAGGCAGCAGTTTGATAGCTTTGAGTAGTTGAACATTTTGTTTTGGTCGAAAACCAAGGGGATTAGAAAAAGGTTTTCTCTGTTTAAATCTGTGGGAAGATAAATATAACCCTCCTTATATTTTTCATTATTATAGAATATCTATCAGTCAGTCATCAGTCTGCTAACGTGCTTACATTTCTTACCCTTCTCTCAAACATGAGTCCAAATTTTGAGAAGGAAAATCATACTATCAACTAGATAATACCCTCCCCACCACTGGTCATTTTAATTTTTACTTCATAATTGAAAAGATGTACTTCAACTTAAAAAAATTAGTTGTAATTTTCACCACTCCCAAGAGACACAGTTCATCAAAGAAAACTTTGTTTAATATAAGTAAAACCTAGAATTGTATAATTTCAGAGCTATAAATATCATGCAAATTACCAAGTCCAGTCATCTCATTTCACAACCAAGGCAGCCTTATCAGATAATGTCTTCCCTGATTACTCAATGCTGAAGAAAAAAGATTGTTAAAAATTGATCAGAATTGTGTTGAGAAAGAGAGAATGTCGCTTAAATGGGCCTGTACTCTCCAACTTCTTTTCACAGGGGAAAAAAAAAAATGCTTTAAAGCAAGTATTCCCAAACATGCACAATTTTCAACTAGGCAACTGGCATTTTTTCAAAGAAGAATGACTAAAAATGGAGATAGTCTGGAGGCAGGGAGACCCGCTGGAGGTTATGAAAGGGCATAAACGAAGCAACAGTGTAGGAGATACTAATTTAAGAGATATTCAGAAGGCAGAATCAAAAGGTTCTGGAGAGGGAGGAAGTAACACTGAAATTTCTTGCCTGGGTAATGATGAGTACAGGTTAACCAAGGATTAGCTTAGGAGAAGGAGTTTTGGGGAAGACTGGAAATTAGTTCAAGTTTAGACCTGCTTGATATGGATGTGAGAGTTGGACGGTGAAGAGAGCTGAGCGCTGAAGAATTGATGCTTTTGAACTGTGGTGTTGGAGAAAATTCTTGAGAGTCCCTTGGACTGCAAGGAGATCCAACCAGTCCATCCTAAAGGAGATCAGCCCTGGGTGTTCATTGGAAGGACTGATGCTGAAGCTGAAACTCCAGTACTTTGGCCACCTCATGCAAAGAGTTGACTCATTGGAAAAGACCCTGATGCTGGGAGGGATTGGGGGCAGGAGGAGAAGGGGACGACAGAGGATGAGATGGCTGGATGTATCACCGACTTGATGGACATGAGTTTGGGTAGACTCCGGGAGTTGGTGATGGACAGGGAGGCCTGGTGTGCTGCAGTTCATGGGGTTGCAAAGAGTCGGACATGACTGAGCAACTGAACTGAATTGAATGACTGACTGAACTGACAGAAAAAACATATGCTTCAACACGTTTGAACCTTGAAAACATTTACACTCAGTTAAATAAGCCCGGTTTTATATATATATTAATACATAAATTTCCCAGAAAAGGCAAATCTATAAAGACAGAAAGCAGATCAGTGGTTGCCTGGGACTAGGGTTGGACATGGGGACTGACTGTAAAATGTCAAACTGTCTGGTGAAACAAAATTATTCCAGTGCTGGATTGTGTTTATGGCTAGACAAATCAAAGATATGGTAATGGCTGCAGAACCCTAAAGATCTGCTAAAAATCATTGAACTTTATATCTATCAGTTTATTTTATGATTTATGTTATACCTCAAATAAATGTTTTCCTAATTCTATCAAAAGTCATGATCAGTCAGTTCAGTCGCTCAGTGGTATCCGACTCCTTGTGACTCCATGAATCGCAGCACACCAGGACTCCCTGACCATCACCAAATCCTGGAGTTTACTCAAACTCATGTCCATCGAGTCGGTGATTCCATCTAGCCATCTCACCCTCTGTCGTTCCCTTCTCCTCCTGCCCCCAAACCCTCCCAGCATTAGGGTCTTTTCCAATGAGTCAACTCTTTGCATGATGTGGCCAAAGTACTGGAGTTTCAGCTTCAACATCAGTCCTTTCAATGAACACCCAGCACTGATCTCCTTTAGGATGGACTGGTTGGATCTCCTTGCAGTCCAAGGGACTCTCAAGAGTTTTCTCCAACACCACAGCTCATAAGCATCAATTCTTTGGAGCTCAGCCTTCTTCACAGTCCAACTCTCACATCCATACATGACCACTGGAAAAACCATAGCCTTAACTAGATGAATCTTTGTTGGCAAAGTAATGTCTCTGCTTTTTAATATGCCATCTAGGTTGGTCATAACTTTCCTTCCAAGGAGTAAACGTCTTTTAATTTCATGGCTGCAATCACCATCTGCAGTGATTTTGGAGCCCCCAAAAATAGTCTGACACTGTTTCCACTGTTTCCCCATCTATTTTCCATGCAGTGATGGGACCAGATATCATGATCTTAGTTTTCTGAATGCTGAGCTTTAAGCCAACTTTTTCACTCTCCTCTTTCACTTTCATCAAGAGGCTTTTTAGTTCCTCTTCATTTTCTGCCATAAGGGTGGGGTCATCTGCATATCTGAGGTTGTTGATATTTCTCCTGGAAATCTTGATTCCAGCTTGTGGTTCTTCCAGCCCAGAGTTTCTCATGATGTACTCTGCCTATAAGTTAAACAAGCAGGGTGACAATATACAGCCTTGATGTACTCCTTTTCCTATTTGGAACCAGCCTGTTGTTCCATGTCCAGTTCTAACTGTTGCTTCCTGACCTGCATACAGGTTTCTCAAGAGGCAGGTCAGGTGGTCTGGTATTCCCATCTCTTTCAGAATTTTCACCAGTTTATTGTGATCCACATAGTCAAACGCTTTGGCATAGCCAATAAAGTAGAAATAGATGTATTTCTGGAACTCTTTTGCTTTTTCAATGATCCAGCAGATGTTGGCAATTTGATCTCTGGTTCCTCTGCCTTTCTAAAACCAGCTTGAACATCTGGAAGTGCACGGTTCATGTATTGCTGAAGCCTGGTTTGGAGAATTTTGAGCATTACTTTACTAGCGTCTGAGATGAGTGCAATTGTTTCAGTAGTTTGAGCATTCTTTGGGATTGCCTTTAAGGTTGGAATGAAAATTAACCTTTTCCAGTCCTGTGGCCACTACTGAGTTTTCCAAATTTGCTGACATATTGAGTGTAGCACTTTCACAGCATCATCTTTCAGGATTTGAAACAGCTCAACTGGAATTCCATCACCTCCACTAGTTTTGTTTGTAGTGATGCATCCTAAGGCCCACTTGACTTCACATTCCAGGATGTCTGGCTCTAGGTGAGTGATCACACCATCGTGATTATCTGGGTGAAGATCTTTTTTGTACAGTTCTTCTGTGTATTCTTGCCACCTCTTCTTAATATCTTCTGCTTCTGTTAGGTCCATACCAGTTCCGTCCTTTATCAAGCCCATCTTCACATGAAATGTTCCCTCGGTATCTCTAATTTTCTTGAAGAGATCTCTAGTCTTTCCCAATCTGTTGTTTTCCTCTATTTCTTTGCATTGATTGCTGAGGAAGGCTTTCTTATCTCTCCTTGCTATTCCTTGGAACTCTGCATTCAAATGGGAATATCTTTCCTTTTTGCTTTTCTTCTTTTCACAGCTATTTGTAAGGCCTCCTCAGACAGCCATTTTGCTTTTTGCATTTCTTTTCCATGGCATGGTCTTCATCCCTGTCTCCTGTACAATGTCACAAATCTCCATCCATAGTTCATCAGGCACTCTGTCTATCAGATCTAGTCCCTTAAATCTATTCCTCACTTCCACTGTATAATCATAAGGGTTTTGATTTAGGTCATACCTGAATGGTCTAGTGGTTTTCCCTACTTTTCTTCAATTTAAGTCTGAATCTGGCAATAAGGAGTTCATGGTCTGAGCCACAGTCAGCTCCTGGTCTTGTTTTTGCTGACTGTATAGAGCTTCTCCATCTTTGGCTGCAAAGAATATAATCAATCTGATTTTGGTGTTGACCATCTGGTGATGTCCATGTGTAGAGTCTTCTCTTGTGTTGTTGGAAGAGGGTGTTGGCTATTACCAGTGCATTCTCTTGGCGAAACTCTATCAGCCTTTGCCCTGCTTCATTCCGGACTTCAAGGCCAAATTTTCCTGTTACTCCAGGTGTTTCTTGACTTCCTACTTTTGTATTCCAGTCCCCTATAATGAAAAGGACATTTTTTTGGGGTGTGTGTTCTAAAAGGTCTTGTAGGTCTTCATAGAACCATTCAACTTCAGCTTCTTCAGCGTTACTGGTTGGGGCATAGGCTTGGATTACCGTGATATTGAATGATTTGCCTTTCCAACAAACTTGGAAAGTTATGATATGCTTAGCTAAAGATAGAAAACTAATGTGCTAACACTAGTGATTATTAACTCTTTGAAATCATTAAACGATTAAATCTATAAAGTCTTTATTCCTAGTTCACCAAACTGTGTACTTTTATCATCAGAAATAAAACTTATCTTATTGAACATAAAAAAAAATAATAATACCAACTAATATAAATAAATAAATTTTAAAAAGGAAAAAATAAAAAAAACTATATCTCAAAAAAAAAAATAATAATAATAATAATAGAAAAAACAAAGGTCCAGAAGCCAGATGGAAATATGTGTCTGAGACCCACAGAAGTCTAGAGATTTGACATCAAAAAATGCCTGGTACTAAGCGACAATAAGTACAACAGAAAGAATTCCATAGTTTATACACACTACTGAAGGCTGGAGGTTTGGGGACTGCTGTGCTTCTGGCGCACCCTAGAGCTAAGCTTTGTTATTGTTTAGTCACTAAGCTGTGCCCATGGACTGTAGCCCTCCAGGCTCCTCTGCCCATAGGATTTCCCAGGCAAGAATAATGGAGTGGGTTGCCATTTCCTTCTCCAGGGAATCTTCCTGACCCAGGGATCCAACCCATGTCTCCTGCATTGGCAGGCGAATTCTCTCCACTGAGTTACCAGCGAAGCAACACTGACCACTGAGTCACCAGAGAAGCAACAGCAAAGGAATTTCAACTCTGACACAGATTCCTCTTCTTTAAAATTAGGGTATCATTTATCTCACAGTTTCGATAACATCTGGAAAATTCCTAACAGAGTAGAGCTCAACAAACACTGATTGGTAACTTTTATTTCAAGTCCCAGTCCTGTTGGTACTAAGGAGCCTGAACTGCTGCTACATATTAAAGGTGTGCATGAGTGTGTGCTAAGTTGCCTCAATCATGTCCAACTCTTTGCCACCGTATGGACTGCAGCCCACCAGACTCCTCTGTCTATAGATTCTCCAGGCAAGAAAACTGGAGTGGCTTGCCATGCCCTCCATCCAGGGGGTCTTCCCGACCCAGGGATAGAATCCATTAAAGGTGTTCAGCCCCAGAAAAAACTGCAGAATTAAGAGTAATAACAGGTTTACCAAAGGACGGGAGAGAAAGCAGAAATGATAGAGTAAAAGTAATTGTGCAGCTGAGAAAGTATGGAATATAAGAGTCAGAAGACATAAAGTCCAGCCCTGGTTCCAACGTACTCATTAGGTGACCATGGGTAAGTGGCAATAACGGACACTTCACCAAGCTGCTGAGAGAATTAAAGGAGAGAAAGTTTGTGGAAACATTTTATTCCCTAAAAAGCATCATACATGTGTACTTTACTCAACTAACTTTATTCATTATTAACAATTGGTACTGATGGGTTTTGTAGATTTCTCTTCCCCAATTTTAAGAACTAGCAAAAAGTTTTTAGCTATTCCCCAAAAGATCAAGATTTCAGGTACTGGAAAATAACTATGATCCCTCTAAATCCTCTATCATCATCAATATATCAACCAGTACCACAAACGACTACTTCCTTTAACTGTTACCCTTTATGTACCATGCACTGCCATTTATTCTGTTCAACCACAGCAGATATCTCAACCAAGGTGTCAGTGGCTGTTGTGGTAAAGCTCTTAACAGACATCTAACAGACATGGGAGTTATGGCTGCTAATGCTCACCCTTTCACTATGTGGGGTGGTCTGGGGCAGTTGGTCCAAGAAAAGGGCCCCATCTAGAGTGCCCCACTTCCACAGCCACCTTAACTCTTCCAAATGACCCTATGGGCTAAACAATTATCAACCTTATTGGTGCTCAAAAAACAAACAAAAACTATGTGAGTTCTAGTCCCAGTTTTGCCTGCTACTTAATATAAAATTTTTATTCTCATTTATCTACTTTACCTGCCTCAGGAGATTTTAAGGGTCAAGTGAAATAATATACGTGAAAGCCCTTGGCAACCGAAATCACTACAAAATGTAAAGTACTACGACACAGTATTTTGGAGTTAAAGGAGTTTTTTGACTCTCAGTTACTGAAAGTTTACTTAAATGTTAAACTTCAAAGTCAGAACTACAGCCTCTAGACTGCTCTGTCCAATTAAACTTGAGCAGTAACAAAGATATTCTATAGTTGTATATAACTGATGTCCCAGACAGTAGCTACTAGCTATGTGTGGTTATCCAGTATTTGAAATGTGGCCAGTGGAACTGGGAAACTGACTCTTCAATTTTATTCAACTTCAATTACCTTAAATGGCTACATGTGGTTACTGATGACCATACTGGATAGCCTGGAAAATTTAGTTGCAGCTCCAGTGTGTGATAAGAAGCACAGGACATCGACAGAAACTCTGCCAATGGGGCATAAAGTAGGTTTAAGAGGGAACAAAACAGATGTGCTTCCCTTTATGACAACCTGATATACCAAATCAAACAGTAACTTGGAGGAGATAATTCCCATTCACAAAAGCACTCATGTTCCTTTAAATATCAGTTACATAAATGTGTTCAGTAAGACTCCCAATTTATACACAATTTTTCAAGAAAGCAACCAATGTAGAAAACAAGGCAACAAGGCATCCAGGCAGATGGACATCAAGGACTGAAAAGTAACAAATAACCCCACTGTGCCTTAACAAATAACTCCAGCTTGCCTTCATTATCTCCTCCACAGTTCATACAACAAAAATTTAGTGAGCACCCACTACCTCACAGATTAAGGGGAAAAAGATGAGTAGGTCCCACACCCTACTCTCAGGAACTTCACAAAGAAGAAACTAGAGAGGAACACAAACCCAGCTGTTTTTCCCTGCTTCCTACTACAGGACAGCAGGTCAAAGAGCTGTTCAGACCTACATTATATTAAGGCTCCATCCACCACAGTGCTATACTCTGAAATTATGAGTACATTTTATCTCTATTGTATCTAAAGGGGATCGTGTCTTTGAGAAACAAATCTACCCAAATCTACCCAATATTCTGGGCAAATTTTTTTTCACATGTTTCGACATTTAGTACACAAAACTCAACGCTGTGGGCCTAGGAGGCGGCTGAGGCTAACAGGTGGGATTTACTGAGCCCTCCAGACTCCCTACAATATGTGTATGCTCTTATTGGTTTCTTTAAATGGTCCTGTGAGGCCTACACGACTCTTATTCCCCAGTTACAGGCATTAGACAAACTGGATAATAGGTGTCAAAGCCCAGTTTAAAACCCTGGCTTGCCAGTCCAACGCAGGGGACTTTTTATCCGACAGTAACCAGAGGGAGTGGAGAAGGGCATGGCATCTCACTGCAGTATCCCTGCCTGTAGAATCCCACGGACAGAGGAGCCTGATGGGCACCAGTCCATGGGGTCACAGAGAGTCGGACACGCCTGAAGCGACTTAGCACGCACCAAAGAGAGCACACCGGGAAGTTCGGGGACGAGCGGGTGTACCCTAAATGGACAAGGACTTGGGGACAGAACGTTTCCAGACTCGGCAGGAGGAAGAGAGCCGAGAAGAAAGCCCCGGCCGCGACACAAACTGGGGGCGAGGTTCACCGCGGGCTCCGGCAGGGCAAAGGTTAGATCCACGCCAAACCGCACGGAAAAACAGCAGCAGTAAACTGCCAGCTTTCCTGAGGGCACAGGGGACGCTGGTACAGGGAAATCGGGGTCCCCGGGCCCCCGTCCCCCGCCAAGCGTCGGTGGACCTGAGAAGCAACTTGGCAACCGGACGACACGGAGGAAGCGACAGCACGGGACGACCAGCCCGGGGCCAGGAGAAGGCAGCGGGGCTGGGCTTGTGGCCCGCAGGCCGGCGCCCGGGAGAGGACGACAGAACTGGAAACCTCTGGAGGCGACGGAGGCGCCGCCACCAGAGGACCCACGAGCTCGGCGCGCCCCCGCGCGTGCCCCACCCCGCGCGCCTCACCTGCTCTGCGCTTGTCCCGATACGCTCAGCGTCCGCGTCGCCGCCGCGCCGCCGCCCAGGCCCGGCCCTCGGCTCCCGCGGAGGCCGCCGGCTCCCGCGTGGGGTCGCGCGAGAAGCCGCCACCGGCCGGCCGTGTCGCCGAGGGCGGCTGAGGCGACGCGCAGGAGGCGGGCGGCCATAACCTGTCGGGGAACTACGGAAGGCGAAGCAGGCCGCACGGCAGCGGCCGCGGGATTAGGCTCAGCGAGTACGGGCGAGCTGACGCCGCGCGGGTCTGCGGAGAGGAGAGGCACAGGGGGATCGCAGGGCCGGGGTTCCCTCGGGGGTCTGTTGTGTTCACCACCGCGGGCCCCGCGCGCCTTCCGGGTGACTATAAGGCCCGCGCGCCCTGAGCGCAGCCCCGCCCCCTACCCGCGCTCCGCTCCGCTCCGCCCCCTGGCTGTGCTCCGCCCCGCCCCCTGGCCCTGGCTTTAGGGGCGGGGCTCCGCGCCTCGTTTTACCTACTGACCAGGTTTTGTCTTGATCTTGCTGCTTCGTTGGTGTCTAGGGTCCCCAAGTGAGAACATTAAATTTTAAAAGATAGCAGAACGTCTGACGAAAAGATACAATAAAACAATCCCCAGTTAACTATACCACTCTCTTTTTTTTTTCTGCACCTCCTTCTCCTGCCTATTAAAAAAAGTGGGAGATGGCCATCTTGGAGTTCAAAAAATAGAATAAAAGAGAATTACAACAGTTGTTAAAAAAGGGAAAAAAAGGACCGTAGGAAATTTCAACATGGTAATAGGCAGATACAAAGAATAACTGTGACTCTAAATTTATAATTACAGTAATGAATGAACGAGGATACCGGAGAAGGCAAGTGATATTCCCAGACTTTGAGTGGCAAATAAATGCTCGTTGAGCAGCTGAAATTCAAGAGCCTAAACAGGAAACTTTGACGAACTGAGAGCTTTTTAAAAGAGTTTTACAAAACCAGGAAGATGAATTTAAAAATACACTTCATCGTGGTTAATACGTTGTGGGGAAGGCGTGGGCTTTGAGGTCAGAAATAGCGATGTTCAAATTCAAGGTCTACCACTTTTGAGCTCTTGAGACCTTGGATAAATTACTCTCTTAGAAGATCAGAATCCCCAGAACACTTTTACGTGGATAAGATGTTCCATCCTTCAGGGCCAAACTAACCCGCAAGATGGGGTAAGGATGGGATAGTGCGTCACAAAGAGCCATAACTCTTCCTGAGCCTTCCTGCCTAAGGCTACTCTTTAAAGGTTAAAGTCAGGAGGCTCTTGCAAATATGCTAAACACAATAAAAGATATTTTAAAGAATATTCAGAACAAGAAAATGTAGGCCTGAGGAAAGCGTCTCTGAAGACAATGTACCGTGAGTATTGAACCAGAGGGCAGAGAGACCTGCAGTCTACCAGCTGCTAAATTGCCTCAATCTTCCGATAAAGACCTTCAGGTTGAACCGTTCTCAGCAAACCCTGAGAGTAGCCTGGGAGAGGAGGTTGTTTTTAAAAAGTTAATCATTTTTTTAAGGTGAAATCTCCAAGGTCAGATGAATTACTTGTAGGAGAAGAACTGGAAACGAACAAACATTCCAGAAACTTCTCAGCCCTCCTGTAAATCCAGCTTCAGCTCAACTGAGGCACTTAGAGATTTCTGCTTTGTGGGGTAGTTGTTTGTATACACAGTTCCTTTTAGTAGTCCCCATGCTTCCAGGGCCATGGCCTTGAGCGTATCAGGGTTTCAATAAGTATCTGTAATTAAATGAATACTTTAATCTCCATTAGTAATCATCAGAATTCATGAATCATGTGCAGGAAAATTAAAAATGGGAAAAAAAAGTTTTCCAGATTTTCAAAGGGCAGTAAGGGTAGATTCCGAAAATTACAGACATGCAGATTCAGCAATATTCCAGAGGGAATTTATACGTTCATAAACAAAGATTAAAAAGCAATATGGAATTACTGAGGACATGCTTTTGCTGATGTATTTATCTAAAACTCCCACTCTCCCATCTTTCACTCCTGTCAAAATCCATCTGTGTTTTGAAAGTGTGAAAGTGGAAGTCTCTCAGTCCTGTCGGACTCTTTCTGACTCCATGGACTATATATTCTTTTTAATGGCTGAGTAATATTCCATGGTGTATATGTACCATAGCTTCCTTATCCATTCATCTGCTGATGGGCATCTAGGTTGCTTCCATGTCCTGGCATACTGTAGTTTTTTCAGTAGACAGTTTATTAGTTCTCTTTTGTTGCTGTAACAAATTCATTATCTCACAGTTCTATAGGATGGATCCAAACTGGGATTCACTGGGCTAAAATCAAGGAGTGGGCAGGGCTTCGTTCCTTTCTGGGTGTTCCAGGAGACAATCTGCCTCCTTGCGTCTCCTGGCCTTAGTGGCCACCTGCATTCCCTTAGCTCATTTCTGCTTCTCAGAGCCAACTATAGCTGGTCTGCTGAGTGAGACCTCACATCACATCTCCATGACTCTTTTTTCAACATCATCTCTCTTGACCACAGCAGGTTCTTGCTTTTGGTGTTAGTCCCTCTGTCCTCTCTGACTCTTTGCGACCACATAGACTGTGGCCTGCCAGGCTCCTCTGTCCTTGGGACTGTCCAGGTGAGAATACTGGAGTGGCTATCCATTCCCTTCTCCTGGGGATATTTCCCACCCAGGGATCGAAGCAGGATTTCCTGCATCGCAGGCAGTTTCTTTACCATCTGAGCCACCATGGAAACCCTCTCGCTTTTAAGGACTCATGAATAGTTTGGACTCATCTGGATGATACAGGATAATCATTTTCAAGGTTCCTACCCCTAATAACATCTGCAAAAACTCATTTGACATGTAAATGAACACTTTTACATGTTCCGAATATTAAGAAGAGAGTGCACGCATGCTAAGTCACTTCAGTCGTGTCTAGCTCTTTGCGACCCCATGGACTGTAGCCCACCAGGTCCCTATGTCCATCGTATTCTCCGGGCAAGAACACTGGAGTGGATTGCCATGCCCACCTACAGCGGATCTTCTTGACTCAGGGATGGAACCCATGTCCCTTTTGTCTCCTGCACTGGCAAGCAGTTTCTTTACCACCAGCACCACTGATAATATAATAGCTAATATTTATTGCGTGCTTACTCTGTGCAGCACCTGCTTTACATGTTTGACTTTTTAAATCTTCATGAAAAATCCTATGAGGTGGCTATCAGCATTATTACTATTTTATTTGACTAATAAGTTGAGGCAAAATTTATGTTTAAATGAAATGTGCAGTGTTACCAAAAGAAATGATACTAGATGACCTTCAGTACAGTAGTTTCTCTAATATACAAACATAACAGAAATGTATATTCTATTCTATAATATGATAGTGGTATATTACATTCTACCCCCCCCCAAATGCATTTATTCCTTTCCTCCCTTGGAGTCTAGGGGGAAAATAGACAGAATCTATACATTTCTGTTTTATTGATTCTGAAAGAATTGCCTCCACTGGGATTGTGTGTGTATGTGTGTGTGTGTGTGTGAGAGAGAGAGAGAGAGAGAGAATAAAAGGGAGGGAGAGGAAGAGAAGGACTTACCATCAAAAGGGATTTCCTCCAGTTCTGTTCTGCATCGTTTGTACCAGTTTCGCTCTATGATATCTGTTCAAGGCATTATGTGTGTATTATTTTGCCTTTGGAATTATTAATATGCAGTCATTAATTTGAGTTACTGTATGCAGGCCGTATTAGAACTCAGCAAAAAATAGGATTCAGTTAATAGGGCTGTGGGAGACCTCAAGGCCAGTCTCCGGGAATGCAGCATTTGATCTTTCTGGATTAAGATTGAGCAACTACACAGCAGTTGCCAAATTTCCTTGAACTTCCTGGCCTAAAACTCTTGAGTTACAGAAAAGTATTTTTTGTTTTGTTCCAGAGTCATTTGTTATGTGTTAGTCTGTTGCAAAGCTTCAGACTTGGGGGCTCTGCTTTGACGAATCCATTTCTCCTAATATTTACCTTGAATTTTGACCAGCATTTCAACTTCCCAACTCTTTTCTAAAAGCTATGTCTTCCTGCAAATTAAAATCACTCTGCATACCATTTTTCCTGTCAGACTACTTAAAAATCCACTCTTTAGACAGCATGATGTTGGTGGGGCTGTGGGGAAGCAGGCACTCTGATATAGTCCTACTTGATGTGGACAATGGTCTGACTTCTGTGGAGAACAGTATAGGCTGAGCAGGTGGCGCTAGTGGTAAAGAACCCGCCTGCCAATGCAGGAGATATGGATTCGATCCCTGGGTCAGGAAGATCCCCTGGAAGAGGAACTGGCAACCCACTCCAATATTCTTGCCTGTAAAATCCCATGGGAAGAGGAGGCCGGTGGGCTGCAGTCCATGGGGTCACAAAGACTCAGACACAACTGAGCACATGTCAATAAAAGTTACAGATACATTTACTCTTGAACCTAGGAATGCCACTTCTAGGAATTTGTCCTTCAGATACAGATGTATATAATATGAAATGATATGTGTATAGTTTTATTAATTTGTAGCATTGTCTATAATAACAAAATATTAAAAATGGCCTTCAAGTGTCCTTCATTAGGAAATCAGTTAAATAAACTGTGGTATTGTCCCACAATTCAATAACATACAGCTGGAAAAAATAAAGGAAGGTCTTTGTGTGTACTGCTGTAATGTAATTTCCAAGGTACGTCGTTAAGAGAAAAAGACAAGGTGTGGACTAGGGAGTTATTGTTCAGTTGCTCAGTCGTGTCCGACTCTTTGCAACCCCATGAACTGCAGCACGCCAGGGTTCCCTGTCATTCAGCATCTCCTGGAGTTTGCTCAAACTCTTGTCCATTGAGTCAGTGATGCCATCCAACCATCTTGTTCTCTGTCGCTCCCTTCTCCTCCTGCCTTCAGTCTTTCCCAGCCTCAGGGTCTTTTCCAATGAGTCAGTTCTTCACATCAGGTAGCCAAAGTATTGGAGTTTCAGGTTCAGCATCAGTCTTCCCAATGAATATTCGGGATTGATTTCCTTTAGGATGGACTGGTTGGATCTGCTTGAAGTCCAAGGGACTCTCAAGAGTCTTTTTCCATACCACAGTTCGAAAGCATCAGTTCTTTGGTGCTCAGCCTTCTTTGGGGTCCAACTCTCACATTCATACATGACTACTGGAAAAACCATAGCTTTGACTGTACAGACCTTTGTTGGCAAAACAATGTGCCTGCTTTTTAATATGCTGTCTAGGTTTGTCATAGCTTTTCTTCCAAGGGGCAAGCGTCTTTTATTTCACAGCTGTAGTCACCATCTGCAGTGATTTGGAGCCCAAGAAAATAAAGTTTTCAGTTTCCGTTGTTTCCCCATCTATTTGCCATGAAGTGATGGACCAGATGCCATGATCTTTGTTTTTTGAATGTTGAGGTTGAAGCCAGCTTTTTTCACTCTTCTCTTTCACCTTCGTGAAGAGGCTCTTTAGTTCCTCTTCACTTTCTGCCATTAGAGTGGGTTGCCGTTTCCTTCTCCAGGAAATCTTCCTAGTCCAGGGATTGAACCTGGTCTCCTTCATTGCAAGCAGTCTCTTGGGCTGCAGGTGGAGTCTTTACTGACTGAGCCACCATATGTATTTATAATGTATATATAAGTATAGTATATATAGAAGCAAACAAAAAATTTATAATGATGTGTAGTGATGGATGTTAACTAGACTTATTGTGGTAATCATTTTGCAGTATATACAAATACAGAATCATTATGTTATACACTTGGATATTATTTTTTCACATTTTTATAATACAAAAATGTTTTACTGAATTCTGTATGTTGCACAGAATTTGTAAACGTGTACATATTTACAAAGGAATGGTCTTATATACATTTGCATGTGTAAAATAGATAACTAGTGCTGGGTAATACAGGGAGCTCGGCTCGATGCTCTGTGATAACCTGAAGGGTTGGGATGGGGGGGGTGTGGGGGGGGAGGCTTACACGGGAGGGGACATATGTATACTTATAGCTGATTCATGCTGAGCAGCATAAACCAGCATGACATTGTAAAGCAATTCTACTCCAATTTAAAATTTTAAAAAGTTTTAAAAAAAGAGTGATACACACAACAGCAGGGAGAAAAGAGAAAGAAGCCAAACACACGCTGCACGCTAAGTCACTTCAGTCATGTCCAACTCTTTGCGACCCTGTGGACTGTGGCCCACCAGGTTCCTCTGTCCATGGGATTTTCCAGCAAGAAGACAGAGTGGGTTGCCATGCCCTCCTCCGGGGAATCTTCCCAACCCAGGGATCGAACCCAAGTCTTTCCTGTCTCCTCCATTGGCAGGCAAGTTCTTTACCACTGTGCCACCTGGGAAGCTGATATTAAGTCTAGAACTGGCAAAACCAGAGGTGTTGGAAATCTGATCAGTGGTTGCCTGGGTTTGAGAATGAGAAAGCCCTAATAGCAAGAGTTGTGAGGGAACTTTCTGGGTGATGCAAATGTCCTATATGTTCCCCATAGTAGTAGTAACTGGTTAATGTACATTTATCAAAAACTCAAAGAAGAGTATACTTAAAATGTAAGCATTTATTTTTTATTATACTGTATATAAAATACGACTCTGTGGACTTGGTTTAAAAACACATCTCCCTTCAGCTACTGCTCTATTCCTTTGTGCCCTCTTTTAGGAAAATTCCTCCAAAGAGTTCTGTGTGTTCTGTGTTCCTTTTCCCTCCTCCATTCTCTCTTTGACCATTAAAGTCAGACTTCTGCGTCATCACTTCTCTGAGATTGCCTGAGTCAAGATAATCAACTTTCCACGTGGTAAATGTCATGGCCAACTTTCAGTCTTCCTCTTGAGTCATCAGCAGCATTTGTCATATCAATTACTCTTTCCCTCTGCAAATGCTTCCTCCCCTTGTCTTTAAGGACACAATTTTTTACATTGAAGTGTAGTTGACTTACAATGTTGTATTAGTTTCTGGCATGCTAACACAGAAACTCTGTGTGTGTGTGTGTGTGTGTGTGTGTGTGTGTGTGTGTATCCATATATATATGGAATCTAAAAGTGATATAAATGAATGTATAGATATATGCCTATATCCTTTTTCAGATTCTTTCCCATTATAGATTATTACAAGATATGGAATATAGTTCCCTGTGCTATAGAGTAGGACCATGTTGTTTGTTTATTTTATACATAGCAGTTTGTATTTGTTAATCCCAAACTCTTACTTTATCCCTCCCCCACCCACTTTCCTCTTTGGTAACCATAAATTTGTTTTCTATGTCTGTGAGTCTGTTTCTGTTTTGTAAATAAGTTCATTTATATAATATTTTTAGATTTCACATAAAGTGATATAATATGGTCTTTTTCTTTTTCTTCCTGACTTATTTCACTTAGTATGATAATTTCTATGTTCATTTGTGTTGCTGCAAATGGCATTATTTCATTCCTTTTATGGCTGAGTAGTATTTCACTTCAAGGACAGGGAAACCTGACATGCTGCAGTCATGGAATCACAGGCTGACACGACTTAGCAACTCAACAACAACAACAGTATTCCAATATATGTAATATGTCCATTGTGATCCAACATGTCACATTCTTCATCCATTCATATATTGATGACACTTAGATTGCTTCAATGTCTTAGCTATGTAAATAGTGAGGCTGTGAACATTGGAGTGCATGTATCTTTTTGAATTAAAGTTTTCTCCAAATATATGCCCAGGAATGGGATTGCTGGATCATATGGTAACTCTATTTTTAGGAATAATTTCTATTTTAAGGAACCTCCATGCTGTTCTCCATATTTAGTGGCTGTCCCCATCTACATTCTCACCAACAGTGTAGGAGGGTTCCTTTTTATCCAAACTAGGAGGGTAGCAATTTTAATATACTCCCAAAAAGTATATTACATACTTTAGGTAAATCAATGTTCTGTCCATAGTAGGCATTCAATAAATATTAGTTGAAAGAATTAATGAACTAAAGATATTTATCCTTGGACTTCAGAATAGAAGTACAGTGAAACAGCCAGTCAAAGTGCTAGAAATATGTGGATAACCTGGTGGACCAGGTTTTCCTGAGATAAGGAGGGCAAAGGGATTGGAAAGTCATGTAAACAATGTGTTCACTTAGAACCCAAGACCCAGGTCAGTTCCTGTGATTCTAATAGAAGTAACAATTATCAACAGAAGATCTTCCATAAAGGGAAACTTTTCATATTGAAAATAGTAATTGAGAATCACTGAAAATGAATAGAAATTTCCAGTTTCCATAAGCTCCCATTAACCCACTATTGACTATTAAGGAACATGGGAACGTTCCTCCAAAGAAGAAAATGTGTCCAGGAGGTACAATTAAAAACTATTTAAACTCCTTCTGTCCAGGAATAATAGAGCTTCACAGAGTCACATTTAAGTATAATGTTAAAGTAAGATATATTAGAGTTCTGTTTAATTTGAAGATTTGCAAGCAAAACCATAATGGGGAAATTAGGCAAGCATTGGTCATTTTTGTCCAATAGATGGAGCCAGAATAGAAAGGAAGCAGTGTTTGGCAGATTGTGAAATCACACAAAGAGGGATTGGAATTGGGAATCGACTGTGGATTCCAGGCCCTTAGAGCTCACTAGGCATCCAGCCAGGGCTCTGTCTAATCAGCTGGTGTTGGGGGAGGTGAAGGAGGGTGAAACAAACTCCATGAATGTATAGAGTATATATAGCAACACAAAGCAATGTACCATGGAAAGAAAACAATACTGATTTTAATTTGGGCTCTAAGGGTTTGTTTTTTCAAGTGTGCAAAACTTTGAACTTTAGAAACTGAGGTGGGATGGAGGCTGATTTGTGACATTCTCTGGGTTATATATAAAAGATTAATAGTTATATTAAAATTATAAGGCTAATCTTTGTATTAAAATTAAAGTCATAAGACTGTGGGTTTATGGTAAACACATGTTTGCTAGAAGGAAAGAAAGAAAGAAGTGTAAAAAGAAGGCTTGTGATTACCCAAATTACTATGACTGATTAATAACCAGATACATAATGTTTGGTAAAATTTGAACATTGTGATGCTACTAAAATTTATTGAATTACAAATAATGAATTATAGTTCATGGATGAACTTAGTACTCTACCACTTTTAAGATGGTCTCCTGTAGATCATCCTGAGAGCAAACCCCAGAGACAGACATTGATAACTGACCCAAGATTAACCAGACAATCAGTAGAGATAGATACCGCATCTTATGTACCTGCATGCCTTTGTCAACCACCAAGAGTCCCTTGCCTCCTTGATTCTTTGAACAGATTTAGTGGGTGTGACTGAATAAGAATACGGTTCTCCAGAGATGGGAGCTATGCTCTGAGGAGTGTGATGACATGGTGAGTGAAGAGAGAGTTCAGGAAGGGGAGCTGGGGCTGAGTGAGCTTGGACTCACAGGACTGGCCCTCTCTTATCCACCCGGCGAGAGAGGGCTCAGCCCTCTCCATCAACCTGTGAGGACAGTTCGGGGAGAGAAGGACCAGGGAAACTCGTAAGATTACTGGGCTGCATAAGGGCCTCCAGGAATGTAAAGCGAACCCAGTTCATGAGGTTGCATGCTCTGCTGCTACACTCAATAGGGGAAGACAGGGCCACCTGGATTTAATAAGGTTGGGGTGGGCCAAGAAAGTAGAGTCCCATGAGATGGAAAAGGGTGCTTGGAGTGTGTTCAAGGAGATGACTATAATGATCAGCCATTGAATTTCAGTTGGATAAGAACATCAGTGAGGATGGAAAATCTCAGGCTCAGCCTGAGCCCATTCTCAATAACCAAGGTTATAGAAGGACAAGGGCTGTAAGAAAGCAAGGAGGAACTTGACCCTGATGGCCTCTTAGAGAAAGTAGAACCCAATCTCTAAGCCAGTGATCTGGTTTCCTCTGCCTTAAACAATTCTTGGGTCTGCTGCTTCACAAAATTGCCTTTAGAATCAACTTTAGAGTCAAAATCGCCTTTAGAATCAAACCCCATACCTGCCAGAGATGCTTGGAGGGCTCAAGCAAAACCTTGTGCACACCAGGAGACTTGACAGAGACTGAGCCAGACCTGCCTTTGATTGTTTGAGAGTCCCCTGCAGTGGTACGGGTCAGCAGTGGCCTGCCACAGGGCCAGGGGCTCTGGGTGCAGCAGACCTGGGTATGGCATAAGCTCTCTTGAAGGAGGTTGCCATTTACCCCACCATAGAGCCCCCAGAACTTACACAGGACTGGGGAAACAGACTCTTGGAGGCCACAAACAAAACCTTATGCACACCAGGACGCAGGAGAAAGGAGCCCTGGTCCCACAAGAGACTGACCCAGATTTGTCTGTGACTCTCTAGGAGTCTCCAGCAGAGGCAAGGGTCAGTGGTGGCCTGCTGCAGGGTTGGGGGCACTGAGTGTGGCATTGCGTGCACAGGACCTGTTGAAGGACTTTATTTTTGGGGGCGCCAAAATCACTGCAGTTGGTGACTGCAACCATGAAATTAAAAGATGCTTGCTCCTTGGAAGAAAAGCTATGACCAACCTAGACAGCATATTAAAAAGCAAAGACATTACTTTGCCAACAAAGGTCTGTCTAGACAAAGCTATGGTTTTTCCAGTAATCATGTATGGATGTGAGAGTTACACTGTAAAGAAAGCTGAGCACCGAAGAACTGATGCTTCTGAACTGTGATGTTGGAGAAGACTCTTGAGAGTCACTTGGACTTCAAGGAGATCCAACCAGTCCATCCTAAAGGAAATCAGTCCTGTATATTGGAGGGACTGATGCTGAAGCTGAAACTCCAATACTTTGGCCATCTGATGTGAAGAACTGACTCATTTGAAAAGACCCTGATGCTGGGAAAGATTGAAGGCAAGAGGAGAAGGGGACGACAGAGGATGAGATGGTTGGATGACATCAGCAACTCGGTGGACGTGAGTTTGAGTAAGCCCCAGGAGTTGGTGATGGACAGGGAGGCCCGGCATGCTGTGGTCCATGGGGTTGCAAAGAGTCGGACATGACTGAGCGACTGAACTGAATCAAATGTCACTATTGAGACTAAAACTAGCAAGTAGGAATAAAAGACCCAGCTTGAAAATCTTGTTGTCAGAAAAAATATTAGTCTACTTGCATCTCATGACATTGTTGCAAAATGTGACTCATACACTCAAAGTCCAGAAAGAAACTAAATTACAGTGCTTTAAAAGAAAACAATTTTTCCTGATGTACTCTAAATTTTCCTAAAATAAGTTAAAAGAAGGTTGAGATATTTGTGGCCTGCAAAGGAGATTCCCGCCATGGAGGCAATTGGCTATTTGCCCCAGGATATGTCACAAATGAGGTTAAAATGTGAGCATCTGGCTCTTGTTCAGGGCTCAGGTCGGGGTTTGGCCAGGCCTGCGGTTCCTAGGAAGTCTGTCCAGGGATCTGTCTTGCTTTGTCTTCTGACCACCCACTACATGTTTTGCAGGGACAGGATCACAGGCCTCAGATGATGTTGTTCTGAGGAGGCTAGAAAGCCAGAAGGAAGCTAAGGGTAGCACTCCCTACCCCACATGGTTCTCCCACCGTTGTCTGTCTGTAGGAGTGATACTAATGCCTGTAGTCTGGGGTGTTCCCGTCAAATGAGTGATACTGGAGAAGGGGCTTTCTGTTCTCCACCCACAGATGGGCGTGTCACTCACATACTCCACAATCCAGAGTGAGTAAAGACAAAAATCCAAAATCATATCTATGCTTTTTTGTTTTAAATACTTTTGTATTTAGTGTAGAAGAATATATGTGAATGTTTATTTTTTTCCCTCTTAAGAGCTATTCACCCTTGTTTCCTAAGGGAGAAAGAAAAATATTTAGTAATTAGTGTTTGGGATATCAGAGAAGCTGCATTCTCCAACAAACTCCAACTGGATCAGAGATATAAATGTCTAAAAGAAAATTTAGAGGCTTCCCTGGTGGTCCAGTGGTTAAGAATCTCCCTTGCAATGCAGAGTTCAATCCCTGGTCCGGGAAGATCCCACATGCCGTGGAGCAACTAAGCCTGTACCCCACAACTACTGAGACCGCTCTCTAGAGGCCACAAGCTGCAACTTCTGAGCCCACCAGCTGCAGCTACTGAAATGTGCTTGCCTAGAGCTCCTGCTCCACAACACGAGAAGCCACTGAAATGAGAAGCCTGAGCACCGCAACTAGAGAGTTGCCTATGCACAGCAATGAAGATCCAGCACAGCTAAAAATAGATAAAAGAAAATCTAAAGGTACTAGAAGACTTAGAAAGAATTCCCAAATACAGTAGACTGACCATATGCTTTTATTTTCTCTGTGTAGGATAAATAAAAACTCCCAAAGATATGTCTGTGCCCTAATCCCCAGAACCTATGAATGTTACCTCAAATGACAAAGACTTTGCAGATGTGATTAAGGCCCTTGAGGTAGGGAGATTACTCTGGATTATCTGAGTGGGCCCTAAATGCAATAACAAGCATCTTTTTAGGAGAGAGAAGTCACAGGTGTTACACAGACACTAGGGAAGACAATGCGATCTCAGGGGCAGAGACTAGAGTGATGCAGTCACAAGCCAAGGAATGCTGGCAGTCACCAAAAGCTGGGAGAGCTGGGAACAGATATCCCCTGGAGCCTCCAAGAGGAATGTGACCCTGTTGACACCTTGATTTCAGATGTCTGGCCTCCAGAAACAAAAAATAAGTTTCCGTTTTTTTAAGTCACCAATTTAGTGGCAATTTGCATACTGACCCTACACTTGATCTTAGCCAGAAGGCCAAGAGGCGATGCATAGTGACCCTAGAAAACAAATACACTTCTGGATCCACCCAAATGTCACCAAAATAATAGTGAACAGAAGGAAAATGATACAACTCACAAAGATAAGAAGAACAGCAGAAAAGAATTTCTATAAATTTTTGAAAAATAGAATAATGAATGAGTGAGAGGCAACTTACTTATCCAAAGTAAGAAAACTGCAACCCTGAGAGCCAGGAGAAAGGGCTGTGAGCAAGACACGAGTCACTTCTCCCAGAGGGTCACCAAGCACCAGGCAGGGGTGGGGGCGGAGAGTGGGGCTGAAGCTGGAAGACGTCCAGTGGCATGAAGAACACCACACTGGGTCACTCGCCACACCCCTGCTTGATACTGATCAGCCAAGAGCCCGGTACACCCCTGTTTCTGGCCTCCCACACCTCAGTCCATTCCCCTGATTCTATCACCACATGACAAACCCATCAGTTCTACTCACACTCCTTCTGTTGAAGAGAACTGGTCTCAAGGTTCTTCCTAGATGTGGGTGGACTGGGTGATACCACGCAGGGCCCACACTGGCTTCCCACCACCCTGCCGTGCTGCAAAGGAAGGCATGCTTTCTGATGGCCCAATAGCAGCATCTTCCACACTCTCTAAGGTACATTTTCCTAAAATTTCAGTACACTGGGCATAAAAAGAAGATTCTAAAAGTTTCCCAGATGAAAAACTTGGTCACTTCATGTACTATCTATCAGCAATCTGACTGGCATCAGACTTTAAAAGAGCAATTCAAGATGCTAGAAAACAATAAGGCAACGCCCTCAGTAACTTATAAACGAAAAGTTTCTATTTAGCCAAGCTGTCACAAAATGTAAGGGTGGTATGCAAGTTTTGAATGATATGCCCACAATGCATCATCTAAGAGGAAGCTATCAAAGCACATAATTCTGCACAATGTGGAGTAAACAAGAAACTGGAAGACATGAAATTCGGGGGAAGAAAAAAATAATCAGGATGCATACAGGAGAGTGTCAAAGGGGGAGTCCTAGCATGATGGATGTTTATCACACCTGGCAAGTAGCCATTCCTACTTGAATAGAAACCTGTGCAAGTGTGAAGGGGAGACATTTAAGCAGAAAAATAGAACTGACAGATTATTTACTGTGTTTGAGAATTTGGGGAAAAATTATTACTAAGAGTTTGCCAAATTTGTTGGATTATCTGGGGACAAAAAGTGATGAAATGTAGAAAACTAAGCAATTTCATCAGAAGTAAGGTGGGATTAGCAATTATTAATGCCAGGAAAAGCAGTTTATATAAGAAGATATAGTTATGATATAATATCTGGTTCAGTGGTGAATAATATTTGCTAGTCATATAAGCACTGCTCAACTTAACTAGGCATTGCAAGATAATTATTTTGAGGAAAGGGGAGAAATTAAATTGGGGAGAATTAGAGCTGGATAAGAATTCAAAAGCCTCAATGATTTCTTTTGCAGGATTCTAATGTATACATATTTTCTACACATGTACAAAGAAATTCATCACATCACTGAACAAGAAATAGCAAAACAGAGACAACTTAAATGTCAGTTGAGGGATAACTAGCTGTTTAACCATTATCTTAAACAGGTTACGGTTAAATGGAGTAAAATACAAGCTTTAAAAAAAGCCAAGCAATAAATGATGGCATGAACAACCAGATAGTGAAAACAAAGTGGAGAGGGGTGGGTCCAATACACCATCACTTTGGGGGGAAAATAAATATATGTATCAATATATTCCCATGCACAAGCATTGAATCTTGTATATGTAAAATTTCTGGAAAGATACACAAAGAACAGCTGTGACTGTTTATATGGAGGGGAACTGTGATCAGACAGGAAGGGATAGAAAGAGATCTACTTTTCACCATATGCCATTTTGTTATTTAAAATTTTATGCCAGACAATATGTTATCTATTCAAATGAATACTTTTTAATAAAATTATGTTTTTCATTTTTAATAATTTTTAAAGGAAGGGAAAAAACAAACTGGCAAAGGTAAGAAAAACAACAAAACAAAAAAATTAGCCCCCTTAATATCTCAACTTAATACATCAAGCATGTCTCAAAATGTCATTTCACTATTTTTAGCATTTTCTTTTGTGCTGTGCTTAGCCATTCAGTCGTATCCGACTCTGCGACCTCATAGCCCTCCAGGCTCCTCTGTCCATGGGGATTCTCCAGACAAGAATATTGGAGTGGGTTGTCATGCCCTCCTCCAAAGGATCTTCTCAACCCAGGGATCAAACCCAGGCCTCCCACATTGCAGGAAGATTCTTTACTGCCTGAGCCACCAGGGACGCTATATATCATACATGTCTTAAAATGTCATTTCACTATTTTTTAACATTTTCCTTTAGGTGGCGGCAACTGCATTTTTTTTATGCTATCCATCTGTCTAACCTTGAAGATCAGTTCAACTGTAGTGTTTGGATTTCTTATTTCTCCTTTTCATAAGAAAAAAATTTCTTAAGATGTTAAAGTACATATTAATGAAATGCATGGTCTGGAGATGTTCCTGAGTGTTGTTAATGCAAAATATGAAAATAATAAACCTAAAAACAGGTTATAAATTTGAGGAACTATAAAACAGACTGGGAAGCTGTTCCCCAAAATGTTGGCAGTGATTATTTCTGGATAGTAAAGCAATTAATAGGTGAATTTGTTTTTCTCTTTGCCTTTCCAAATATTTTACCATGAACATGGTATTTTTTTAAAACCTTTTGTTTTATTCTTCAAGCCTGATGGTCTTAAGTGTCATCTGGCACCCAAACATTTCCAATATCACTGAGCTCTTTATTTCTTAACTGTGGAATGAAAATAATGACAGAAACTTTAGGCCCTCCATAAGGACTATTGAAGGAGAGATTTCAGGGCTAAAGGTGCCTTTCTAAATTCTTCAAATCTATAATCAGATTTACTGTGCATGCTAAGTTGCTTCAGTCGTGTCCAACTCTACAACCCTATGGACTGTGGCCCACCAGGCTCCTCTGTCTATGGGATTCTTCAGACAAGAACACTGGAGAGGGTGCCATGCCTTTCTCCAAAGATTTACTGTAAAGTTAATAAAACCATGCTTTGGAGTAACCCCTCTTTGCTTGCTCTTATCCCTTCCATAACCTTGTGTCTCATTTTTTTAATGTGTATCATGGTTGGGCTTTATTTTCATAATTTTATTTATTTTGGCTGTGCTGGGTCTTCATTGCTGCACAGGCTTTTCTCTGGTTGCCACAAGCAGGGGCTACCATCTAGCTGCAGCGAGTGGGCTTCTCATCGCAGTGGCTTCTCTCCTTGAAGGGCACAGGCTCTAGGGTGGGTGGGCTTCAGTAGTTGCGGCTTCCAGGCTCTAGAGCACAGGCTCAGTAGTTGCGGTTCACGGGCTTAGTTGCTCCGCGGCATGTGGGATCTTCCCAGATCAGGGATCAAACCCATGTTTCCTGCACTGGCAAGCAGATTGTTCTACCTCTGAGCCAACAGGGATGCCCCCATTGTATCTTATTTTGAATTCATAACTTTGTATTCTTTTCCTCATAAGGCTCATAAATTGTCCAGTTACAGCACCTACCCAACCAAGACCCACCACCACCAAAGCACATCAAAATACTGTTTGACAATTTTTTAACATCCTTGAATGAGATAGTCTAGTTATCATTTATTCTGAGGGAATGTAGGGAAGATATCTATAAACTCCCACTAAACTGACAGGCCTAGACTCGCAAACTTTTGCACCCCTGTTGCCTTGCACGCATCTGGCACATTTCAAGTATTCAAAGACCATTTGTAGCACTGCTAAATGGCAGTGAGTTTACAGGGAAAAGTAAAAGGTCTCTTAACCAATTCCTTGTCCTTGGAGTAGTTGAGGGGCAGTCCTTAGAGAGCTATTTCTGATGGCTAGCAGAAAGGGTGCACCCATCTCAAATAACTGGGGCCAAAGCATGACTCCTGTTCCCCAGAATTTTTGACGGTCTGTGGGACGGTAAGTGGATCAGCCAGGGGAGTCATCCCAATGGGACAGTGCACAGACTCTGTGCCAGTGAGGAAAAGGTCCCCATCTCTCCTCTTTGAAGAGATACATTAGCATGTTTATCTATGAAACAGAGAAGAAGACATGTCTGGTGTGTGACTTTTACGTCTCTCAAATACAGGAATGCAAACTGGTGTGGGACACCAAAAAGCAAATGTGAGTGTGAAAAAGCCAGGTGCCATGCGACCAGCACTTCCATTTCTGGGTATATACTCATAAGGAATGACAGCTGGGATTTGATCAGATGTTTGCACACCCATGTTCATAGCAGCATTACTTGCAATAACCAAAAAGTGAAAGCAACCCATGTCCACTGGCAGATGAACAGATAAGCAAAATGAGCATACATACAATGGAATATTATTCAGTCTTTAAAGGAATGAAATTCTAACACGTGCTACACTGAACCTTGAGGACATTATGCTGAATGAAGAAAGCCAATCACAAGAGGACAAATATTGTACAAATTCACATATTTGAGGTGCCTAGAGTAGTCACATTCATAGAGTCAGAATGGAGTCAAATTCATAGAGTCAGAATGTAGAGTCAGAATGTAGAAGGACCTGGGGGAAGGGAAATGTAGGGAATTACCATTTAATGGGTAGAGAGTTTCTATTTTTCAAGATGAAAAGAGTTCTAGAGATGGATGGTGGTGATAGTTACACAATAATGTGAATATACTTAAAGCACTGAACTTCACACTTAAAAATAATGGTTGAAATGGTCAGTTTTATGTTATTTATATTTTATTGCCAAAAAATACCTATAGATGGAATGAAGAAGTATTTCCTATATTTTATGAATATCTTAAGCAGAAGTTGGATGTTTATTCCAGAACTGTTCTGTAATATAGATTTGAATTATTTGTAGATGTTAATAATGATTGCTAACACCTAATGAGTCAGGGACTGTACTAAGGGATTTATGTACATTATCTTAATTCTCATAACCTATGAGGTAGCCTCTGAGGTAAATGCTTTTTGTTATGGTCATTTTCAAGTTCAAAAACGTGAGGCTTAGTTTAAATCATTTGCCCAGGGTGCAAGGTTGATGCATGGTAGAGCCCAGATTTGACAGATTTATTAGTGTTAAGCATACTGCTCATTTCAGAGTTGTAATTCTGCTTTTTACAATCAAAGTTTTTTGATTGTCTTAGTCTTAATATTATGTCCTTACATAGAAGAAATTTCTAAGAAAAGAAATCTGAATCAAGAAAATCCAAATTACATTCATAGGCCAGAGGATATGAGTTGAACAGCAATTCTTACCAAATTGTGCTTAAAACAATGCCAGCAAGTAGTCCCTCAAATTTACTATGGACTTGGGGTACTCAAGTCTAGATTCAGAGGTAAGAGGACTGGAAAAGCAACAATGACCAAATATTCCTTTTGGGGATACAAATAATCTTGTAAAATAATTCTAAATATCACTTTAAATTTTTTATTTTCAGACTTCATACCTGCAATTTCTGGCACATTATTCAGCATAGTTTTTGTTGTTGTTTTTTTAATAAACATTAACTGGATAAAACACTTGACTCAACTAAGGAATTCAGAGATTACAGTCTGTTCATTTCTAGGACTCCATCTTCCCCTAAAGGATTAACTGGATATACTACTACATTTGCTTTTCAGACATGTGTTAATCCATACGCACATACATACACACACAACATGGTGGATTATGCACATGCGTTTACTTCTACTACCTCCCATAGTCCCATCAAAGTGACGGGAAAAGTCTTTAAAGGGAGTGAGATAAAAACAGGAATAAGAAACAAGAAGCAGTATCATCAACAGACCGGAAGTTTTGAGAACTTTGTGAAAGACAGAAAGCAGATGGATGAACAGAGAAACTGTTTGGCAAACTGCAGGCCAGGACCCAAGAAATGCACGTTTCCCCAAGGAGGCCCTGGAAGGGAGCTCACGCTCAGCAAGCTAAACACTGCTGAGCTGTGGGGCAATGGTAAGTGGCCTCATTGGAGAACCAGACTCGGTGCCTAGGGACAGCTAGGCCCCTTTCCTGTGACCTGCGCAAACAAAGCTCGGCAGCTGAGACTTTTGCCCTCAGGCCAAAAGCCAGCCACACCGCCCTTTAGGAAGCAAGCTGTCAGCTCAGGGGGGTTCTTGGTCAGGATTTTGTGGCCTCTGGGGTAAAAGATAAGAAATTCTGGATCTCTACAATAAACTCAGAGATTATTGTACTTGGTGCGTGTGAAAGTGTGTTAGTCGGTCAGTCGTGTCCAACACTTTGCAACCCCATGGACTATAGCCCATAGGCTCCTCTGTCCATAGAATTCTCCAGGCAAGAGTATTGCAGTGGATAGCCAAAATCACTCTTAAAGTGCATCTCCACCCATTCCACCTGAAAACTTCTGTCTCCCCCGACCCCCTCAATTCCGTCCCCCGCCTCCCACCCCCTCCACTGCCCCCACCCCCACTTGCTAGTTCGTGTTTTGCCCACAGGAAACGCTACGGAGAAGCCTTCCTGTCCACAAACCCCACCTACTAATATAAAAGCTGTCAGTCAATCTGTTCAAGAGCTTCTTGGGAAAGCAAATCTAAACAATTGAAGAGGAAGAAACCCACACAAGCTCCCTCTGCTAAATTAAGGTGTTTGTTTCGTTCTTAATTTATTCATACAAATGGACAACAGGAAACATCAAACTTGTGGGAAAAAAAGACGCAAAAGGGAAAGACTAAGAAAATAAATTAGATAACTGAGGTTGGAGGAAAAAGATAATCCAAGCAGTTAAAGAGAATTTTTAAAAAAAAAAAACCTGATACACACAATCACGTTCTCTGTAAATCAATTAAGAAAAGTAATATTTAAAACAATTCCAATAAGAGCAATAAAAATGTTAATTGGTGAAATTTATAACCTATTGCATTCTTAAGACAATTACAGTTTGTGGTAAAAAGTAATAATCAGAGAACTTGAAAGAGTTCATAGAAACTAAAAATGAAAATTTCAATGGAACTGCTAAATAATATAGACACAATAGAAGATCAAGTTGGTTACCTGGAAGATAAAGGAAATAAAAAGACAGAGAACATGAGAAAAAAATTAACACATATGGAAGTTAGTACTAGTAAATTTAATATTTATAAAATGTGATTCTAAAAGGTATAGGAACTATGGAGAAAAAGAAATAATCGAGAACATAATGAAATAAATTTCTTTACACTAAGAGTTTTTAAACTGACAAAGTCCACCAATTAGTGAGCAGGTAAAACAAATAACAGCACATATGTAGACACCCTGGTGAAATTTTAGAACTTCAAGAACAGAAAAGTGTTAGTCGCTCAGTTGTGTCCGACTCTTTGGGAAACTTTGGACTGTAGCCTGCCAGGCTCCTCTGTCCATGGGATTCTCCAGGCAAGAATGCTGGAGTGGGTTGCCATTGCCTTCTCCAGGGGACCCAGGGATTGAACATGGGTCTCCCACATTGCAGACAGAGTCTTAACCATCTGAGCTACCAGGGAAATTTTAGAATTCCAAGAACAGAAATAAACTCTAAAAGCTTCCAAAAAGGGAAAAAATAAAAAGGAATGATTATCAAACTGTTATCCAACCTCTTTTCAGCAATATTAGTAATAGAAGACAATTAATAAGACAAATACATGTTGAGTGTATACTGTGTGCTAGACACTATTTTAGATCCTTGGGATTTATCAGTGAACCAAACAGACCAAAATCCTGCTTCAATGGATCTTACATTCTATTGGCAAAAGTATCCAAAATGCTGAGGGGGAGAAAGTGAATTTTAGTATTCTAAACCTGGCCAAACTATCAGTAAAATGAGAGGGCTAAAAAAAAAATTTATTTACTTATGTATTGTAGTGAAGGAAAGTACAGCACTTATTGTAGAGTGCCAAGCAAGGAGACTGGGCAGCATGTATTAAAAAGACTAGAACTCCCCAATGACTTTCAGGCAAGTATTTTTAACAATGCTTTTTTAAAAAATACAATTTAATTTCTTTATTTATTTTCGGTTGTGCTGAGTCTTTGTTGCTGGGTGGGCTTTTCTCTAATTGCAGAGAGTGGGTTCAGTTCAGTTCAGTCACTCAGTTTTGTCCAACTGTGACCCCATGGACTGCAGCACGCCAGGCTTCCCTGGCTATCACCAATACCTGGAGCTTGCTCAAACTCATGTCCATCAAGGTGGTGATGCCATCCAACCATCTCATCCTCTGTAATCCCCTTCTGCCCTCAATCTTTCCCAGCATCAGGGTCTTTTCAAATGAGTCAGTTCTTCGCATCAGGTAGCCAAAGTATTAGAGCTTCAGCTACAGCATCAGTCCTTCCAATGAATATTCAAGACTGATTTCCTTTAGGATTGACTGGTTGGATCTCCTTGCAACCCAAGGGACTCTCAAGAGTCTTCTCCAACACCACAGTTCAAAAGCATCAATTCTGTGGTGCTCAGCTTTCTTTATAGTCCAACTCTCATATCCATACATGACTGCTGGAAAAACCACAACTTTGACTACATGGACCTTTGTTGGCAAAGTAATGTCTCTGCTTTTTAATATGCTGTCTAGGCTGGTCATAGCTTTTCTTCCAAGGAGCAAACGTCTTTTAAATTCACAATATTGTAAAGTAATTAGCCTCCAACTAATAAAAATAAGTGAAAAAAATATAAATTCATGGCTGAAGTCACCATCTGCAGTGACTTTGGAGCCCAAGAAAATAAAGTCTGTCACTGTTTCCATTGTTTCCCCATCTATTTGCTATAAAGTGATGGGACCAGATGACATGATCTCGGTTTTATGAATGTTGAGTTTTAAGCCATTTTCGCTGTCCTCTTTCACTTTCATCAAGAGGCTCTTTAGTTCTTCTTCACTTTCTGCCATAAGGGTGGTGTCATCTGCATATCTGAGGTTATTGATATTTCCCCCAGTAATCTTGATTCCATTTTGTACTTCATCCAGCCCATCATTTCATTGATGTAATCTGCATATAAGTTAAATAAGCAGGGTGACAATGTACAGCATTGACGTACTCCTTTCCTGATTTGGAACCAGTCTGTTATTCCATGTCCAGTTCTAACTGTTGCTTCTTGACCTGCATAAAGATTTCTCAGGAGGCAGGTAAGGTGGTCTGGTATTCCCATCTCTTGAAAAAATTTTCCACAGTTTGTTGTGACCCACACAGTGAAAGACTTTGGGGTAGTCAATAAAGCAGAAGTAGACATTTTTCTGGAACTCTCTTTTTCCTATGATCCAATGGATTTTGGCAATTTGGTCTCTGGTTCCTCTGCCTCATCTAAATCCAGCTTGAACATCTGGAAGGTCACAGTTCATGTAACTGTTGAAGCCTGGCTTGGAGAATTTTGAGCATTACTTTATTAGTGTGTGTGAGATAAGTACAATTGTGCGATAGTTTGAACATTCTTTGGCATTGCCTTTCTTTGGGATTGGAATGAAAACTGACTTTTTCCATTCCTGTGGCCACTACTGAGTTCTCCAAATTTGCTGGCATATTGAATGCAGCACTTTCACACCATCATCTTTTAGGATTTGAAATAGCTCAACTGGAATTCCATCACCATCACCATTATCTTCATTACCTCCTCCATAGTTTTGTCTCAGGTCAAACAATAGGGAGGGAACATAGCCTCACCCATCAACAGAAAATTGGATTAAAGATTTATTGAGCATGGCCCTGCCCATCAGAATAAGACTCAGTGTCTCCCACAGTCAGTCTCTCCCATCAGGAAACTTCCACAAGCTTCTTATCCTTATCCATCAGAGGGCAGACAGAATGAAAACCACAATTACAGAAAACTGATCAAACTGATCACATGGACCACAGCCTTGTCTAACCCAGTGAAACTATGAGCCATGACTTGTAGGGCCACCCATGACAGACAGGTCATGATGGAGAGTTCTGACAAAACGTGGTCCACTGGAGAAGGGAATGACAAACCACTTCAGTATTTTTGCCTTGAGAACCCCATGAACAGCATGTAAAGGCAGAGAGTGGGGGCTGCTCTCTGGTTCTCACCTTCTCTAGGGTGAGCGGGCTTCGGTAATTTCAGTGCGTTGGCTCAGTAGCTGGGGCTCCCAGGCTCTAGAGCACAGGCTCAGAGTTTTGCCCCAGCAACAGCTTAGTTGCATCACAGCATGTGGGATCTTCCTGGACCAGGAATCAGACCTGTGTGTCTTGCATTAGCAGGTGGATTCTTTACCATTGAGTCACCAGGGAAGACCCAGGCAAGGATTTTTAAAGGTAATATTAGGGGTGAGGGTCACAGGGCATGCAATCAGCTCGTGGACATTTTTCTGATTTGTTGGTGGGGAGGTAACAGTGATATTTCCAGGATCTTAATCATTAACCTTC
Organism: Muntiacus reevesi; assembly: GCF_963930625.1. Lineage (NCBI taxonomy): Eukaryota > Metazoa > Chordata > Mammalia > Artiodactyla > Cervidae > Muntiacus > Muntiacus reevesi. Next base: position 71,034,751 of record NC_089257.1, read on the forward strand.
TGGTTCCAACCAGTCTATGGTCTACATGCTTGTGATCAGTTTATGGTCACCATCTTCCACCAGGTGGAGGGGGGGGGTCTTAGTTCTTGCAGAACAACTCAAAGATGTGTGTCAAACTGATATGTAATCCCTTGAGGAAAGACCATTTTTAGATGTTCAGGAAATCAGAGAATTTACTTCTTACAAAACACAAAGCAAGAACTTAAAGAAGTAATCCAACAAATTGTAATCCAAAGGATTTCCCTGGTGGTCCAGTGGCTAAGACTGTACTCCCAATGCAAGGGGCCCAGGTTTGATCCCTTTTCATGGTCATAGATACCACATGCTGCAGCTAAGAGTTTACATGCCATAACTAAGGATCCCACATGCTGTAATAAAGATCAAAGATCCCGCATCCTGGTGCTGCCAAATAAATATTTTTAAAATAAACAAACAAGAACAAAAAAACCCAAATGAACAAAAAACCAAAGTACAATCCAAGAAAGAAAACAAGAAGCAATGCTATCTGAATACGAGCCAGAGGAAGTACAGAAAGTAAGAAGAGGCGGAAAGGAAAGAAGGTAGAAGGATCTCTTAGTTCTTCAAGTTTAGAAGAAACTCATTTAAGCTGCAAATTTTCAGTTAAATAGGATCACATTTCCTTCTTGATGTGAATTCATCTACACAACTCAGTTGATAGTAATAGCTGGTAGTTGTAGAGGAGTGCGTTACATGGGTTAACGTTTTTACTTTCATAGGACTTAATTATAATTACAGAGAAGGATATAAATATATTAAAATATGACTATGTACATGTATATATCTATATCTACATGTATATTACATTACATTAGAATGTAATGTAAGAATGAAAGATGGACGGTCTTGTATAACTGGGAATCAAAAATTGCTGGGAGCCGTTATGGGGGGGTCCCGCCCATGACGAGGTCATGAAGAAAATACCGGGCAGGCAAGGCCGTCTGGGACCCCATCCATGACAAGATCATGAGGAAAAAACCTGACAGGCAAGGCCATCTAGGATAAGGGACCCTCCAGGTTGGCCTCGACCTCTACCCCACCCTGTATCCTCCCCCCTTTATTCTGCTGTTGTTCTTGTTTGCCCTGTTGCAGATTCTTGTGTTACCTGCCGAGAGCTCTCCTGCTCCTCTTTCACTGAATGAGGACCAACTTAAAACCCTAATTAATAAATCTCCTGGATGCTGCTGCCCTATGAAGGGGCCAGAGATGAAGGAAATGCTTCCATTCAAACATTTTGCTGGCATTCTGGCTTGTTTGATAAATGTGTAATCTCATTGCACAAAATGCTCTTGATTGTTCTAAACATCCTAAACACAGTACGCTAACAAAAGAAACTATTAAGCATAGGCCCCTTCATGGGGTGAGAAAAGCTCCACAAATATTATAGCCACATATGTGCCTAATAGAAAATACTTTAGATAGAGATTAGCTGGTGACTTCTTGCAGGTGGTTAACTTTTAGACTAAGAGCCTGTTTTGTGCCATATCTGCTGTTTTTGCAGTCCTTCGCATTTCTGTTCTGTAAAAATGTAATCCTATCTAGTTCCCATAGAGATGACGCTTATTAGAAAGAAAATAGATAATTATAAGAAAAACAGGGTCGGCTACTGAAGTTGCTTAAGTCACACCAGGTGCAAGCCATAAAATGTTAGCAGGCCTGAAGGCCAAATGATAAGAAAGACTCTTGTGAACAAAAATGTATGTGGGTGACATCCAGTTTCTGTTGAAGGTCAAGTTGTAATGTTTTGAGATGCCCTGTGTGTAAGCAATGTGCACTTCCCCCAAAGACGTTGTTAAGGGTATAAAGGAGCCGTTCATCCTGAGGGTTCCCCTGGATCCTGCTGGGGCTGGACCCCGGCAAAAAATGTCTGTCTTAGTAAATACAGAAGTAGAAGTTTAGTATTATTTAAAGTTATAAAGAATAATTTAAATATAGCATTAGAAACATTCAAAATATAAATAATATAACTAACACAAAGTGGGTGATGAAGGGATACAGACAAGTTGGGAGGAAGTATAAACAAAAGAAATGACTAATTTTTTCTATATGGGAGTCAGTACATACTTTCTAAAGTTGAGAGATTGCGAAGTGGAGCTATAAGCATATTATTTTAAATTATAATGGTAACTGCGGTGTGATCTAGTAACAGTACCTGCTAATGGTGCTGTTTCTGAAGAGCAGGCCTAGGCTGCAATGGTGTGGAGATCATATCCATTTTTTTTTTTTTTAAGTTTTCCTCAGGCTATAGTTCATCTACATGTTGTGTTGGTTTCTGCTATATAGCAAAGTGAATCAGTTATGCATATACATGTATCCACTCTTTTTCAGAATCTTTTCCCATATAGGTCATTACAGAGTATCAAGTTGAGTTCTCTGTATACAGTAGGTCCTTATTAGTGATCCACACATCCATTTTGCACTCTTCTGTACTGATAAATCTTTTTCCTATTATGTGTGAGTAAAACTGCCACAAAATAATAATAAACTGCTTCAACAATACTAATATGTTAATGTTTTTAAAGAGTGAAAACATACTAAGTTAATCTTTTCCACAAACACAGCAATAATATTTAATGTATATAGGTATATGTTACTTAGTCATAGCTGCCAAATATCCTCAAAGGCTCACAGTTTTTCAGAAAAGTTCTGAGGTCAAAGAGAGTTTAGCATATTATTTATCTGACTTTTTAAAGTTGAAAAACAAATAAAACCCACTCCCTAGCTTTTCTAATTTCGAATTTGGGGAAAGTTGCAAATACTGTGTGTCCTAACCTTGTTGACCCTACAAATGACCCCAAAACTGATGAACTAAAGACTTTGGACTGTCAAAAAAAGGAATTCAATCACTTAGGATTACTCATCTGTCAAACTAGAATAAAATGCAGTTGGTATTAAGCAAGCTTCGTTAACAGTTAATATTTATTCAGTCAGGGATGCTGTGGTGAAGTGGACAGAGCTCGGGTCAGAGAGCCTTTCTGTCCCAGCTCTGCCCCTGACTAACCCAGTGACCTGAGGCCACCGCTTAATCTTCAGTTCCTTCATTTGTAGAGTGTGGATATAGTCTACCTCCTCACTACTTCCTATTGTCCCTATGAGGATCAAAAACGATAAATCACTTGAAAGTCTGAAATATTACAAAGTGCTCTGAGATTACAATGTAGTATAATTTGGATGATATTTATAATTTGGAAAGAACTTAGAAGTTGACTAACCAAATTTCTTTAATTTGGTTTCTTTTTCTGACTTGCTTAGAGGTACTTCATATATTATTACCAGGAGTCTTATAACAGAAATTGATTTAAAATTATATTCTGAATTATGTCCTCTTCTAAAATTGCAAAGAATCATAGCTTGTTAATGCTGCAAGGGACTTTGCCAGTCGTTTCATCTAATCCCTTTGTTTTAACATGAAGCAATAGCAGCCCAAAGAGCGCACTGGCCTAAGACCGACACAGGACAGTGAACTCAGACCTTGAGTTAGAACATGGGTTCCCAGACTCCTAGTCACACGATCCTTTCCCATGTCACTGCTAAATCAAGAAAAGAATGACCATTTTTGGATAATAACAGTTAATAAAGGTATATATTAACCTGACAAGGTATAATTAACCTGACAACAGTATGCCAATTATTTCTAACCATTTTTGTAATGTTCAAAAGATTTTTCTTTCCTCAAAAAAGCAATTATGTGACAAAATAAACAATAAAAATATAAAAATTGAGAAAAAGTTTTTTAAAAATGAAAAAAGTAATTATGTTTGAAAAATAATATAACTATATAGACTCAAATCTATTTTCTAAATAAAGCTAAGATTGTAAGTATCAGCACAGTTAGGCATTTAATAGTAAAATAAATTACCAACATTTCAGTGAAACTTGGTTTCACTTAGGTCTTCATACAAATCTTTGGAAGAGAGGTGGAAGAGTGATTAAATGGTAGGAACACAGGGTTTAAGTCACAACGTAAATTCAAATTCCAGCCCTGCCAATTACTAGATATATAACTTTTGAAAATGTACTCAATCTCCCTAAGTCTCAGTTTCCTCACATGTATTAATAATACATTGTTGTTGAGTCACTAAGTCATATCTGCTTCTTTGTGATCTCATGGACTGCAGCACGCCGAGCTTCTCTGTCCTCCACTATTTCCCAGAGTTTTCTCAAATTCATGTCCATTGAGTCGGTGATACTATCTAAGCATCTCATCCTCTGCTGCCCCCTTTTCCATTTGCTTTCAATCTTTCTGAGCATCAGGGTCCTTTCCAATGAGTTGGCTCTTTGCATCAAGTGGCCAAAGCATTGGAGCTTCATCATCAGTCTTTCCAGTGAATATTCAGGGTTAATTTCCTTTAGGACAGACTGGTTTGATCTCCTTGCAGTCCAAGGGACTCTCAAGAGTCTTCTCCAATACCACAGTTCAAAAGCATCAATTCTTCAGCACTCAACCTTCTTTATGGTCCAACCCTTACATCCATACATGACTATTGAGAAAACCATAGCTTTGACTGGACAGACCTTTGTCAGCAAAGTGATGTCTCTACTTTTTAATATGCTGTCTAGGTTTGTCATAGCTTTCCTTCCAAGAAGCAAGTGTCTTTTAATTTCATGGCTGCAGTCACCATCCACAGTGATTTTGGACTCCAGTAAAATAAAATCTGTTACTGCTTCCACTTTTTCCCCATCTATTTGCCATGAAATGATGGGACCAGATGCCATGATCTCAGTTTTTCTAATGTTGAACTTTAATAACAATTATATCATAGGGTGGTTGTAAGGATTAAAAAGCATTTCACAGAATTCAATAAACAGGATCACTCACTTATTACCATTTGGGATTTTCACAGATGGAGAGAGCAGAGCTCATAGAAACTATTTACTCAAGATTGCTCACCTAGTAAGTGGTAGAGACAAAACTGAAATCTATTTAGCTTTGCTAAAACCTCCAGCTCTTTCTACAACTAAAAGAAAGTTCTCCCTAAGTAGGACAGCTTTGTCAGCTAATTTCAGATGATAAGGCCTCTAAATGGCTGCCTCTCTGCTGTCCTGCCAAAGAAAGCGACTGGACTCTCAAGTTCACAGTCCGTGTGTGCTGGGGGGGTGGCCACCCATCTGTGCCACACAACCCCCTGTTGTGTTCCTGTGACCCTGATTTTGTGTACCAAGAGGAGGCACATGCCCTTCATCCCTTCCCCATCTCAGTTTGCTCCTGACAGGACTGGGAAAGCCCTTCTCCTTTTTACACCCATATCTGATTGCAGGCTCCTCAGCACTCCAGTCCCCCTCAAGAAACCCTGATTTTTCTCTGAGAGGGCTCATGCAGATTTGACTCCCCCTATCCTAGAGTTTAAGGGACCCAGTCTTTTTATTTTTGTGTCTTTCAGAGCCCAGCATGAGTTGCATCCATTAGAACTCCATAAGTATTTGCTGGGAAAAAATTGGAAGGAAGAAGGAGAGGAAAGTAGATACCAGTTCTTGTCATTCTAGAGTTCCTGAAAAGGGTAAAACCAGGAGGTCACCTCCCTAGTTCCAAAAACATCTAACAATATTCACACATTTATCTCATGTACCTATCTATATACGGAAGTGTTGATAATAGAAAAATTACTTTTAGTCTCAGAAATCAAGCTCAAACTTTAGGAGTGTGTGTGTGTGTGTGTGTGTGTGTGTGTGTGTGTGTGTGTGTGTGTGTGTGTGTGTATGTGTGTGTGTGTGTAAGTCCAAGTTAGGTGGGGACTGTGAGGATTGAATTGCTAATGTGAGTGGAGTCCAATAGCAGGACATGGAAATTAAAAGGCCTCAATTCTTCTTACAGATATGCCTCCAAGCTGCTATATAAACCTGGGTAAGTCACACTCTCAGAACAGTTAAAATAGAAGTAATTTTAAAGGCTGTCAGTCTTATAGAATTGTCACAGACAAAGATGATAATGCATTTTGAATAGCCAGTTTTAAAAGGACCCATGGCAATGATCACTGTGCTTTCTGAATGTTTACAATGCCTATTGATCTTTATGGACCATATTCTATCATTTGAGCTTTTTCTAGTTGCACTTTCTCTCTATCCCAACTAATACCTCTAGAATTCATAACTTTTGGCTATACAGCCATTTATTCCCATTAATTCCATTTCTGAAGTGGCTTTAGAATCTGTTCCTAGCCTCTCTGTTCCCCTTGTGACTCTCCAAGTCTTTTCAATAATTCTCACTTAGATGCAAGAGCCTTTTTAACACTCTCCATTATATCTGGGCTTCCCTTGTGGCTCAGAGGTTAAAGCATCTGGCTCCAATGTGGGAGACCCAGGTTCAATCCCTGGGTCGGTACGATCCCCTGGAGAAGGAAATGGTAACCCACTCCAGTATTCTTGCCTGGAGAAACCCCATGGATGGAGGAGCCTGGTAGGCTACATACAGTCCACGGGTCCCAAAGAGTTGGACACGACTGAACAACTTCACTTTCACTTTCACTCTCCATTATATCTGCTTCATTCTAGGACATTAAATTCAGACTGCCCATGGCATGTGTCTCTGAGAGTATGTAAAAGCTCAGCTTTTGGCTGCAGCTATCTTGGCTATATCCTTCAATATTCTCTGGTTTCAAATCCCTGGGTACACTATTCCAGCTCCTGATGCCAGTCGTAGACTCCCGGCTTTGATTACCTGAGTGGACATACTTTTCTGTCACACCACATTCTATTTGACTTAACATCATTTTTATTCACAAGACCATTGCTGCAACCCTGGGCAAAAAAAGTAATTTCATTGCCTTATTCTGGCTATGATTGAGTCATTCTAGCCCACTAGCCTACTCGTTTTGTAAAGGAGACCAGGCAAAGCCCATCATTAAAGTGTCATTCCAATTATAACATGATAGTCTCTGATTTCAGTGTCAACAGCAAAATGTCAGTGTTGTTGTCCAGTGTCTGGGGACTTGGCTGGGTATGAGAGACAAATGATCTTTGGCGACAGAAGGCTGGTGGAAAGGAAAACAGAAGTTGACTTTTTGGGAACACCCACCACTGGAATGGAAGGTGGACTAGAAGGAGCTGACCAAGCTCCAAAAGCAGGCCCTGGAAGAGGTTGTTAGCGGAGCAAAGTCAGGAGGTCATGACAGTCTCAGCTACCAATCCAGAGGCTGTTGAAACTGCCATGGAGGCAGAGAGGATGGCAGTTAACCACCAATAACACTCTTCAAGTTTTCATCTTAAAAAGCACACAGATAAATCCTTGCTGAACAGTCCATTTATTCCTTCAGTAAATCATTAGACACCAAGTATGTATGAGACATTATGTTAGGCATTGAAAACACAAAGGAAAAAGAGAGCAGGCTTGTTGACTTCTTTGGCAAGCTTTGTTAAATAACTTGGCACACACCATTCTTCCTTACTGTCTTGTCAGTTTTAGAATAGGTTTTGGACCAGTAGATATGGCTTCTAGCCAATGCATTTATGCAAACAATTCTCAGGTGTGCCACAAATATGTGGCCAAGAAAAGATAATAGCCTCCATCTCTGCTCTGAAATAATGAAGCAATCTTTTTTTAAAAAAAGAAATCCTTCATAGGCAAAGAACAAAAATATACATTGGTGGTTTCTGGTTGTCTTGAATCTTCCAAGCAGTTTTTTCAACTGACCATCCCTCTATACTCAGTTCAAAAAAAGAAAAAAAGAAAAAAAAATCCCAGCCTGGAATCTTGAATAGTTAATCTTCACAACACAATTTTCAACAATACACCCACGTGTTTATGCTAACTGTCAAGAGTACTTGGTGACCCAACCCAATGAAATGATTTCATTTTGTTGAACTTGCTTCTCACAGAAAGATTAGTAACAACAACAAAAAATTAGCCTGTTGAGAAGAAACTAGTTCATATCACTAAGAATCAGTGTCCAGTGAGAAAGAACACTTACATAAATAAATAGGCATGTCAGGGGACTTCCCTGGTGGTCCAGTGATTGGGATTCTGTGTTTCCACTGAGAGGGGCATGGGATAATTCCTGGTTGGAGAACTAGGATCCTGCATGCTGCGAAGAATGGACCAAAAAAAAAAAAAAAAAGAGGCATGTCATATTCTTGGCTTGAAAGATATACATTGTAAAGACGTCCATTTTTCCTAAAACCCCTATAAGTTTCTTACAGCCCAATAAAATTCTAATGGAATCCTTTGGGGACTTGGGAAAACAGTTTTAAAATTTGGAAGAATAAAAGTCTGCAAGAATAGCCAGGAAGAACCTAATACAGAAGAATGTTCGGAAGGACTTTGCCAGTTATTTAAACTACAGCATTTGCTGCTATATTCTGCTGCAGGAATAGACAGATAATGAATGAAACAAACTATTGAGTAGCAGATATGAAGGAGATTTGATTATATAATAAAATGGTGAAAAGAAATGTCTGTTATTTGGACAGCCAGTTTAATCATTTGGAAAAAGAATGAAGTTGGATCCCTACCTTGAACTTCCAAATGGAATAAAGATTTAGAGTACTAAAAACTTTTTGATGAATAATTTTATAATGTTTAAATGAAAGAGGGCTTGAAAGCTTGATACTTGCTGTCTCAGCATCAGATCCCCGCCCTGCACCCCGAGGGTCTGATTCCCCACTGTGAGCGGTCTCCATGTGACAGAGTCCACTGCCTGGACGTTAGGCGCAGAGGAGATCAGTCCTCCTCAGGCACACACACGTGGCCTTGTGGAGACTTTCTGTGACTTGCTGACTAAAGAGGGTGTTCATGACTTGTTTTCAGATGATTCTTCCCTGATATACAGACACTAGTACACTACACTAGTACATCTCCTTGCCCACCTTCCTGGAAGGAGCAATGGCCTTTTGGTTTAGAATCCAAGGAGAAAAGACTTCAGTCAAGGGAGACACATTAAAGATTCTACTGAATTGGAAAATGAAACTCCTACCTTTTTATTTCTTGGCACACAGACAGAAAAGAATGTTCAAGTGTAGAGTGGGTGATTAACTCTGGCTACAAAGAGAAAGAGAGTTATTGGAGCATAATAGGGGCAGAGAGGGGATGCCTAGGTTTGCCTCTGCATACTCTGTGACCAATGTTGAAAGTCAGTACAGGAGATGCTAGTAACGCTACACAAGCAGAACCACTATGCACTCAGATCCCTTGGAAATGAAAATTCGGGTCACCTGCATCAGTAAAAACCCCTACCAGCTAAAGAACAAGTGGAAGGCAAAGAATCAGTTTTGTGTTTTCTAGACAGTGTTTTCTAGATAGTATTTTAGGTTATGTATCCCAGGAATAACTTTAACACGTCAATATATCCCCATTTTAAGCACTAAGTCTGTTCAAGCTTCCTAGAGAAAGATAAACCTTCTTGCTTACGAATTGGTCTGCAGAGGAAGTTTATACCATCTGCTCTTTTTCATCTTGCTGTCTCCTCTCTCCCTCATCCCCTACCTCCTGGTCCTTGGGACTCTCTCCAATTCTCTTTCTGCTTTTGATACTTTGCAATTGTTTCCCTCAATACATCAAGGCTCTATCCCACCTCCATCCACTCGCAGCTTTTCCCCTTCCTTCCCTTCCACACTGCTCACCTCCTGTTATCTGAAATGCCATCTAACAGTCTTCTCTGAAGCCTCATGGGTATAGGCCCAACAAGACTGATCACTTCCTCCTTACAATGTAACAGTACTTGATACTTTGTCATTATAGGTTACATGTTTGTCTCTGCTTATGAAATTCACCTTTAAAACCCCAGAGCTTGGCTCTGAGAATGGCACAGAGTAGGTGCTCAATAATGCATGTGGACCAAACAAATGAATCACCAGTGTTAGAGGCACATTGAGAATGGATAGACTCTCAGCCATAGACTTTCTTTGTATTTTTTAAATCTTCTTCAATTTCCTTTGTTAATAATTTATAGTTCTCTCTGCATAAAAGTCTTTCACTTCCTTGGTGATTTTTATTCCTAAGTATTTTATTTTTTGGATGTGATTTTATTAGCATAATGGTTTTTTTGTTACATTCCCTTTCTGGTATTTCATTTTTAGGGTAAAGAAATAACAGCTGACTTCTGTATGTTAATCTTGTATCTTGCCATTTTAATGAATTCATTTGTCAGCTCTAGTAGTTTTTGTGTGAAGTCTGTAGGGTTTTCTACATATCGCATATCGTATGCAATTGTAAGTCTGTGTTTATATCATTTATTTATATTATTTTTGGCTGCACTAGATCTTTTGTTGCTGTGCACCGACTTTCTCTAGTTGCGGTGAGCAGGGGCCACTCTCTAGTTCCATAGACTTTCCATGAAACAAATATTCCTCTAGGTTTACTCTGCCCTAAATAACTAAAGCTTATACCCACAAGCACTTAGAAAGAGCCAGTATTAATTCTGTACTCCAGAATATATTGCTATTTTTCACATTCAACACTTCATGGGGAAAGATTCCAGGCCTGTGGGTACAAAAAGATCATAGTAATAACCAGTGAGACTTTCTCTACCTTTGGCCCTGATCCTGTGACTCTCTTTGTTCAAGCATAAGTTGTACAAACACACAGCATAGTCTGTAGTGGATTTTCAGTTTCAGGGATAACTGAGACTAGGAATTCACTACTATTGATGTATTTCAGTTTGCATTTTTGTTACAAACTTCACTCACTAATCAAGTTCTTCTTCCTTTCCCTAACATTTCCCTAGGTCTGATAACTGTCTTGGTAAACACACTGTATATTAACAGCATGTGAAATTTTGGGAAATTTCCATTTCCTTCCTTTTTTCTCAAGAATACTTTTTTCCATTTTTACCCACCACCATTGTCAAAAGTATATTTTACATGACAGGAGTCTTGTAACCTCTCCAAATGTCTGTTTCCTCCTGAGAATATTTCAATCATTTTTGTATCTGTTTGGCCTAATTTTAATTATGATTCCCCTGGTCATGGGGCTACTCACATCCAGCTTTCTGTTCTATGTAGTTACTCACTGAGCCAGAATTTTAAATCCACAAACTCAGAGCAACCACATTAAAGCTTTGGGAACAGTAGAAGTTATTTTATGCACTAAAGCAGCAATTTTCCAAATGTTCCCTAGTGATCTGAGAAAAAAATTGCTCAGTTTTTCATGGTATTTAATTTGTTTCCAGGAATTTCGAGAAAGAGAGAATCTGAGTCAATGTGAACAAATGGATAATCTTAGATCTTACCTGTCCTAAAATCAATACTGTTGCCTAATTGAGTGAGCATGTACAGAAAAAGTGTTCAAAGATACAGGCCCAGCTCTCTGAGCAGTGAAATGGATTACTTTCCTCTCTTGGGAAAATAACCATAAGAGAAATTCTGTTTCTCCTTCATGACTTCTCTCAAAGTTAATTATTTACTTTATGCACCTTATAATAGTTAAAATGTGCATATATTTTAAAATCTCAGGTTACCAAATATCGGGCATTCCTTGTTTACAGTATAGTCTTGAAATATATTGACCACTTTAAACTTAGAAACCCAATATTTATCGAAATAAAAAAATGGTCCTTTAATGACTTTATAAATTACCCTTTCTATTTCATTATAATCACCACTAAGTCCCCAAACACTCTACAGCCTCAAGGAAATTCCTAATGATCAATTCCTCTGACATAACCTCAACAGAACGAAATATTCCACAGATATTTGTGGAGCGTTTACTATACTCCAGGACTGGTCCAAACAGTGGAGATAAAACAGTGACTAAGAGAGACATCATCCTAACCTTTATTACATTTACAGTCTAGTTAGGAGATTTCGATAACAGGTCTTCATATGATTAATGTGTGAACAAACTCTGAGGATTTTGATCCTAATAATAAACTGAATTCATCTGGTCAAGTTCACCACGGATCTTCATATGGCTAAATCCAATGGTCAAGTCTCAGTCAATCTTACTCAGCATCTCAAAAGCATTTGATATAGTGGCTCATAACCTCCTTTTCTAAACATTTCTTCAACTGATGTCCAATTTCTTGTTGTGACTTGTAAGTTCTTATCTGCAGTCCAGTCATTTTTCTAAATTTGACATTCTATATGTCTATCTGCTACCCAATGCCCCTTCTCAGAGATCTAATAGCATCTCAAATTAAACCTGTCTTGACCTGAACTCTGCATTGCATTCTCCACTCTACACAAATCTACTTCTCTCCTCCTGTTCACTATTTTATTAGATGGAACCTAAGTTATTCATCAGGTTAACCTGACTTAAAACACCAGGTTAAAGATCTTGGAATTGGCCATAATTTTTCTTTCTTTCATACTCCTCATGTAAATGACTGGAAAATCCCATTGGATTTATTTTCAACTTATATCACAATTTTCTTGTGTCCACCCACCTTCATCACTTCTGTTTTAGTTCAAGACACCATTTTCTATCATCTGGATTATTCTAATAGACTCCCAACTTATCCCTTTGATTCCACTCTTTTGTTCTATACTTCACACAGCAGTTAGAGAGAGCCTTTTGAAAGTCTCATCACGGCATTTCCTTGCTTATTTCCTTTCCATGGCTCCCTGTTACACTTAGAGTAGAATCCTAACTGTGACATGTTATACTATCTATGATCTGGTCTTTGTCTGCCTTTCTGCTTACCTTCCCTTCTACTCTTCTTGCTATTCCTGGGATTTGCTCTGCACATTCCCACTTTAAGGGCTTGGCATTTGTGTCCTTCTGCCTAGAATATTGTTTGCCTATACATTACAAGGCTCTCTATTTCAGTTCATACGTGTTTCTATTCAAATGTTAAATTTTCAGAAAGAACTTCTCTGACTAACTAAACTACTAAACCAGCACAACTCTCCACCTCCTTCTCACAATTATCTTGACCTACTTTATTTTCTTTTTTGTTTTTATTACACCCTGACATCATGTGTGTGTGTGTTTATTGTGTCTCTCTCCAAGAGATTCAAGAGCACAGGAAATTTTGTCTAATTCACTGTTGTATACCAATGCCCGGAACTATGAGTATCTGGCACATACTCTTAAGATGTAGGTTACATGAATGAATGTGATGATAGTAAAAAGGAAAATCACAGAGTTAGTTAAGATATCGTATGTAGTTATACAACTCAGACTGAGGTGTCAGGGAAGCCAGCGAAGGAAGCAAAGATCCATTCTGGTTAACGTCTATAAACAAAAAAGGCAGCTCACCATGTACATAATAGAGTTCTCTAATATCATATGCTCAAGACAGTTGCACATCCCTTCTTTTGAACTGACCCGTTGGGTACGCATAAAAGCTCTATTGAAGAAAAATGTTTTTCATGTATAGTTTGATTTTGCTTTTTCCCAGAGAAATGTGACCAGCAATATCTCATTTATCTGTGTAACAGATCTGTTGGGTAGTCAGGCAAGAGAGATGAAAGGAGAAGGAAAAAGAAAGGAATAATACCAGTATTGTCTTAGTAAAAAAGCAATGAAACAGAGAGAAGTCTTGTGACGTACCCAGTATGATATTGGTAGAGCTAGCCTTCTAACTTATTACTGATCTCTGCTTCCAGAGCCTGAGATGTAGAATGGGAAGGAGGCAGAGGGAGATAGGGGAGAGAAGTTTCTGTGTATCAATTCAGAATGGATATGTTTTCTGTTATATTTTCTCAATCCAAATGATCACCTGTAATTTCCATCATGACTCCCTGAAGGTTTGCAGTGCAGGAGATAGAAAGATGTAGAAGGAAAGAGCAGGTGTTCTCTAAATCATTATTGAATTGATAAATGAGTTGGTAAGAGAAAAGGGAACAAGAAAGAAGGTTTTGTTGCAGGTGAATACATGTGAATTCACAAGTATACACACATAGGTACAATTCTTAATGATCTGGGCCTATGTGAAGAAAAAGGAAATTAATGGCATAAAAAGAATCGCAATTTATGGAATTTGAACATGGGAGTAGACAGAGAATTTGTTCATTTCTCTGACTTCTGTGATTTTAGTCTCAGTGAACTGTCAACTACCAGATATGTCTTATTTATGAAAAAGTATCTTCAAAATTATCAAAGAACTATATTTGTCAAGCACAACTTTATTGATATATCAGATTTAATTGTGTAACGTGCTTCCTCACTCCAGTCCAGGTGTATGTAAGATCAAAATGACAGTAACAAACAGCATTAACTTGCCTTAGCCCTCAGAACCCCTTAATCCCGTCCAACCAAGTGCATGCTGCTCTTCAGTGGGCTTGCGTGATACCCTAGCTGCACAAGACTGGGGAGGATGGGAACCTGTTAGAGTCTACAATTGTCCTTGGACGGCTACTCCCAGTGCTCACGGGGGTAGGACCTCAGATGGGCGTCACCTGTGTCACCAATTACTACAGTCCTGAGGGTGTAGGTAGGGTCCTCTGTAGCTGAGACTGTGGTCAATAGAGATCATTCAGTTCAGTTCAGTTCAGTCGCTCAGTCGTGTCCAACTGTTTGCGACCCTATGGACCGCAGCACGCCAGGCCTCCCTGTCCATCACCAACTCCCGGAGTCCACCCAAATCCATGTCCATATAGAGATCATGGTAAACAGTAATTTCCCAATAAAGCAATACAGAGGAGGAATTGAAAATGTAAACATGTAGTACTAGACAGAAAAAGTGTAGTCTCAATAATGTAGGGTAAGGACCAGGCCTTCTGTTCACTTTCAGGCTCTTATATTTTTGTCTAATGTAACTATGGATGGGGATGGGATTTGCAAATTTCTTAGTTTGATGTAGCCCTATTTACTTATTTTTGCTTTTGTTTCCCTTGCCTGAGGAGATATATAAAATATATATATATATATTGCTAAGACTAATGTGAAAAAGTATACTGCCTATATTTTCTCCAAGAAGTTTTATGGTTTCACATCTTCAACTGTCTTTAATTCATCTTGAATATACAGTGTTCATCAGTGATATTGGCCTATACTTTTGCGTGTGTGTGTGTGTGTGTGTGTGTGTGTGTGTGTGTGTGTGTGTGAGAATCTTTGTCTGGTTTTTGTTACAGGATGATGTTGGCCTCATAGAATGAATATGGAAGAATTTCATCCTCTGAAGTTTTTTGGAATAGTTTTAGAAGGATTGGTGTTATTTATTTTCTAACTATTTGGTAGAATTCATCTGGTCTTGAACTTCTCTTTTTTGGGAATTTGTTTACTGTTAATTCAGTTTTATTACTGGTAACTGGTCTGTTCATATTTTTTATTTCTTCTTGGTCCAGTCTTGGGAGATTGTCTATTTCTAGGAATTTGTCTGTTTCTTCTAGGTTGTCCATTTATTGGCATAGGGTTGTTCATAGTAATCTCTTATGATCCTTTGCATTTCTGCGGTATTGGTTGTAACTTTTCCTTTTTCATTTCTAACTATATTGATTTAAACCCTTTCCCTTTTTTTCTTGATAAGTCTGGCTATAAATTTATCAATTTTGTGTATATTTTTAAAGAAATATTTATACCAATACCAACTCTTGGTATCATTAAACATTTCTAATTTTTGCTTGTTTGTTTGTTTTTAGTCTCTACTTCATTTATTTCTGCTCTGCTCTTTGTTATTTCTCTCCTACTAACTTTGGGTTTTGTTTGTTCCTCTTTTTTTAGTTTCTTAAGTGTAAGTTTCTTGAAATTGTTCTTGTTTCCTGAGATAAGCTTGTATTGGCATAAACTTTCCTCTCAGAACTCCTTTTGCTGAAATTCATAGATTTTTAAATATTTTGTTTTCATTGTCATTTGTCTCCAGGCATTTGAAAATTTTTTTCCCTCTTTGATTTCTTCAGTCACTCATTGGTTCTTTAGTAGCACGTTGTTTAGCCTCCATGTATTTGTGGTTTTCCAGTTTCCTCACAGCTGATTTCTAGTTTCATAGCACTGTGGTCAGAAAAGGTGGTTGATAGGATTTCAGTCTTCTTAAATGTACTAAGAGGTTTTATGGACTAGTATATGATGTATCCTGGAGAATATTCCAGATACACTTGAAAAGAATGTGTATTTTGGTGCTTTTGGACGACATGGTCCATTCAGTCACTTAGATTTAATTTTTTGACATGTCTTTATATTTAAATGAGTTTCTTGTAGACAGTATATTCTTGGGTATTATTTGTATTCAATCTTTCATTTTATTCAAGCATCAATTTTTGTGATTTAATGGATATGTTTAGACTATTTGATTTTAATGTAATTATTCATGCTATTGGATTAAAATCTATCATCTTATTTTATCATGTTTTATTTGTTCCATCTCTTTCCCTTTCATTTGGATTGAGTGTTTTTTATGATTCCATTTTATTACCACCATTGACTTGCTATTTGTACCTCATTTTAAAAAATATTAGCAGTTACCTCATAATTAAAATATGTATCTTTAATTCATCACAGTCTACCTTAAAATATTATAGTGCTTCATATGTTGCATAAGGGCTTTACTACATCAGTATATTTCCAATTCTACCCTTCCATTCTTTGTGCTATGGCTATCATACCTTATATTTTACATACACTACCAAAAATATGCTGATAAAACTGATTTTTCCTTTAGATAATCAGTTGTCTCGTAAAGCAGTTAAAAATAAGGAAAAAAGAATTTTATGTTTGTCTTCATTTATGCTAGAGCTTTTCATTTATTTGTGCAGACCCACGTATGGAGCAGAATATTTCTTCCTAAAGTTAATGAAGGTGCTGGTCCTCGTGGCCCAGTGGTTAAGAATTTACCTTTCAATGCAGGGGACTCAGGTTCAATCCCTGATTGGGGAACTAAGATCCCACATGTCTCAGGGCAATTAAGCCTGTGAAAGTTTGTGAACTGCAAGGAAGACCCATTACAGCCAAAATATAAAAAATAAAATTAATGAAAATATTTTCCTAAAATTGTAAGAAAAACTATTATGTCATCCAAGAGACTGTCAATGTTTGTAGAAGATAAGAATTGATATCAGTTACTCCTTTTCAGTGTGAACATGTATTAAATGGCTTAATGTGTAGTTGACTATTTTTATCTCTTCAGGAAAACTAATTTGTGTTTTCACACTTGTATAGAAAACTGTGACATTTATATTCAAATATTTCTATAAAGTTCAAACTCTTTTAGAAGAAAATATTTGCAAGCAGTGTGACTGACTTCCAGGGTTTAATTTCCAAAGTATACAAATAACCTATAAAACTCAATAACAAAAAAAACCCAAAAGCCTAACATAAAATGGGCAAAAGACCTAAATAGACTTTTCTTCAAAGAAGAAATACAGATGCCAATAAACCCATAAAAAGATACTTAACATTGCTAATTATGAGAGAAATGCACATCAAAATTACAAAAAGGTATAACCTCATATCTTTTTGTCCTTTTATTAAAAGAAAAAGAAATATATGAGGTTATACCTTATGAGTTACAAGCTGGAATCAAGATAGGCAGGAGAAACATCAACAACCTCAGATATGAGGATGATACCACTCTAATAGCAGAAAATAAAGAGGAACTGAAGACCTGTTGATGAGGATGAAGAGCCAGCTTAAAACTAAATATAAAAAAACTATGATCATGGCATTTGGCCCCATTACTTCATGGAAAATGGGGGAAAGGTGGAAACAGTGACAGGTTTCTCTTCTTGGGCTCTAAAATCACTGTGAATGGTGACTGCAGCCATGAAACCAGAAAACGTTTGCTTCTTGGCAGGAAAGCTTTGACAAACCTAGATAGTGTATTGAAAAGCAGAGACATTACTATGCTGACAGTGGTCCATATAGTCAAGGCTATGGTCTTCCCAGTGGTCACATACGGTTGTGAGAGCTGGACTGTAAAGAAGGCTGAATGCCAAAGAATTGATGCCTTTGAACTATGGTGCTGGAGAAGACTCCTGAAAGTCCCTTGGACAGCAAGGAGATCAAACCAGTCAATCTTAAGGAAAATCAACCCTGCATACTCACTGGAAGGACTGATGCTGAAGCTGAAGCTCCCGTATTTTGGTCATCTAATGCGAAGAGCTGACTCATTGGAAAAGTCTCTGATGTTGGGAAAGACAGAGGGCGAAGGAGAAGAGGGCATCAGAGGATGAAATGGCTGGATGGTATCATCAATGCAATGGACACGAGCTTGGGCAAACTTCAGGAGTTGGTGAGGGACTGGGAGGCCTGGCATGCTGCAGTCTGAGGGGTCACAAAGGGTCAGACATGACTGGGCAACTGAACAACAATATAGCCTCATACTGGTTGGAATGGCCATCATTAAAAAAATCTTGAAGGGAATCCTCATACACTGTTGGTCAAAATGTAAGTTGGTGCAGCCACTATGGAGAACAGTATGGAGGTTTCTTAAAACACTAAAAATAGAATTACCATGTGATACAACAATCCTACTCCGGGCATACATCCAGAGAAAGCTTTAATTCAAAAAGATACAGGCATCCCAATGTTCATAGCAGCCCTGTTTACAATAACCAAGGATGGAAGCGATCTAAATGTCAATCGATGGAGGAATGGCTAAATGAGATGTAGTATATGTATACAATGGAGTACTACTCAGCCATAAAAAGAAAGAAAGGATGCCATTTGAAACAGCGTGTGTAGAACTAGAAATTTTCATACTAAGTTAAGTAGCAAGGTAATGCTCAAAATTCTTCAAGCTAGGCTTCAACAGTACATGAACCAAGAAATTTCAGATGAACAAACTGGATTTAGAAAAGGCAGAGAAACCAGATATCAAAGTGCCAGCATCCATTGGATCATAGGAAAAGCAAGGGAATTCCAGAAAAACATCTACTTCTGCTTCACTGACTATGCTAAAGCCACTGACTGTGTGGATCACAAAAAATTGTGGACAATTCTTAAAGAGATGGGAATACCAGATCACCTTACCTGCCTCCTGAGAAACCTGTATGCAGGTCAAGAAGCAACAGTTAGAACCAGACATGGAACAATGGACTGGTTCAAAATTGGGAAAGGAGTTCGTTAAGGCTGTATATTTTTACCCTGCTTATTTAACTTCTATGCACTGTATATCATGCAAAATGCCAGGATAGATGGAACACAAGCTGGAAACTTGATTGTTGGGAGAAAGATCAATAACCTCAGATATGCAGATGACACCACCCGTATGGCAGAAAGCAAACAGCCTTTTGATGAAGGTGAAAGAGAAGAGTGAAAAAGCTGGCTGAAAACTCAACATTCAAAAACCAAAGATCATGGCATCTGGTCCCATCACTTCATGGTGAATAGATGGGGAAGAAGTGGAAAACAGTGAGAGACTTTATTTTATTGGGCTTCAAAATCACTGCAGATGGTGACTGCAGCCATGAAATTAAAAGATGTTTGCTGCTTGGAAGAAAAGGTATGCAAACTTAGACAGCATATTAAAAAGTAGAGACATTACTTTGCCAACAAAGGTCCATATAGTCAAAGCTATGGTTTTACCCAGTAGTCATGTTTGGATATGAGAGTTGGACCATAAAGAAAGTTGAATGCCAAAGAATTGACACTTTTGAACTATGGTATTGTAGAAGACTCTTGAGAGTCCATTGGACTGCAAGAATATCAAGCCAGTCAATCCTAAAGGAAATCAGTACTGAATATTCATTGGAAGGACTGATGCTGAAGCTGAAACTCCAATACTTTGGCCACCTGATGCGAAGAACTGACTCCTTAGAAAAGACCCTGATGCTGGGAAAGATTGAAGGCAGGATGAGAAGGGGACTACAGAGGATAAGATGGTTGGATGGCATCACCAATTTGATGGACTCCAGGAGTGGGTGATGGACCGGGCAGCCTGGCATCCTGCAGTTCATGGTATCACAAAGGGCTGGACACGACTGAGCTGAATAGGCCCTTGAAGACCATGTTTGAAATGGTACAATATTTGCAAGTATGTAATTCAAATATGTTTAGAGGTATGGTGGGAAGGAAGGCGGGAGGGATGTTCAGGTGGAATGGGACATGGGTAAACCCATGGCTGATTCATGTTGATGTTTGGTAGAAACCAATGCAATACTGTAAGATTGTTATCCTTCAATTAAAAATAAAGAAATTTAATTTTAAAAAAATTCACATACACTTGCATGTATTTATTTGTGTGTTTTTCTGTTGCTTTTGTGTGTCTCTATATAGGTCATCAGTCTTACTTTAAATGTAATACATACCAAAAAAGGTATTTGCATATGCCAAAATATCTGTATGCTTAATTAATAGTCCTATACACCTCCAAGATTTACGTAAATTTTTGTAAGTTATTTTGTAAGTCTATCACAAGATTATGTGTCAGTGAGACCAAAGTCATAATTCTCCTAAGTTAGGTGTTCCAAGTTTTACCTCCTGAGCTCAGTCACCAGGCTTATACAATCACTGCTTCTAAAATTGTCTCTGTTCATTCAGGCTAATAAAACATCATTGACTGGGCGGCTAATACGCAATAGACATTTAGTTCTCACAGTTCTGGAGACTGAAAGTCTAAGCTCAGGATATTAGCATGGTTTTGGAGAGAGCTCTCCTCTGGGTTGCAGATGGTTGCTTCTCACTGTTCCCTCACATTAGAGAGCCAAGAGAGAAAGTAAGATCTCTCATGACTTTTATCCCATTCACAAGGGCTGCACACTCTTGACCTTATCTAATTCTAATTACCTCCCAAAACCCAACCTTCTAATACCATCACATCAAGGGGTAAGGTTTCAACATATGAATTTGATGGTGGAGGAGACACAGTATTCAGTCCATAACAACAACCAAAAAACTGAAAACCTACAGATAGGAGCTCAAAAAACAAGTTACTTGTTTCTGTGTGAAAGATTAGCCCAATACTTTGTCCACTTGATGTGAAGGGCTGACTCATTGTAAAAGACCCTGATGCTGGGAAAGACTGAGGGCAAGATGAGATAGTTGGATGGCATCACCAACTCAATGGACATAAGTTTGAGCAAATTCCAGGAGATAGTGAAGGACAGGGAAGCCTGGTGTGCTGAAGTTCATGGGGTCGTGAAGAGTTGGACACAACTCAGCAACTGTACAACAACCGCCATAACACTGTCCAAAACACAGCTATGACCTACACAAACAGTAGGGCTCAATATCCACTCTAGCCCAGGGCATAAGGAAATTTTCAGTTGGTTCTTTTCATCCGATGTTGGGAAGGAGATACAGCACCTCTACCACACCACAAGGTGTCCAGAGGAGGAGGCTCTCTGGTGTATAAGAACACTACAGGGTAAGCGGACCACAGGCAAAGAGGACTGGGAGGATGTTGGAGCGCTGGGAAGGAGGGAGTGACATACTGTTCTGCATCCAGTCCGCTTTCACAGGCTGAAGCTCTCCTTTCCTCATCTTTCCAAACCTACTTTTCCTCTTGCACTCTTTTGTCTGTCTCCCCTAACCAGAATCTCATGTAAGACCTAGAAGGTAAAGCGTCCACAGCTTCTTTCCTGGAGCTTTTGTTTCTCTTTGCTAAGTGGTAACTCGTGGCTATCCAATACCAATGAGAGTATGGAAAGGAAGGGGAGAAGCCAAAAAACACCACATTAATTCCTGGAGATATGACCTTGCCATGTTCATAGATGATCCTCAGGGCCACAGTTTTAGACATATGCTGTGAGGTCTTTACATAATCTCCTGCCTGGATTTTCATTTTCTCTCCCTGTTCCTCTGCTTGCCTCTTTAAAATACTTATATCTGTTGCCTTTTTAAAAAAAATCTCTTGACTCTGTGTTCCTCTTGAGTTAATATTTTATTCCTTCCCTTCAGAGTCAGTCTCTTGAAATAATCTCTACACCAGGGGCGTTCAAACTGGGGGACAGGTACCCCTGGAAATGTGCCAAGTTGTAAAAGGCACTGTGGTTTAATGGTAGGCATGCAGGTCACACATAATAAGTCCACTCCAAGCTCCCTGTCTCCCTAAACCTTTGGGCTCCCTTCAATACATAATGCAGGGAAACTCAGACATCTCAGTCTCATGGTCATCAGCCCGCCAATCAGTCCAAGTTTCAGTAAATCCAAAGGGTAGGTTACTAGAGGCAACTACAGTTGCATGAATTAATACTTTAAAATTGAAACCTCCAGTAAGCACACCCATATTAATTTAATTAGCCCATTTTTATATTCTTCCCTCTTTAGACTAGCACCTTTAGAATACATTTCCACATACATTCCTCAGTTTCTGCTGAGATATATTCATAATATCTTGCAATTAGATTGGTGTGTAAGTTGTCATCTTCTGTAATTGTTTTGGCCCTTTGAAATGTGGTGAGATTTGACCACAGTTACAGGTAAAATGAAAACAAGAAGTGATTGTGGTGGGTATTCAGGAGAAAGAACATCCACCTTCAAGGTGTATATCTGAAGTGAGATTAGCACAGGAAGACTGGTAATCTCAGACATAAGATAGAAAGCTATGTCTGTAGGTAAGGGAGGCTTAGATTCTCAGTTTTATCTGAGTCTAACTAAATGTTCACATCTCAAGTTGCAGGGTACCATAATGTCCTGGTCAATACTCTGACTTTCATATGGGATTCCTAGTGAGGCTGTGAATTTAATGACGCTATAATTCTGCAACCTACAATATTAAATTTTATGTCTGATTTTCAACATCAGCTCTGTAATGACAAGAACTGAGATTCTTTTTAAGATGCCATAGTACTGTGGTTCTAAGACCATGATTTTAACTAAGAGTTATAGAACCTAAGATTATCATTTTCTTTCTATAAGCTTTCTAGTGTACTCAGAATAGTCTATGATAGTCTAATATAGCTGCAAGGACTCCAACAACACTTGTTCAACTGGCATTTAATTAACCACAGGTGAGATGTCAATCATTAGTTACTTCATTCCATTTCCCATTGGCAAGAAGCTCAACATATTACCCAATCCCCAAATTCATCTTTTTGGGTCTGTCTCCTGGGACCACCTCAGATATGAATTCTAATAGCAGTCAGAGTGCAATTAGGAGACAGAAACCATGCCAGTAATTAGAGCAACAGAAATTTAAAATAAAGAACTGTTAAGTAATAAAAGGTAGTTAACTATTAACAAGGCTAGAGATGACTCAAATATCCATAAGTAGCAAGTACAAGGAGAAGGCAATGGCAACCCACTCCAGTACTCTTGCCTGGAAAATCCCATGGACGGAGGAACCTGGTAGGCGGCAGTTCATGGGGTCACGAAGAGTCGGACACGACTGAGCGACTTCACTTTCACTTTTCACTTTCATGCATTGGAGAAGGACATGGCAACCCCAGTGTTCTTGCCTGGAGTGTCCCAGTGATGGCGGAGCCTGGTGGGCTGCCGTCTATGGGGTCGCACAGAGTTGGACATGACTGACGCGACTTAGCAGCAGCAGCAGCAGTGGTCTGTAGTCTAAGAAAGAATGAGAAACGTATAAACAAAGGATTGAGCAGAGACCAGAGACGTCTTGAAAGAGAACATGGCTACCGCAGAAAGACACAGCCTGGCCACAGCGTGCAAGCTGGTCAGAGGGTCTGGGCCAGAGCTGGTCTGCAGCAGTGTCTCACCATTGACAGAAGAGATAGGTGAACAGCTGTTTCATAGAAACACAACTGGGCTTCCCTGGTCGCTCAGCTAGTAGAGAATCCACCTGCAACACAGGAGACCCCGGTTTGATCCCTGGGTCAGGAAGTTCCCCTGGAGAAGGGACTAGGCTACCCACTCCAGTGTTCTTGGGCTTCCCTGCTGGCTCAGACGGTAAAGAACCTGCGGGAGACCCAGGTTCTATCCCTAGGTTGGGAAGAGCCCCTGAGGAGGTCATGGCATCCCACTCCAGCATTCTTGCCTGGAGAATCCCTATGGACAGAGGAACCCGGGGGGGCCACAGGTCACAAAGAGTTGGACACGACTGAGTGACTAAGCACTGCACACACAGGACTAATTGTTATTAAGACTTTAATTAGATACCCCCCCAACCCGCCCTTTTCAATATGTTGGTGACCCACTCCCACATTCATCGATGCCTCATTTTCTTGAATTCAGAGCCTCTCTTCTCCAGTGTGAATTTTGCTCTAGTTTTTGCACAAGTGAGGGAGGAGTCACAGAGTAGTGGAGGACATCTGGGTGTGCTAACTTCTCCTTTCACACAACCCTTCTATTTTCAACCCAACCCTGAACCCCTGGCTTCAAATGTTGCTGAAGACTGTGCTCTCAAATCTTTATGGAGTTCAAAGGCAGAGAAAGTTTTACTTCTTACCTCTTCCCTGTAGGCACTTGGGTGATTTCTGTGAGTTTTGTGGAAAAAAGACAGAAGTCCTTTCTTTTGTTCAGTGTATCATATTTAACCAAAATCCCTCTTACCTTTTTTTTTTTTTTCTATTTCACTTAGAAACATGTCATCTTTAGTCTATCGGATATTTATTTTGGTGTGTGAAGGGAGATGAGGATGTAAGTTGAGTCTCACTCTGTACCAGAGCGAGCCCAAACCTCATTCATTCGCTGAGCATCTTTTCTTTCTCTCTTGTTTGTAACACATAGGGAGGAGCACACTTGGCTTTCAGAAATCATAAATGGTATACAAAATTTATAACATTTTCTCTGGGCCTTAAATGATCAAACAACTAGAGATGCGTAGAAGGAAGTAATTGAGGCATATGAAATGATGGGTGGGACTGTGTGCAGAACTGGAAATAAGGGGAAGTGAAAAATGAGGCTGATAAGAAGACATTGAGCCAGATCTTAAAGGGCATTTTATACCATATACAAAAAAATTGAACTTTATGTATAAGAACCACTAGGTCCTAAGAGATGCACAAAAACCATCTTGTAAACTGTTGATTAATTGACCTCATGGTGGTCCATTTTCAGTTCTATTAACTAGTAATTTTCCAGCTTTTACTCTTGCAAGCATGCTTCTTTAAGAGTCCATCAATTTCTATGCTTCTATGATTTTTTTACGTCTTTCTGTATCTGAATGTGACAGGACTGAAGAATTGCTCATCTTATGCATGCTAAGTAAGTTCTTCCCTCATTCCTGGATAACTGGGAAACTATACACACACACAAAGGAGACACAGAGAGCTCAGTAGAAAGCAAAAGCCAAGGGACACTTGACAACTGGCTAAGCTCTGAATGCACTCGCCAATCGCCACACAAATGGATCAGCAGAGTGTGGAAGCCTTTTGGGCTCGGAGTGTTTGAAAACAAACACCGTCCAAATCACTGGCTGACTACTAAGTCATGAAGGTACAAAAGTAAACCCTAGGAGGTTAGCCTGAAGGAAATAAAAATTGCAATAAAAATGTCAGCAGACATACTACCAGCTGCATACTGTGGAAAAGACAAAATGTGTAATTCAAGTCCAGGAGAGATACAAATGAACAAAAACTCTCAAAATCCATGGTTGCTACAACATCCTCATATTAGTTAAAATGTCTAGTTTCCAAAAAGAAGAAGAAGAAGGTATGCAAAGAAGCAGAAAAGTAAAAAAGTAATCAGTGGAAACTGACAGGGAGCCCAAATGCTGGATTTATCACAAAAAAGACCAAAGCAACTATTATAAATAAGTACAAATAATTTTAAAAATATATTGTGACAATGTTATATATGTATATATAATATACACTCTCAGCAATTGAGGCTATCAATATAAATATAAACTATTTTTAAAAATAAGATTCTAGAATTGAAAAATGCCACACTAAATTTTTTTTTAATTATTAGATGGACTCAACAGCAGATCTCAGATGTCAGGAGGAAGCATAAGTGAGCTCAAAATAGAGCTATAGAAATTGTTCAATCTCTACTACAGAGTAAAAAAAAAAGAAAAAAAAACAGGAAAAAAGAACAGAATCTCAAAGACCTTTGGATAACATCAAGCATATAAAAGGAACCCAAAAAGAGAGGACAGATTGAATGATTCTGAAAAATATTTGTAGAAATAATGGCCAAAAACTCAAATTTTACAAAAAACAAATATATATAGATTAAAGAAGCACAAATAATCCTAAGTAAGAAAAAGACAAAGGTACCGGTACCTAGGCAAAGGGGAAATCTTAAACAATAGAAGAAAAAAATGGATAAGACATTCTCTTTCTTTGTCTAGATATGGATATCTTTGTGACACAGTTTAGATTCAAAGACTCTAAAATAAACAGTGAAGGATGGAAAAGAGTAATAATGCAAACAGAAACTATATGGCAAATGGACTGTATATACTTTAGAGAAGATTTCTTTAGACCAAGTGGACATGTCATATATTTAACAATTGTAAATGGGTAACAGCTAAAAACAGCCACAAAATAGATAAAGCAAAAACTGACAGAATGAAAGGAAGAACAGATAAACAGTTGTAGAGATTTTAATAATTCTCTCAAAGTAATTGATAAAGCAAGCAGACAGAAAATTAGTAAAGATAAAGATGACATGAACAGAACCACCAGCAAACTGATATATAGAGGACTCTCTATTCAAATAGCAGAATAGATGCTTTTTTCAATGACATGGAGCCTTCTGTAGTAGTGACCATATGCTGGTATATAAGGCAAGTTTCAATAAATTAAAAATGATTGAAATCAAACAAACTATGTTCACTGATTTCAATGGAATCAAATTGTGAATCATCAAAGGAAAAAAATTTGAAAAATCTCCAACATTTGGAAATTAAGAAACACACTTTTAAGTAACTGTGAGTCAAGGAAGAAATTACAAATAAAACCAGAAAATACACTGAACTGAATATGAAAACATAACATGTCAAAATTTATGGAACGCAGCTAAGGCAATGCTTAGATAGCATTATATGCTTCTATTAAAAAGGAAGAAAGATCTAAAATCTATAATGTAAGTTTTTACTGTAAGACCCTAGAAAAAGTAGAGCAAATCAGACCTATAGTAGATATATAGAAGAAAATAATAAAGATCAGAGAAGAAATAAATGAAATAGATAATAAGGATACAATAGAAAAAACAATAAAACCAAAAGTAGACTTTTTAAAGCAATCCATAAAATCTATAAGCTTTCAGCTAGACTGACAAAGAAAAAAAAAAGAGAAGATGAAAATTACCTAAACCAAAAATGAGACTCAACAGAAATTAAAAGGAATAGTACAAACAACTTCATAACAATAAAACTGTCTCAAAAAGAAACAGAAAATATGAAAAATATCAAATAAATGAAATTTTATTAAGAACTTTCCACACAGAAAATCCTAGACCCAGAATACTTCACTGTTGGAGTCTATCAAACATTACAATAGAAATAACATTAGTAATATAGGAATTCTTTCATAAAGTAGCAGAGGAGGGACCATTTCCCAAACCATATTGTAAAGCCAGTTTTATCCTAATAGTAAAGCCACAACGCAAGAAAACTACAGACTAATATCTCTCATAAACAGGCATAAAAATTCTTAATAGAATATCAGTAAACAGAATCCAGCAGTGAATAAAAAAGATTATGCATCAAACCAAATAGAGTATCTCAGGCAAGTAAAATTGCTTTAACATTAAAAAAGTCAATTAGTGAAATACGTTATACTAATAGAATAAAGGAAAATATTCATGTAATCATTTCAGTAGATATACTGAAAAAGCATTTGACAAAATCCAACACCTTGTCATGATAGAAACGCCAATAAACTAGGACTAAAATGGAGTGTACTTAATTTGACCAACAATATTTATAAAATACCTATAGCTAACATGATACTTAATGGCGAAAGACTAAATATTTTCACCAAAAAATCCATAGGTTTATAAAAAGGAAAGAAGGAAGAAAAAAATGAAAAATACAAAGAAGAAAAGAAAGAAGTCCTTTAAGTCTAATCTAATGCTGTTCCTTAAAATAGAAATGGATAAGGAAGTTTGGGAGGGAGAAAAACTTTCACCTTTACAACCAAAAGTTCTGTATTGATGCTCTAGGAAAGAGCATGGTAGATCTGAAGGGGAAAGTATAAGTGATGGGTAAATGATCCTAAGAAATTCTTATATGCATGTTCATTCTTTTCCATGTGGAGACCTGACTCCATGTTTGCTTGCATATGTATGGTCAGTATTATAATGAGAAACTATACCAATTCTGTGCTTTCACATTTTGGCTGGTATATTTATACTGGAAAATGTTCAACTTTGTTATTGATCCTATTGCATTAGCATCTACTCAAACTAAGGAAGTAAACCTTCTCATCTGAGTTTCAGCTTTGATGAAGGATGTATTTGAATTTGTTTTGGAAGAGGATAAGACCACCTGATCTATCCCATAAGAAGGGTTATTGGTTCTCTTGGAATCTATCCTCTGAGAAGGGTTACTGGTGTAAGACCAACATTTTATTTTATTTTATTTTATTTTTAAGACCAACATTTTAATCAGGGTGCTGAGTGATGAAATAGTCCAGCAGCACTCATGCCCCCTGACACTGAACAGGGGACAAGGCCAGAACCATGTTAGCTGGAATCTAAATTCACAGTGAGCTGCTTGAACTGGAGAACTAGTCATAAACAGAAATAACTTAGGTGGGTGCTTTGCTGGACAGGTGAATACTAGCACAAATACAAAATGCAGCAGAAATGTTGGAGGGTTCCTGTACCTAAAACTTAAACACGGTTACACAGCACGTCAAGTAAGGATCCTCTCTCGTATTTTTGTTCATTGGAACATTGAAGTTACACTTAACTCATCTCTAAATTTTAGCTCCAGTCCTATTGCTAAAAACTACTACATCAGTCATTACTTTTTAAAACTTTATCTATTTGAGAGATCTGGGGGACTTCCCTGGTGGTCCAGTGGTTGAGAATCTGTCCTCCAATGCAGGGGACACAGATCCCATCTCTGGCTGGGGAACTAAGATCCCATATGCTGTGGAGCATCTAAGCACACCTGCCCCAACCAGAGAGAAGCCCAGGCACCACAGCAAAAGATCCCATGTGCTGCAACTAAAACCCAGTGCAGACAAATAAATATTTAGAAAGAGAGAGAGAGACCTGTACAGTGGTAATAATGCAGGCTAACATTTCCTGAGTACTTACAATGTACCAGGCCCTGTTCTGTGTGCTTCACAGGTATTAATTAACTGTCACAATGGCCATAGAAGTAGTTGCTATTATTTCTCTCCATATTCCAGATGGGAAACTAAGGCACAAAGTGGATTAATAATTTGCCAATAGTTGACTAGCTAGTAAGTATCAAAGCTAGTA
This sequence comes from Muntiacus reevesi, assembly GCF_963930625.1. Classification (NCBI taxonomy): domain Eukaryota; kingdom Metazoa; phylum Chordata; class Mammalia; order Artiodactyla; family Cervidae; genus Muntiacus; species Muntiacus reevesi. Next base: position 71,063,804 of record NC_089257.1, read on the forward strand.
TTCAAATCCCATGGCCTGCTTCCAGAGCCTGCGTGCTTGACCCCTGTGTAATCAGCCTCTAGAAGCTCAGTTTGGTGTGAAAACTAGGACTCTCAAACTGTTTATTCAAGGGTTTTAAATCTTTGCAGAAAAGAAATTTAGATGTAGGAAAAACTTCTCTTTCCTTGCTGGTGAGCAGGACTCTGTGTGTGTGTGTGTGTGTGTGTGTGTGTGTGTGTGTGTGTGTGTGAGATCCAGTAAGCGTGCTTGCAGGAAGCAGACAGGTCTGTGAGTGATGAGTTGAGAGTTTGGTAAAAATTGGTGGAAATGATAGCTGAATTGCAGTGTTTGTGTTCAAAATACATCATTTTATCTGCTTGGCAGCTGAGCTGAAAACAGAAGGCCATCCTCAAATAAGAAATCGGATTGTCCAAAAGAGGATGTGTATTTTCAAACAGAAATAGAGAAGGGGTCTGCTTCTCACCGTTTGAGGAAGACAAAGCTCTAGGGGCCAGTGGCCACCTAAGCCTTATGAGAGAAGCCCAGATGCTGACTTGGTGTAAAATGAAGAAATTGTGCTGTATCACACCCAGAGGTGAACCCAGTCCTAACTTCCCACTTGAGACAAACCAAGCAGAAAGGACAGGATTAGAGCCAAAGTAGGATTTCCAAGGTCAGAGCCATAAACATGACCTGGAGTGCTAGAGCTGATTCCAAATGAAGATTAGGGGCAGAATCTTTGCAATTCAGAGAAGGGGTGGCGGGGGTGGGGGGGGGAATCCTCCCCCACCCCCCCACCCCCGAATTTAACTTAGAAAGAGAAACAAAACTGGGCCTAAAATTCTGGGATTTGTATGAAGGAAAATCAGTTGAGCCCAAGCTGGAACTGACAGTCAGAGAGCTGATCCCAGAGGACAGACACAGAGGCAAGCCAGAGGAACCAGAAATCCTTCCCCAGATTCCACCAGAGATCATTTGTTTCAAAGGAACGTGGGGCCAGAAATCTGAGGAGCTCAGTCTAGCCTCCACCCTATCAGGCCAGATAGTGACGAGGCCAGGAAAAAGAGCTGGAGCTGGGTAAGCTCCATAAACTGTGCCAATCTAACCAGGCTGTAGCTGAACCTTGGTGAGATTAGGATACAAAAAAATCTGGGTTTTGTAAACCTATCCATTTCTCTGCCCTCACACTTGCTTTCTTTTCCTTCAGTTCTTCCCCCTCAAATTCCAACGAAGTCTCAGTTGAGCCCAGAGAAAAACTGATCTCTCACACCTGAATCAGGATAAATAAAATAATGCAAAGGCAGCAGAGACTGGGAATCAGAGGCAAAGAGAAAAATAAGAAAGTAGGATGTGGAAGAGTCCTAAACAGTAGATTCTTACCTCCTCCTTAGGGATTTTTGCCTTATCTTTATGTTTTTCCTTGAAGCTTGTGCTCACACAATGACCTTGGGTAAGAGGTGAAAGAGGCTTTGTGACTTCTCATTGTCAGGGCCAGAGGAACAAATAAAGGATTGCCTCCATGGAATTGTGGAATGTTTATTATCCTAAAGAAAAGCATTTAACTTTGCTCACAGGGAAATCCTGTCATCTTATCTTAGAACTTCCTCTGAAATAAGTAGTTGTCAGTGCCCTTATTTTATCTTTTCCAGCTTTATTGAGCTCTAACTGACAATGTTGTCAGCTACAATAGAATGATTTGATATAAGTGTAAGAACTGACTCATTGGAAAAGACCCTGATGCTGGGAAAGATTGAAGGAGGGAGGAGAAGGGGACAACAGGGGATGAGATGGTTGGATGGCATCACTGACTCGATGGATATGAGTATGAGTAAGCTCTGGGTGTTGGTGATGGACAGGGAAGCCTGGCGTGCTACAGTCCATGGGGTTGCAACGAGTCGGACACAACTGAGCAACTGAACTGAACTGATGTTGTGACTACAATAAAGTTAGTACCATAACACAAGAGAAAAGCAGGATAGGAAAGTTTGGTGACCTACCTGTGGGCACCCATCCATGGACAGTGGCTAGGTTTAAAGGAAACCCCCACAGCTGCTCAAGTCAAAAATGATCATGAAACTAAACCCTCTCCCCTGATCCCAGCACATTTCTGCCCTGTCCCTTCTTCCTCCTTCCTCCCCAGAGAGCAAGATCTGGGAGGCCATGGTCTCAAGCAGAGCGTGAAGGCTTAACCCCAGAGATGAGAAATGGAACTCACTGACAAATATTGCTGTGATCTCTTGGTATGTTGAAAAACTTCAAGGAAGCCAGGAAAAGGGCAGGCTTGCCTTCTAGTTTACCCTGTCTTGCTGACAGAGAGTGCCTATTACCCTTACAGGACACGCAGCTGCTTTCATGATTCTGAAATTGCCCAGAATGTGAAAGACTTTTTAAAAAATTTATTTCTAGTTTAAAAAACAAAACTTTTTCTCCTCTGTGTTAAAATTTATACATTTTTTCCCTTAATCTCTTCTATAAGAGCTAAACAAATAAAATGTGACATTAACAGAAATCCACTATCATTTTCTGTAACCAATATGTAAATATTTTCCAATCCTACTTCTTTTTTTACTTTTTTTTTAGCCATGCCACGCAGTATGTAGGATCTTAGTTCCCTGACCCAGGATTGAACTCATGCCTGCTATGTGGAAGTTCAGAGCCCTAACCACTGGATTGCCAGGGAATTCCTGACTTTTCCCTTTTCACTTTCTATTTCTGATACTCGCTTTTCAAAAATAGCTTTCCAAAGTGAATTTAGGAACTGAATGCAAGTTTTCTGTCTTTGTCTATTTTCATTGTCCATTGCAGTCTAGTCTGTCACATACTCATAGGGCTTCCCAGGTGTCTCAGTGGTAAAGAATCTGCCTGCCAATGCAGGAGACTCAAGTTTGATCCCAGGTCAGGAAGATCCCTTGGAGAAGGAAATGGCAACCCACTCCAGTATTCTTGCCTGGAAAATCCCATGGATGGAGGATTCTAGAGAGCTGCAGTCCATGGGGTCGGAAAAGAGTCAGACATGACTTAAGGACCAAATAACAACAACAAAGCATGTTATATACTCATGCACCCAAACCAAAAGTAAACACATTTATAAGTTTACCTAGAATAATATCTGAGCTGATGTCATCACTGTTTTATAAATGCACAGTTCAGTTCAGTTCAGTCGATCAGTCGTGTCCGACTCTTTGCGACCCCATGAATCACAGCACGCCAGGCCTCCCTGTCCGGCACAAACTCCCGGAGTTTACTCAAACTCATGCCCATCGAGTCGGTGATGCCATCCAGCCATCTCATCCTCTGTCGTCCCCTTCTCCTCCTGCCCCCAATCCCTCCCAGCATCAGGGTCTTTTCCAATGCACAGTTAGAGATTTGTAAAAATGCAGTTTAGCAGGTTCAAGAGTCTAATTTACAAAACATACCCTGTATTTCTCAAAAGGGCAGAACTGTAGGATCTTGTGCTTAAAATAGTAAAAAGAAATTTCAACAAAAGAACTTAATGAAATCGGGTCCCTTTTTGCTTTAAGGTTTTATAAATTTGTAACACTGTCACTAATTCTGTGTGCTGAGTTTGTTATCTTTCATTTTACCAAACAGACAATAGAAACAATTTAAACAATAGAAAAGTCTTATTTTAGTGAGATCTAAAATGATCCATTGTCAAATGAAAGAGTGGAGAAAATGTCTCTACCAAAGATAAATGTAGCTGATTTTATAATTTTTCCTAAGGCTATATGGTTTTACACATTTTCTCTGTTTACAGTTTACCAATCACATGTGAACCTTGCAAATACTATTAAATGTATGTTTATTAAACAAATGAATTGCTGTTTCAGACAAGTAGAGAGATTCTAAGCCTCAGACTTTTGATAAATGGCAGAAGCCGTCATAACTGCAGAGGACCAGTCTGTCGGGAACTGGCCACGATAACACAGAGAACAATGAAGGTCCATGATCTCACCATTCCCAGAAGAATGGCTTGGCATCTAGCCAGGTGTATAATAGGTCTATTTTAGTGTTTATCATACAAACCGATGGATTTTTCCAAGGAATATTAAACTTGGTGTGGCTCTTTTCTTTCTTATTTTAAAAAGAGGATTTCCTGTCAATCTGTCTAGAAGTTATGATAATATCTTTGTATATTTTCATAAAATGGTACATCATGCACCTGTGATAAGAAACAATGGGACTTTGGTATCAGCTTTTTGATTCTGAGTGTTTGAGGAATTTTATTTTGAATGCTTCTCTCTAGACTCTTGTTAGAGCCTCTCTTGTTAGTCTCCATCAAGGCTGACTAAATGTACCTGATCTAAATCCCTTAAAATACGTGCTTTGTGATGCCCCATTGCAATAAATAAGGGGAATCACACTGCCTGTAATGCAGCCAGGTCTGCACTCAGTCAAGAGGAGACCAAAGCAAAAACAGCACTGCTACTCATACATCACCTGCAGTGTGTAACTCTAGGGACACCTGTGTGTTTTTGAAACCAAATATCTGTATTTATTAGCACATTGCAGTAATTGCTGCATAATTAACTTTCCTCATTGTTGCAACATATGGAACTAAAATTTAAATTGATGATTGCAAAAAGAAAACTTCAGCTTCAAATCACTTAATGTTCTATTTATTATTGAAGCTGCCATAAAGAAGTCAAAATTTTGGTTTTTAATATTAACAAGAAAATTCCTCATTTTAAAAATTGGATATACTATAAATCCATTAACAATAAACTGTGGAAAATTCTTCAAGAGATGGGAATACCAGACCACCTTTCACGCCCCCTGAGAAATCTGTATGCAGGTCAAGAAGCAATAGTTAGAACTGAACATGGCACAACAGATTGGTTCCAAATCGGGAAAGGAGTATTTAAAGGCTGTATATTGTCACCTTGCTTATTCAACTTATATGAAGAGTACATCATGCAAAATGCTGAACTGAATGAAATACAAGCTGGAATCAAGATTGCTGGGAGAAATATCAATAACCTTAGACATGCAGACAACACCCTTATGTCAGAAAGTGAACAAGAAATAAAGAGTCTCTTGAAGAAAGTGAAAGAGGAGAGTGAAAAAGTTGGCTTAAAGCTCAACATTCAGAAAACTAAGATCATGGCATCTGGTCCCATCACTTCATGGCAAATAGATGGGGAAACAATGGAAACAGTGAGAGACTTTATTTTGGGGGGCTCCAAAATCACTGTGGATGGTGACTGTAGCCATGAAATTAAAAGATGCTTACTCCTTGGAAGAAAAGCTATGACCAACCTAGACAGCATATTAAAAAGCAGAAACATTACTTTTCTGACAAAGGTCCATATGGTCAAAGCTATGGTTTTCCCAGTAGTCATATGTGGATATGAGAGTTAGACCATAAAGAAAGTTGAGAGCCAAAAAATTGATGCTTTTGAACTGTGGTGTTGGGGAAGACTCTTGAGAGTCCCTTAGATTGCAAGGAGATCCAACCAGTCCATCCTAAAGGAGATCAGTCCTGGGTGTTCATTGGAAGGACTGATTCCGAAGCCGAAACTCCAATACTCTGGCCACCTAATGTGAAGAACTGACTCATTGGAAAAGACCCTCATGCTGGGAAAGATTGAAGGCAGGAAGTAAAGGGGACAACAGAGGATGAGATGAATGGATGGCATCACCGACTTGAAGGACATGATTTTGAGTAAGATCCGGGAGTTGGTGATGGACAGGGAAGCCTGGCATGCTGCAGTCCATGGGGTCACAAAGAGTTGGACATGACTGAGTGACTGAACTGAACTGAACTGATAAAGTTATTGAAAATTTTGTAAATAATATTAAAACATTACTCACTCTTATATTTGGTACAAATTTTAAAATTATTTTAAAATAATTGCTAACACTTCAAATAATGCTCAAAATGTTTAAAAATCCAACATCCATTAACAAAACTCTCAGCAAAATATGAATAGGAAGGAACTCCCTCAATCTTATAAAGGGCAACTATGAAAAGCCTAGAGTTAACATCATATTTCACGGTAAAGATTGAATTAATTTCCCCTAACATTGGGAGTGAGGCAAAAATTATCGATTCTTGCTACTTCTCTTCAAGATTGTATTGAAGGTCTTAGGCTGTGCAATAAACCAAAAACAAGAAATAAAAGGAAAGAAAGAAGTAAAGCTGTCTTTATTTGCAGACAACACGACCTCCTATAGGAAATCCTACAGAATTACAAAAAAGCTACTAGAACTAATTATTGAGTTTAATGTTGCAGAATACAAGACCAATATAAAAATCAATTATATTTCTACATTCTAATGAAGATCTTAACTTGAAATTCAATCTCAACTTGAAATTTTCAAAAGTAATACCATTCATAATAGCATCAAAAAGTATTTAGGAATAAATTTGACAATACATGTTAAGATCGATACACTGAAAACCATGAAACATTTTTGAGGCTAAAATTAATGGAGACATGCAGTATGTTTCTAAAGTGGAAAACTCAGTATTTTTAAAATATCAATTGTTTCCAAGTTGATCTATAGATTCAGTGAAATTCCAATCAAAATATTAGAATTATATTTTTCTATAGTAATTCAAAAACTGATTCTAAAATTTGTATGAAAACATAACACATCTGAAATAGTTAAAACAATTTTTAAAACAAAGAATAAAGTTCACAGATATACACTACCTGGTTCCAAAATTACTATAAATCTACAGTAGTAAAAGTTGTGAGGAATTCTCATAAAATAGATATTTAGATTGTAATGATCTAAATGTAATGATAGATAGAGTCCAGAAATAGATTTCACTGGTTTTCCAGAGAGGTACTAAGGCAATTTAATGAAAAAGGGAAAATCTTTTCAATAAATAGTACTAGAAAAATGACCTCCCAAACGAACTTATAAACTTTCACATCATGTGCAAAAATTAACTCTGAATGTATCATAGACCTAAATATCAAAGTTAAAACTATAATAGATGTAGAAGAAACCTTAAGAGAAAAATCTTAATGATGTTTAGTTTATTAAAGAGTTCTTAAATATGACACAAAAGGTATGAACGATGAGAGAAAAAAATAGTAAATGTAAAAGTAAATTTCATCAAAATAAAAAGCATTTGCTCTTTAGACATTGCTATGAGATGGCTGGATGGCATCACCTACTCGATGGACATGGGTTTGTGTAGACTCCAGGAGTTGGTGATGGACAGGGAGGCCTGGCGTGCCGCGGTCCATGGGGTCGCAAAGAGCTGGACATGACTGAGCGACTGAACTGAACTGAACAAATGATGAAAATGAAACAGCAGGCCACAAAGTGGGAGAAAATCTTTGCCAAACTTTTATCATGCAAGGGACTTTATTTAGAATTGTAAAATAGCTCTTATAAACCAATCAGAAGGCAACCTTTGTTAAAAATGGGCAAAATATGGCTCCGCTGGTGGTCCATTGGTTAAGAATCCACTCGACAATGCAAGGGACACAGGTTCAATTCCAGCTCCGGGAAGATTTCACATGTTGCAGGGCAACTAAGCTTGTGGGGCGCGACTGTTGAACCAGCAGTCTAGAACCCAGCAGCCAAAACTACTGAGGTCACGCACCACACCTACTGAAGCCCAAGTGCCTAGAGCCCAGGATCCACAAGAAGAGAAGCCACGGCAGGGAGAAGCCCTCACGCTGCAAAGAAAGTAGTCCCGCTCGCCATAACTAGAGAAAGCCTGCCTGCAGCAACAAAGACCCAGCGCAGCCAAAATGCAATAAATAAATCTTTAAAAAAAGGAAAAGAAAAGAGAGAGAGAGAAAGAGAGAGAGAGAGAGAGAAAGGGAAAAAAAGAAAAGAAAAGAAGTTCCAGGTCTGCAGAAAGCACTGTTCAAATAAAACTACCTTGCGTATGTGCGTGCGTGCTAAGTCACTTCAGTCGTGTCTGACACTGTCGCCCGCCAGGTTCTTCTGTCCATGGGATTTCGCAGGCAAGAATACTGGAGCGAGTTGCCATGCCCTTCTTCACGGGATCTTCCAGACCCAGGGATTGAACTTGAATCTGCTGTGGCTCCTGCATTGCAGGTGGATTCTTTACTGCTGAGCCACCAGGGAAGCCCTAAAACTACTTTACCTATCAAAAAAAAAAAAGAGCAAAATAATTGAACAAACACTTTAGCAAAGTAGATATATGGGTGACAAGCACATGAAAAGCTCATCATGAATCATTAGAGAAATATGAATTAAAATCATAATGCAATATCACTATACAACCACTAAAATGCATAAAATTTAAAAATTAAAAAACTGACTATATCAAGTGTTAGTGAAAATATAGAGCAAGTATAATTTTCACACATTGGGGGTGAAAATATAAAGTGGTACACCACTTTGAAACCAATTTGGCAATTTCTTAAAAAGTTATACATAAACCTATAATTTGACCCAACCATTCCACTCCTGGGTATTTAGTCAAGAGAAAAAACTATATTCCACATAAGACTTATACACAAATGTTTATGGCAGCTTTAGCTGTAACAGCTCCAAACTGGAAATAACTCAAATGTTCATCAACAATTGAAAAACAAATTACAACACATCCATACAATGAAATACTATTCAACAATGAAAAGCAACAAACCATTGATACATTCAATACCTTAAATAAATCTCAAAATAATTATTCTAAAGTGAAAGAAACATGACCAAAAAGAAAAAAAAGACACTCTGAATGATTCCATTTATATAAACTTCTAGGAAATGCAAGCTAACCTATAACAACAAAAATCAGATCCAGTGGTTGCCTGGGCCTGGGTTGGCAAAAAGGAGGAATGGATGAAAAAAGGATACATGAAACTTTTGCAGATGGTGTGCATTCATTACCTGGATTGTGGTGATGGTGATGGATTGTGAGGTCAAAAATGTCAAAACTCATCAAATTTAGATTTTAAATGAGTGCAATTTACTGTATGGAAAGTATAGCTCAATAAAGCTGGGAGGGAAATGCTTTTTAAATATTGCTCTTTTTACTCCTTTGTCTGTGACTTATGTAATGCTAGTGATCCAAGCGCATGTGCTTGACACAACATTTCAAAATTTATACTTAGAGTATACTTGTTGTGCTTAGATTATTAAGCTAAAGTTATATCTAAGTGTCTAAATGTGGTTTAATAATACATTATTATTAAAAGTTATTTTTAAAATATAGAAAATAGAGAAAAAATATGAAATATATTTCTGAACACTCAGAAATAACAGCTGGCATTTTTTTCAGATTTTTCATGCATAGACAAAAATAATAGTTTTTAATTTTGGGATTATGTTGTATGTAATGCTTTATATCTTGGTTTTAATTTAATATTACATTAAATTTTCCAAAATGCAATTTTTCTATTGTATAATAAATATTATGATGTTACATTATTCATTGTATGGATATGCCATAATTTATTTAACTTTACTTGTATAAGGACATAAGGATGTTTACATTGTTCTCAAGTTTGCACTAGCATATATAATACTGTGTTGAATGTTTTTGTATGTGTGTATATTAAACCATGTCCTTATTTTTTAATATGAATTCTTAGAAATGGATTACTAATCAAATAGTATGAATGTTTTTAGGTCTCCCAATCCATGGTACCAAACTATTTTTCAGGAATATTGTACCAAGTTACATTCCACTGGAACTATGTAAAAGTATATGAAAGAGCCAATCTTACAATATTCTCCAAAGTACTGAATATTACAGAGCTTTTAAATTTTAACACCATACCTCCCTATCCATTGTCTAAGGAAAAGGAATTTCCTTCAAGGAAATTATTATTTTGATATGACATCCTATTTAAAAGACACAAGTCAGCTTTGCAGATAAGTAAAAACCAAAGCATTATATTTATATTTTGACACAGTAGTGTCAAATTCATTAATATTGTACTACATTGTAATAAATATATATATATGCATATATATAAAGCTTCTGATTTTGATATCAGTTCAGTTCAGTTGCTCAGTCATGTCTGACTCTTTGCAACCCCATGGACTGCAGGATACCAGGCTTCCTTGGCCATCACCAACTCCTGGAGCTTACTCAAACTCATGTCCATCGAGTTGGTGATGCCATCCAACCATCTCATCCTCTGTCGTCTCCTTCTCCTCCTGCCTTCAATCTTTTCCAACATCAGGGTCTTTTCCAGTGAGTCAGTTCTCCGCATCAGGTGACCAGAGTTTTGGAGTTTCAGCTTCAAAATCAGTCCTTCCAATGAATATTCAGGACTGATCTCCTTTAGGATGGATTGGTTGGATCTCCTTGCAGTCCAAGGGATCTCAAGAGTCTTCTCCAACACCACAGCTCAAAAGCATCAGTTCTTTGGCACTCAACTTTCTTTATAGTCCAACTCTCACATCTATACATGACTGCTGGAAGAACTATACCTTGACTATACAGACCTTTGCTGGCAAAGTAATGTCTCTGCCTTTTAGTATGCTGTCTAGTTTGGTCATAGCTTTTCTTCCAAGGAGCACGTATCTTTTAATTTCATGGCTGTAGTCACCATCTGCAGTGATTTTGGAGCCCCCCCCCCCAAAATAAAGCCTCTCACTGTTTCCTTTGTTTCCCCATCTATTCACCATGAAGTGATGGGACCAGATGCCATGATCTTAGTTTTCTGAATGTTGAGCTTTAAGCCAACTTTTTCACTCTCCTCTTTCACTTTCATCAAGACACTCTCTAGCTCTTCTTCGCTATCTGCCGTGAGGGTGGTGTCATCTGCATATCTGAGGTTATTGATATTTCCCCCCAGCAATCTTGATTCCAGCTTGTGCTTCATCCAGCCCAGCATTTCATATGATGTACTCTGTATATAAGTTAAATAAGCAGGGTGACAATATATAGCGTTGACGTACTCCTGTCTTGATTTGGAACCAATCTGTTCCACGTCCAGTTCTAACTGTTGCTTCTTGAACTGCATACAGATTTCTCAGGGGGCAGGTAAGGTGGTCTGATATTCCCATCTCTTGAAGAATTTTCCAGTTTGTTGCAACCCACACAGTCAAAGGTTTTGGTGTAGTCAATTAAGCAGATGTTTTTCTGGAACTCTCTTGGTTTTTTGATGATCCAACAGATGTTGGCAATGATCTCTGGTTCCTCTGCCTTTTCTAAATCCAACTTGAACATCTGGAAGTTCACAGTTCTTGTACTGTTGAAGTCTGGCTTGGAGAATTTTGATCATTATTTTGCTAGTGTGTGAGATGAGTGTAATTGTGTGGTAGTTTGAACATTCTTTGGCATGCCTTTCTTTGGGATTGGAACGAAAACTGACCGTTTTCAGTCCTGTGGCCACTGCTGAGTTTTCCAAATTTGTTGGCATAAAGAGTGCAGCACTTTCACAGCATCATCTTTTAGGATTTGAAATAGCTCAACTGGAATTCCATCACCTCCACTAGCTTTGTTTGTAGTGATGCTTCCTAAGGTCCACTTCACATTCCAGGATGTCTGGTTCTAGTTGAATGATCACACCATCAGGGTTATCTGGGCCTTTAAGACCTTTTTTGTACAGTTCTTCCATGTATTGTCACCACCTCTTCTTAATATCTTCTGCTTCTGCTAGGTCCATACCATTTCTGTCCTTTATTGTGCCCATCTTTGCATGAAATGTTCCCTAGGTATCTCTAATTTTCTTGAAGAGATCTCTAGTCTTTCCCATTCTATTGTTTTCCTCTATTTCTTGGCGTTGATCACTGAGGAAGTCTTTCTTATCTCTCCTTGCTATTCTTTGGAACTCTGTATTCAAATGCATAGATCTTTCCTTTTCTCCATTGCCTTAAGCTTCTCTTCTTTTTTCAGCTCTTTGATTCTGATACACAAACAAGTAAAATTTAAGGCATAATTTGTGAAATTATAAATTTATATTCCTTTTATGTTTTATTATTTTCCAGCAGAAAATTGTCATTTGGCAAGAAAGTGACAATAACTTAGCTACAGATATCAAGTATAAATTTTATAGACTATGAATATGAATATAGACTATGAATCGTTAAAAACATGAAAAGTCATCCTAGGGTCTACAATCAAGATGTATTTCCTAGATCTAGATATATATACTGTAATTTCACAGATTTTTTACCTGTTAAATCAGGAAAAAATTAAGACACAAATCAAGTGCTAGGTCTTTTTCACTTCTGTGTATTCTATAGAATGCTGAGTCTTCTGGGTCTTTGACAAATCTGACCTTCACCCCAGTGATTGTCCTTGCTGGTCCAGCACTCAAAAAATGGTATAATCTCAGTCTGTGGTGCTACTGGGCCAGGACCCCAAGAGAATTCAGTCTGAGCCGAGGTCCATAGGTTCAATGTCATTTTTTGGTGGGTTATTCAGAAAGAAAAATGTTAAAGAAGCAGGCAAAAAGTTACACTATTTGGGGCCAAAGAATGAATAAAGATACTACGAATGAGGTCTATAGGAACCTGCTTAGATAAATTATCTAAAATGTAATTTGAAAGTAAATAATGTGCATGTTCATTAGAAATTGCAGTATGTTATAAAGTGTGCCAAAATGATGAATGGTCATGTTGAAATGATAGGTGTAATTATCTTTCCCTGGCGCAATTCATCGTGCTTTGCAGTGCTTTACAAAAGTTTGTGGATGAACAAACGATTGTTATCCTGGAGTCAAGAAAAAAGATAGAGAAGAAAACAACAATACAGAAGATTGATTTTGTGCTCAGAACAGCCCTAGATGGTTTTCTGTGTGAAGAAGAAAAGAGATGAATGTGCAGATGAGCAGTCTGAGTTTTCTTTGAAGTTTAAATAAGTCACACTTGAGCCTTTGTCAACTTCTTCCTCTCGTCAGTATTTCTGTTTTGTTTTTGTTTTTCCATACAGATTTACAGAGAGATTTGGTGGAGTGGAAAAAATGATGCATGCCTTCCTTAGCAAAGGAAGGAGGTCTCAGAGGCTTCAGTCCTAAGAGTAGATAAGAGATCAAGGAATTGGATGGTCTAGATCCAATTTTTACCAAAATGATGGGTCAGAGAGAAGAAGGTAGTCTTCTTATATAGTCTGATCTAGTTAGTTTACATTCTAAGAAAAAAACGAGTGAGCAGTATAGCTACCAAGTTTTAAGACTTATAAGTTTGAAATTTCTCTGAGATGCTATTTTAACCACTCCCCCCACCAAATGCCTTTCTTCTTTTGAAAGCTGTAAAACTCCCCAGAAACACTCTTCTGAGTCATTTTCTGGCACAGGGACAAGGAAGGGAGGAAATACACAATTACATTGTTTTCAGAGGAAGAGGGAAGAAACCTCAGGCTGAGGAATGGGGGGTGATGCCAGAAGAAAGCTAGGGTCACACTTGGATCATCTGGGAGCAAAGGATGAATAAGGAGCCAGGCCTGACAAGGCGACTTGTCTTTAGGAGTTATCACTAGCAGTAGAACTTTGCCACCAAAGGCACTGCTCGTTTCTGGGCAGGAATAGATGGGTGTATCCTACAGTGGAAAAGAAAAATCATTAGCTTTTTTTTCCACCAGATAATGACATGGTTTTTAAGATTATGAGGTTTCCTTTCCTGAAAATGTCTTCTGTTAATCCCATCCTGATTTTGCAGTTTTCACATTATTTATGCCCTACCTCAGAGCAGTGTGCAAACAAATCTGAGTGATTTCCTGAGTATATATCCTGGCCTCACTGATTACTAGCTATGTTAATACATCGTTCATTTCCTCCTATAGAAAATTAAGAGAAAATAAAAAAGAAGACAAAAAAAAAAAAAAAAGGATAGCACCCATCATCTGGATCTGTTGTGAGAATTCAAATAAATAGCACATACAAAACTCAGCAGACTACCTGGCCTAGAGCAGGTGGTTGCTCAATGCGACTGCTGCTGCTGCTGCGAAGTCTTTTCAGTCGTGTCCGATTCTGTGTGACCCCATAGATGGCAGCCCACCAGTGCTCCTCAGTCTGTGACCCCATTCTACAGGCAAGCAACCACCTCTGCCTGTTCTAGGGCACTGCAGTGTCTCCAATCTCGCATTCTCCTAATGCAAGCACTTCTTGTGTCCACTCTGCTACTATGTCAAGCATGCTATCCTATGCTGTCCACCTGCGATCTCCGAAGAAAACTTTACTAATTCTATTTCCTCCATCCAGCTCAGTGCAACTGATTGTTACTAATTCAGTTCTAAAGTATCTACTGTAGGGTATCAATAGTATCAGTGCTCACTGATGAAGACCAATCTCAGACGTGTCTGTGGCAGAGAGACCACTGGATGTTTGTTGCATCAGGTGTCCTGAGATCTTCCTAGCTCCTGTCAGCCTCACCTGTCTCCAGGGCTTCGGCCTCTTGTTTGGGCCCAGCTGATGCTGCAGTACCGACTCTGACTTCATACAGATGCCGTGTGATGTGATGGTGACGTCCCTCTTTCGATGCACAGGCCTACTGACTCCCTTGCTGAAGTTTCTCTACAGATGCTGATGATGAGACGCCATGGGACTCACATAGCACTCAAAGTAAACAGCTGGAATTGCAAGGAGTTAATGCCTGATGGGATGAACCTTAACTGACCAGAGATAGGAACCAGTGGTTGAATTTCTCCTCCTTTCTCACTGGGCAGAATGCTCTGAGATACAGTCATCTACACTCCTCTTTGAGGCTTACTCTATAAAATCAAGTGGTTACTTGTGCCTGATACCAAGGGACGCCATTTCAATAAAGACCCTGGCACTGGCTCTGCCTCCTTCCCTGACTCACTCACCTTCTTTTCACTCCTTTTCTCCTGGTTTTCTCCTACATGGTAAATAGGAGCACATTTACTTCTGCCTCAGCTTCTGCTTTCTGGGGACCCACACTAAGACTTTTATTATATCCACTGTTATTTCTTTTATATAAGATGGTATTTTTAATTTGTAGCTAAGGACATGGTTACCCAGAGTAAACAATATAGTATCCAAATTTTCTTGCAGCTAAACTTGGTCGTTTGACTAAGTTCTGACCAATGAATACAATTATGTATATCAGTTCAGTTCAGGAGCTAAGTCGAGTACCATGGACTCGATGGACTGCACCCCACGGACTGCAGCATGCCAGGCTTTCCTGTCCAACACTAACTCCAGGAGTTTGCTCAAACTCATGTCCATCGAGTCGCTGATGCCATCCAACCATCTCAACTTCTGTCGCCCCCTTCTCCTCCTGCCTTCAATCTTTCCCAGCATCAGGGTCTTTTCCATTGAGTCACCAGGTGGTCAAACTATTGGTTTCAGCTTCAGCATCAGTTCTTCCAATGAATGTTCAGGACTGATTTCCTTTAGGATTGATGTTATTATTATAATAATATATTGCACTTTAATAATACATGTTATTATGTATTATTATACACACACACACTTTGGGAAGTGCCTTTAAAATAATGGGAGTAGCTTTCTCCTTTTCTTTACTTTTTCCTCCTGGTTTTAACGTAAATATGATGGCTGGAGCTGAGGCAGCCATCTTTTGGCATGAGGTGGAAGATGCATATTGAAGTTGGTGGAACATAAAGGTCACAGGGCTGGGGCTGGTGCTCCTTAAAATTGTGCAGGTACCACACCAGCTCTAGAATGCCTACCTGGATATCATTTTTATTTATTTATTTTTAATTAAACATTTTTACTTTTACATCTTTTTAAACACCAAAAGCATTTCATATTGGGGTATAGCCAATTAACAACATTGTGATAATTTCAGGTGAACAGTGAAGGGACTCAGCCATACATATATATGCATTTACAACAGAAGTTTTCATGCATATTCCCAGGCTTTTTGTGCTATTTGTGATAAGATTGCCTGACATGTATTCTTCCTCCGTGGACACCACAGCACCCTGGAAATCCACATATTTCTTGGGTCCTTTCACTATTTTTTTTCCATTTATTTTTACTAGTTGGAGGCTAATTACTTTACAATATTGTAGTGGTTTTTGCCATACATTGACATGAATCAGCTATGGATTTACATGTGTTCCCCATCCCGATCCCCCCTCCTGCCTCCCTCCCCATCCCATCCCTCTGGGTCTTCCCAGTGCACCAGCCCTGAGCACTTGTCTCAGGCATCCAACCTGGGCTGGTGATCTGTTTCACCCTTGACAATATACATGTTTCAATGCTATTCTCTCAGAACATCCCACCCTCGCCTTCTCCCACAGAGTCCCAAAGTCTGTTCTGTACATCTGTGTCTCTTTTTCTGTTTTGCATATAGGGTTATCGTTACCAATTTCTAAATTCCATATATATGTGTTAGTATGCTGTAATGTTCTTTATCTTTCTGGCTTACTTCACTCTGTATAATGGGCTCCGGTTTCATCCATCTCATTAGAACTGATTCGAATGAATTCTTTTTAACGGCTGAGTAATATTCCATGGTGTATATGTACCACAGCTTCCTTATCCATTCGTCTGCTAATGGGCATCTAGGTTGCTTCCATGTCCTGGCTGTTATAAACAGTGCTGCAATGAACACTGGGGTACACGTGTCTCTTTCAGATCTGGTTTCCTCAGTGTGTATGCCCAGGAGTGGAATTGCTGGGTCATATGGCAGTTCTATTTCCAGTTTTTTAAGGAATCCTGGATATCATTTTTAAGAGAGAAATTTCTGTCTTTCCAAAGTCACTATTATTTTGGGCTTCTGTAAGTTTCTGCTGAGCTTAATCTTAACTGGCCAAGTAAAAAATTGGCTTTCTATATGGATAAAATGAACAAAAAGGAAGAACAAATAGCATCAAGAACAAATAGCATTTATATGCCTTACATAGCAGCACTTGATCCAAAGGCCAATGTTTCCATCCTTACATTATACTTCCTCTCACAAATTTAGATTATGTAAGCTAGATGTCCAGTGACCCGCTCACCTTTGAGTTACCAGAATGTTGGCAGTCCAGACTAACTTAAAACAAACAAAACACTCCTCCCTCAGAAACCTAGCCTGTCAGTACTTCTCATCAGCATTAATACATGGCATTAAATACAATAGGGTTTACTATGGGTCAGGCCCTGTGCTAAGCTCTCTAGTTAGAAAACCTAAGAAATAGCATTCTATATCAGACAAAATAGACCTTAAAGTAAAGAAGATTATAAGAGATAAGGAAGGACACTACATAATGATCAAGGGATAAATCCAAGAGGAAGACATAGCAATTGTAAATATATATGAACCCAACACAGGTGCACCTCAATACATAAGACAAACACTAACAGACATAAAAGGAGAAATTGACAGTAACACAATAATAGTAGGAGACTTTAACACCCCACTCACACCAATGGACAGATCATCAAAACAGAAAATTAATAAGGAAACACAAGCCTTAAGTGATACATTAGATGAGATGGATCTCATTGATATCTTCAGGGCATTCCATCCAAATGCAGAAGAATGCACCTTCTTCTCAGATGCACATGGAACATTCCAAGGATAGACTACATCTTGGGTCACAAATCAGACTTCAGTAAATTTAAGAAAATTGAAATTATATCAAGCATCTTTTCCAACCACAAAGCTATGAGACTAGATATCAATTACAAGAAAAAAAACTGTGAAAACCACACAAACACATGGAGACTAAACAGTACATTTCTAAATAACCAACAGGTTATTGAGGAAATCAAAAGGGAAATCAAAACATCTCTAGAATCAAATGACAATGAAAACACAACTCAAAACTTATGGGATGCAGCAAAAGCAGTTCTAACAGCAATGTTTATAGCAATACAATCCTACCTCAAGAAACAAGAAAAACATCGGATAGATACCCTAACTTCACACCTAAAACAACTGGAAAAAGAAGAACAGAAAAAAACAAAATTAGTAGAAGGAAAGGAATCATACAGATCTGAGCAGAAATATATGAAAAAGAAATGAAAGAAACAACAGTAAAGGTTAATAAAACCAAAAGTTGTTTCTTTGAGAAGATAAAATTGACAAGCCTTTAGCCAGATTCATCAAGAAAAAAAGGGAGAAAAATCAAATCAACAAAATTAGAAAGGAAAAAGAAGAGGTTACAACAGACAATTCAGAAATACAAAGGATTATAAGAGACTATTATGAGCTATATGGTGATAAAATGGATAACCTGGAAGAAATGGACAGATTCTTAGAAAAGTTCAATCTTCCAAGACTGAACCAGGGAGAAATAGAAATTATGAACAACCCAATTACAACCACTGAAATTGAAGCTGTGGTCTAAAATCTCCCAAAAAACAAAAGCCCAGGACCAGATGGCTTCACAGGAGAATTCTATCAAACCTTTAGAGAAAAGCTAATGCCTATCCTTCTAAAACTCTTCCAAAAAATGCAGAAGGAACACTTCCAAATTCATTCTATGAGGCCATCATCACCCTGATACCAAAACCAAACAAAGACAAGACAAAAAAAAGAAAACTACAGGCCAATATCACTGATGAACATATGCAAAAATCTTCAACAAAATTTTAGCAAACAGAATTCAACAACATATTAGAAAGATCATACACCATGATCAAGTTGAGTATATTCCAGGGAATATGCAAGGATTCTTCAATATATGCAAATCAATCAATGTGATACATCATATTAACAAATTGAAAGATAAAAACCATTTGATAATCCCAACAGATGCAGAAAAAGCCTTTGATAAAATTCAGCACCCATTTATGATTAAAACTCTTTAAAAAATGGGCATAGAAGGAACCTAACTCAACATAGTAAAGGCCATATATGATAAGCCTACAGCAAACCTTATTCTCAATGGTGAAAAACTGTAAACATTCCCCCTAAGATCAGGAACAAGACAAAGGTGTCCACCCTAAGCACTGTTATTCAACATAGTTTTGGAAGTCCTAAGTATAGCAATCAGAGAAGAAAAAGAAATAAAAGGAATCCAGATCGGAAAAGAAGAAGTAAAGCTCTCACTGTTTGCAGATGACATGATGCTGTACATAGAAAACCCTAAATATAGTATCAGAAAATCTCTAGAGTTAATCAGTGAATTTAGCAGTCAGTCACAGGATACAAAATCAATACACAGAAATCACTTGCATTTCTATATACTAACAATGAAAATTCAGAAAGAGAAATTAAGGAATCAATCCCATTCACCATTGCAACAAAAAGAATAAAATATCTAGGAATAAACTAACCTAAGGAGACAAAATAACTGTATATAGAAAATTATAAGACACTGATAAAAGAAATCAAAGACAACATAAACAGATGGAGAGATATTCCATGTTCCTAGATAGGAAGAATCAATTCAATGCAATCCCTATCAAATTTCCAATGGCATTTTCCACAGAACTAAAAAAAAAAAAATTTCACAATTCATATGGAAACACAAAGACCTCAAATAGCCAAAGCAGTCTTGAGAAAGAAGAATGAAGCTGGAGGAATCAACCTTCCTGACTTCAGATTAAACTACAAAACTACATTCATCAAGACAGTGTGGTCCTGGCACAAAAAACAGAAATGTAGACCAATGGAACAAGATAGACAGGCCAGAAATAAACCCATGCACCTACTGGGTACCTTATTTTTGACAAAGGAGACAAGAGTATACAGTGGGGCAAAGACAGCCTCTTCCATAAATTGTGCTGGGAAAACTGGACAGCTACATACAAAAGAATGAAATTAGAACACTTCCTAACACCATACACAAAGATAAACTCAAAATGGATTAAAGACCTAAATATATGACCAGAAAGTATAAAACTCTTAGAGGAAAACATAGGCAGAACACTTGATGACATAAACCAAAGCAAGATCCTCTATGATCCACCTCTTAGAGTAATGGAAATAAAAACAAAAATAAACAAGTGGGACCTGATTAAACTTAAAATCTTTTGCATAGCAGAGGAAACTATAAGCAAGGTGAAAAGACAGCCCTCAGAATGGGAGAAAATAATAGCAAATGAAACAAGTGACAAAGGATTAATTTCCAAAACATACAAGCAATTCATACAACTCAATACCAGAAAAACAAACAATCCAATCTACAAGTGGGAAAAAGAACTAAACAGACATTTCTCCAAAGAAGACATACAGATGGCTAACAAACACATGAAAATATGCTCGACATCTCTCATTTTAGAGAAATGCAAATCAAAAGCTACAATGAGATATCACCTCACACAGGTCAGAATGGCCATCATCAAAAGTCTACAAACAATAAATGCTGGAGAGGGTGTGGAGAAAAGGGAATGCTCTGGCACTGTTGGTGGGAATGTAAATTAATACAGGCACTATGGAAGATGGTATGGAGATTCCTTAAAAAAAATAGGAATAAAATCACCATATGACCCAGCAATCCCACTCCTAGGCATATACCATGAGGAAACCAAAACTGAAAAAGACACATGTATCCCATTGTTCATTGCAGCACTATTTACAGGTAGAACATGGAAGCAACCTAGATGTCCACCGACAGATGAATGGATAAAGAAGTTGTGGTACGTATACACAGTGGAATGTTATTCAGCCATAAAATGGAACACATTTGAGCCAGTTCTAGTGAGGTGTATGAACCTAGAGCCTATTATACAGAGTGAAGTAAGTCACAAAGAGAAAGATAAATATCATATAGCAATGCATATATATGGAATCTAGAAAAATGGTACTGAAGAATTTATTTTCAGGGCAGCAATGGAGAAACAGACACAGAGAATAGACTTCTGGACCTCAGGAGAGGGGAGCAGAGGGTGAGATGTAGGGAAAGAGTACCATGGAAACTTACATTACCATATGTAAAATAGAGAGCCAATGGGAATTTCCTGTCTGACTCAGGAAATGCAAATGGGCTCCTACCAACCTAGAGGGGTGGGATGGGGAGGGAGACGGGAGGGAGGTTCAAAAGGGAGGGGATGCATGTATACCTATGGCTGATTCGTGTTGAGGTTTGACAGAAAACAACAACATTCTGTAAAGGAATTATCCTTCAATTTAAAAATGAATAAATTAAAAAAAAAAAGAATCTACCTAACTACTCAAATAATCCTATTAAAAATAACTTTAAAAAAATATATCACTCTATGAAGAATTTTTTGAGAGAGACAGAACACTGTTCTGAGATTTTAGTTGGGAGATTTACCAGCATACTAGATTAAGAAAGTGGCAGGTAGTAGAGTTAGAGAGGAAGAGTGGGCTAGAAGACTCTTTCAAGAGATATTAGTAAGATTTGATGACTGAGGGAATGTGGGGGTTGAATGAATTCATGATTATTCTCAGGTTTCTATGATGGATGACTCATCAGAAGATGGTTTCACAGATTGGGGTGAACATATACAGAAGGAAGAAGAGGAGAAGAGAGAGCAGGGGGAAGAGAGAGTTTAATGAAGAAGAAGATGGATTCAGCTCTGGACATGCTGAATTTCAGATATTCATGAGTACCGAGCACAGATGCTAAGTAGGAAATAAATATATCAGCTGAAGCTCAGGGAAGACAGCTTACCTAGAGTACTTATCAAAATATCTAGAGTACTAGATACTTTTCAAATTACCTAGAGTACTTTTCAAATTATTAATTTTATAATTATCTGTTGTAACATTGCTCCTTCCAGTAGACTGAGTTTCTTAGGGGAAAAGTAGTCTTATTAATCTTGGATTCCCACCACCTAGAACAGAGCTTGCAGCATAGCCAAGAAATGTTTGTTCAGTGGTTGAGCGACAGATTAAATGAATGAAAGGATGAATTTCAATCAGTCAAAAAAGGGACATATTTTTTCATCTCAAGTTGAATCCCCAACATACATTCCAGTGGAAACATGATTACAAACCTCAGTGGGTTGCACAGTACTGTGGGTCCAGGTGCATTATGTTTTAAAAAACTTCTGAAGACCAGCATCAGAATTGAAGCCCCTTCCAAACCATGTCCATGGGGATGGGGAGGGGAGTGTCTTTCAAATATCAAATTAGTTTACACTATAACTTTGAACCGAAAGGTCCTTCACTAGTTGGGAATGTCATTCTTTCATGTTTCCCCTGAAGAACTTACATAAGGCCCTGTACCTGCATTCTGGAAGCCATCGTAGTTTCTCTCCACCTGAGGGTCAGCCAGAGTATTGAGTGGTCATTAACTCAACACTTCAGCTCCACGTTGGGCACCCTCTTCTGGAATCAGGTCACTACAATGTCTGTAGAAGAAGTCTTGAGGGAGGGAACAGAGGCACTAACTCCAGAGACTAATCATTGGACCAGATCAAGGACTCCAGGGGATTTGCAGAGGGCCTAGAGTTTGTCCTCTTTCTTCACGCGTAGCTATCAGTAGCAGTTAGATATTTATCAGCAATACCAACTCTGATTCAGGCAGTCCCACCAATTTTTCTGTAATCATTACCTTATATTGTATATCAGCTGCTTGTGTAAAAAAGTATCCTTACATTCATTTACTAACTTAAATCTCATATTGTGTAAAGCAATTTATAGGACAAGTTGTTTTTTAGTTATTTTGAGTAATGATTGTTGTATCACTCTGTGTTCTCAGGATACAGAACCAATAGGATATACAGAGATATGTATGAGAGATTTTTTTCAAATGGAAATGGGCTCACATGTAATAACAGAGATAAAGAAGACCCGTGGTCTGCCACCTGCAAGCTGGAGAATCAGGAAAGCTAGTGTAACTCAACCTGAAGGCCTGGAGACCGGGGGCCTGCTGGTGAAAGGTCCAGACTCTAAAGGCCTGAGAACCAGGAGCTCTGATGTCCAAAGGCAAGAGAAGATGCATCTCCCAGTTAAAAAGAAAGCAAGATGGAGAGAAAATTCACCCTTCTTTCACTTTTTTGTTCTCTTTGGACCTCTAGTGGATTGGATGATCCACCAACTTTGATGAGAATGGATCTCTTCACTTAGTCTATTCAATCAAATGCCAACCTCTTCCAGAAACACTGTCACAGACACACTCAGAAATAATTTTTTATCAGCTATCTAGGCTTCAAGTTAACGCATAAAATTAACCATCACAGTTATATTTCAGGAAACAAGTAGCAAAGTCACAAAGTAAACAAGTCTACCTGGCAGCTTTGTCATAAAACAATAACTATGCCTTGATATTATATACCACTAGTGTTGCCAAAAACAATATTTGAGGAATGTCAATGATTTTCTTCCCACTTAATAAATGCATTGCATCATGCTTAGAGTTGAGTACATCAAATTGAGAACAGCAGATAGGTGGTAAATAACATTAAACTCAGAGTCAGGAAACCTAGGTTTTAGTCCCACACTAACTTCATGGGTGATTTCATTCATCCTTTCAACAAATATTTCTTGGCCACCTTATGATGTTGTGGACACTGTGGTAAGTGCTAGAGCACAAGAATAAAAAGAAATTGGCATTGTATCTACATTTATAGACTTCTAGTCTACAGGAGGGGTTTCCCTGGTAGCTCAGCTGGAAAGAATTTGCCTGCAATGCAGGAGACCCAGTTTGATTCCTGGGTTGGGAAGATTCCGAGGAGAAGGGATAGGCTACTCACTCCAGTATTCATGGTCTTCCTTGGTGGATCAGATGATAAAGACTCTGCCTGCAATGCAGGAGACCTGGGTTTGATACCTGGGTTGGGAAGATCTCCTGGAGTGGGTCATGGCAACCCACCCCAGTATTCTTGCCTGGAGAATCCCCCTAGACAGAGGAGCTTGGTAGGCTATGGTCCATGGTGTCTCAAAGAGTTAGACACAGCTGAGTGACTAAGCACAACACAGCAGTCTAAAGAAGAGGACAGACATCAGTTTCGAAAAAATCTATCTGTTAACAATGCGCCTGCTACTAAATACTACCTGGAGATTTTACCAGGGTGGTAGGGTGGTCAGTACAGGCTTGACTGTGACCGAGATCTAAAAGATGCTGCTGCTGCTGCTGCTAAGTCGCTTCAGTCATGTCCAACTCTGTGCGACCCCATAGACGGCAGCCCACCAGGCTCCCCCGTCCCTGGGATTCTCCAGGCAAGAACACTGGAGTGGGCTGCCATTTCCTTCTCCAATGCATGAAAGTGAAAAGTGAAAGTGAAGTCGCTCAGTCGTGTCCGACTCTTTGCAACCCCATGAACTGCAGCCTACCAGGCTCCTCCGTCCATGGGATTTTCCAGGCAAGAGTACTAGAGTGGGTCGCCAGTGCCTTCTCCATCTAAGAGATGGGTAGGTGTCAACTAGATTAATGGGGCAGAGGGAACGGCATGGGGGAATTCCCGGTACCCCAAGTGGGACATCAGGCGTTTGTGCTGTGCTAACTTGCTCAGTTGTGTCTAACTCTTTGCAACCCCATGGACTGTAGGCCGCCAGACTCCTCTGTCCATGGGATTCTCCAGGCAACAGTACTGGAGTGGGTTGCCATCTCCTTCTCTAATTGATCACTTATGAAGGCATTCTTATCTCTCCTTGCTAGTCTTTGGAACTCTGTATTCAAATAGATATATCTTTGCTTTTTCCCTTTGCCTTTCACTTCTCTTCTTTTCTCAGCTACATGTAAGGCCTCCTCAGACAACCCTTTTGCCTTTTTTGCATTTCTTTTTTTTGAGGATGGTCTTGTTCACTGTGTCCAGTACAATGTCATGAACCTCCATCCATAGTTCTTCAGGCACTCTATCAGATCGAATCCCTTGAATCTATTTGTCACTTTCATTGTAACAATCGTAAGGGATTTGATTTAGGTCATACCTGAATGGCCTAATGGTTTTCCCTACTTTCTTCAATTTAAGTCTGAATTTTGCAATAAGGAGTTCATGATCTGAGCCACAGTCAGCTCCCAGTCTTGTTTTTACTGACTGTATAGAGCTTCTCTGTCTTTGGCAGCAAAGAATATAATCAATTTGATTTCAGTATTGGCCATCTGTTGATGTTCCGGTGTAGACTCGTCTCTTGGGTCCTTGGTAGAAGGTGTTTGCTATGACCAGTGTGTCCTCTTAGCAAAACTCTGTTAGCCTTTGCCCTACTTCATTTTATTTTCCAAGGTCAAACCTGCCTATTACTCCAGATACCTCTTGACTTCCTACTTTTCATCCCGGTCCCCTACGATGAAAAGGACATCTGTTTTTGGTGTTAATTATAGAAAGTCTTGTAGGTCCTCGTAGAACTGTTCAATGTCAGCTTCTTCAGCATTAGTAGTTAGGCATAACTTGGATTACTGTTATTTTTAATGGTTTGTCTTGGAAACAAACTGGGGTCATTCTGTTGTTTTTGAGATTGAGCCCAAGTACTGCATTTTGGACTCTTTTGTTGACTACGTGGGCTACTCCATTTCTTCTAAGGGATTCTTGCCCACAGTAGTAGATATAATGATCATCTGAATTAAATTCACCCATTCCAGTCCATTTTAGTTCATTGATTCCTAAACTGTCAGTGTTCACTCTTGCCATCTCCTGTTTGACCACTTCCATTTACCTTGATTCATGGACCTAACATTCCAGGTTCCTCTGCAATATTGTTCTTTACAGCATCTGAATTCAGTTTCTCCACCCAACACATCCACAACTGAGCATTGTTTCGCTTTGGCTCAGCCTCTTCATTCCTTCTGGAGCTATTTCTCCTCCTTCTCCAGTAGCATATGGACACCTATGGACCTGGGGAGTTCATGTTTCAGTGTCATATCTTTTTGCCTTTTCATACCATGGTGGCTCAGATGATAAAGATTCTGCTTGCAATGCAGGAGACCTGGGTTTGATCCCTGGGTTGGGATGATCCCCTGGAGGAAGGTGTGGCAACCCACTCTAGTATTCTTGCCTGGAGCATCCCCTTGGACAGAGGAGCCAGGTCAGCTACAGTCCATGGGGTTGCAAAAAGTCAGATACGACTGAGCGACTAAGCATGCACTGTTCATGGGGTTCTCAAGGCAAGAATGCTTAAGTACATCATGGGAAATGCCAGGCAGGATGAAGCACAAGCTGGAATTAAGATTGCCAGGAGATATATCAACAACCTCAGATATGCAGATGATACCATTTTAATGGCATAAAGTGAAAAGGAACTAAAGAACATCTTGATGAGGTGAAAGAGAAAAGTGAAAAAGCTGGCTTAAAACTGAACATTCAAAAAATGAAGATTATAAAAAAAAATTAAAGAAAAAAAAGAAGATCATGCCATTTGATCCCTTCACTTCATGGCAAATAGATGTGAAAACAATGGAAGCAGTGACAGACTTTATTTTCTTGGGCTCCAAAATCACTGCAGATGCTGACTGCAACCATAAAATTAAAAGAGGTTCTCCTTGGATGAGAAGCTATGACAAAACCTAGACAGCATATTAAAAAGCAGAGACATCATTCTGCAGACAAAAGTTTGTACAAAGTTATCGTTTTTCCCCCCAGGAGTCATATATGGATGTGAGAGTTGGATAATAAAGAAGACTGAGCTCCAAAGAATTGATGCTTTCAAACTGTGGTGCTGGAGAAGACTTTTGAGAGGTACTTTGACAGCAAGGAGATCAAACCAGTCAGTCCTAAAGGATACCAACCCTGAATATTCATTGGAAGGACTGATGTTGCAGCTGAAACTTGAATACTTCGGCTACCTGATGTGAAGAACTGACTCATTAGAAAATACCCTGATGCTGGGAAAGACTGAAGTCAGGAAGAGAAGCGGACAACAGAGGACAAGATGATTGGATGGTATCATTGACTTAATGGACATGAGTTTGAGCAAACTCAGGGAGACAGTGAAGGACAGGGAAGGCTGTTGTGCTGTAGTTCATGGGGTCTCAGAGAGTCAGACACGACTTAGTGTAGCAAGGAAAATCTAACCATGTACGAAGGTGTAACAGACCATAAACTAATGGATATTTGAGTCAAAAATTATGAAATATAATGTTAAGTGATCCCCTAAGTAAATGCTTTATGTTGTAAAATAGTTAATTCTAGAAATTACACTTTGTTATGTATACATGCATGCATGTTCAGCTGTGTTTTTCTTCTTGCAAGCCTACAGACTGTAACCCATGGGAATTTTCAGGCAGGAATACTGGAGCGGGTTGTCATTTCCTTCCCCAGGGGAACTTCCCAACCCAGGGATAGAACCCGAGTCTCCTGATCTTCTGCATAGGCAGGCAGATTCTTTACCACTGTGTCACCTGAGAGTCAAATATTTCATACGTGAATCAGAGTCAAAGTTGAAGAATTTTAAAACTTGAAAACTTACAGATGGTCCATCTAATCCAGCTTCCTTGTTTAGTAGATGAGAAAGCTGAGTCTATTTAAAAAAAAAGAAAAAAGATTTTCCTAGAGTCTCACACAGTTAGCAGCAGGAAGCCACTGTTGATGGGATGGATGGCCATCTCACAGTAATACCAGGGAGGGAATTAGTGCTCTTTGAACTTCTCTTCTAGTTCTGAAAAACTGCAATGTCTTAAGACAATTTCTGGGACATGCCCAAAAGGCGTATGCGATGTTCTCCCTCTTTTAACGTTGTTTGCAGGTAAATTACAGTCTAGTCCATTTAATCTTTCAGGGTTACCTAGCAACTTGTTGGTAAGAACTGGGAATAAAGCCAAGGCTATAGATTTCCTCACTTGAACCCTTTCCACTTCATTTATTACTTACCTCTGAAATGTTATTGTTGTTTATCATGAATTAAATTGGCTTTACTACCTAACCAGAGAGGATTAAGCAATAACTTTTACCTTGTCATTGTTGAAGACTACCTGCTCATATCTCTGAGGACACTATGAAGTGTGTACTTATGTAATTTAATCTCAGATAGAGAGAGAATAAAGATATGAAAATACCTGTGGTTTCTTGACTCTTTAGGTACATTGGACATCAACCCTCTATCGACGGTACTGAAATTTTACAGCTTATATCAGCAGTTAAATTTGTATGGCTTACTAGACATACAAAGAAATGATAAGATAGTTTTATTTACCTTGCTTGTTTTTACTGAGGTCTATTATATTGGTGAACACATTGTGAATATGTACTTGAATGTATAAGATAGTGTGAATGGCAGGAAATACCACAGTTACAACAGAAGACTCCCATTCGGTTTTTTTCTAGGTATAGGTTTTAAAAATAGTGACTTTGCTGAAGCTTTTTAAAATTGCGAATAAAAATTTTTGATAGAAAAAATGTTTTAGTTTGTTATGATGCTTCAGATAAACTTAATTCTAATATCGTTAAGCTCAGTTCAGTTCAGTAGTGTCCGACTCTTTGAGACCCCATGGACTGCACCAATCTAGGCCTCCCTGTCCATCACCAAGCCCCAGAGCTTGCTCAAACTCATGTACATCGAGTCTGCGATGCCATCCAACCATCTCATCCTCTGTTGTCCCCTTCTCCTCCTGCCTTCAATCTTTCCCAGCATAAGGGTCTTTTTTAATGGTCAGGTCTTCGTAACAGGTGGCCAAAGTATTGGAGCTTCAACTTCAGTATCAGTTCTTCCAATGAATATTCAGGACTGATTTTCTTTAGAATTGACTGGTTTGATCTCCTTGCAGTCCAAGGGACTCTCAAGAGTCTTCTCCAACACCTCAGTTCAAAAGCATCAATTCTTCGGCGCTCAGCTTTCTTTATAGTCCCACTCTCACATCCATACATGATTACTGGAAAAACAATAATTTTGACTATATGAAGCTTTGTTGACAAAGTAATGTTTCTGGTTTTTAATATGCTGTCTAGGTTGGTCATAACTTTCCTTCCAAGGAGCAAGCGTCTTTTAATTTCAAGGCTGTAGTCACCATCCACAGTGATTTTGGAGCCCAAGAAAATAAAGTCTTCTTTTCGTTTCCATTGTTTCCTCACCTATTTGCCATGAAGTGATGAGACTCAATGCCATGATTTTTGTCTATTGAATGTTCAGTTTGAAACCAGCTCTTTCACTATCATCAAGAGGCTCTTTAGTTCCACTTCACATTTGGCCATAAGGGTGGTGTCATCAGGATATCTGAGGTTATTGATATTTCTCTCCAGCAACCTGGTCCAGCATTTCGCATAATGTACACTGCATAGAAGTTATGTAAGCAGGGTGACAATAGACAGCCTTGACGTACTCCTTTCCCAATCTGGAACCAGTCTGTTGTTCCATTGTTCCATGTCTGGTTCTAACTGTTGCTTCTTGACCTGCATACACATTTCTCAGGAGGCAGGTAAGGTGGTCTGGTATTCCCAACTCCTAAAGAATTTTCCAGTTTGTTATGATCCACAGAGTCAAAGACTTTAGTGTAGTCAAGGAAGCAGAAGTAGATGATTTTCTGGAATTCTCTTGCTTTTTCTATGACCTAACAGACGTTGGCACTTGGATCTCTGGTTCACTTTGTTTTCTAAATCCAACTTGAACATCTGGAAGTTCTCAGTTCACATACTGTTGAAGCCTCACTTGGAGAATTTTGAGCATTACTTCGCTAGCGTGTGAGATGAATGTAATTGTGTAGTAGTTCGAACATTGCTTGGCCTTGCCTTTCTTTGGGATTGGAATGAAAATTGACCTTTTCCAGTCCTGTGGCTACTCCTGAGTTTTCCAAATTTGCTGGCATATTGAGGGCAGCATTTTCACAGCATCATCTTTTAGGATTTGAAATAGCTCAGCTTTACTAGCTTTGTTCACAGTGATGGTTCCTAAGGCCCACTTGACTTCACATTCCAGGATGTCTGCCTCTAGGTGAGTGATCACACCATCATGGTTATCTGGGTCATGAAGATCTTTTTTTGTATAGTTCTTCTGTGTATTCTTGCCACCTCTTCTTAATAGCTTCTGCTTCTGTTAGCTCCATACTGTTTCTGTCTTTTATTGTGCCCATCTTTGCATGAAATGTTCCCTTGGTATCTCTACATTTCTTGAAGAGATCTCTAGTATTTTCCATTCTATTCTTTCCCTCTATTTCTTTGCATTGATCATTTAGGAAGGATTTCTATCTCTCCTTACTAGTCTTTGGAAGTCTGCACTCAGATGGATATATCCTTTCTTTTCTTCTTTGCCTTTTGCTTCTCTTTTCTCAGCTATTTGTAAGGCCTCCCCAGACAACCACTTTGCCTTTTTGTGCTTCTTTTTCTTCAGGGTGGTTTTGAAAAAGCCTCCCGAACAACATTATGAACCTCCATCCATAGTTCTTCAGGCACTTGATTACATCTAATCCCTTGAATCTATTTGTCACTTCCACTGTATAATCGTTAAGGGATTTGATTTAGGTCATACTTGAATGGCCTAGTGGTTTTCCCTACTTTCTTCAATTTAAGTCTGAATTTTGCAATAAGGACTGTATGATCTGAATCACAGTTAGCTCCCGGGCTTGTTTTTGCAGACTGTACACAGCTTCTCCAACTTCGGCTGCAAAGAATATAATCAGTCTGATTTCAGTGTTGACCATCTGGTGATGTCCATATGTAGAGTTGTCTTTTGTGTTGTTGGAAGAGAGTGTTTGGTATGACCAGTGAGTTCTCTTGGCAAACTTCTGTTAGCCTTTGCCCTGCTTCACTTTGTACTCCAAGGTCAAACTTGCCTGTTACTCCAGATATCTCTTGACTTCCTAGTTTTGCATTCCAGTCCCCTTTGATGAAAAGTACATCTTTTCTTGTGTTAATTTTAGAAGGTCTTGTAGGTCTTCATGGAACAGTTCAACTTCAGCTTTTTCGGCATTAGTGGTTGGGGCACAGGCTTGGATTATTGTCATATTGCATGGTTTGTCTTGGAAACGAACAGAGATTATTCTGTTGTTTTTGAGACTGAGCCCAAGTACTGCATTTTGGACTCTTTTGTTGACTATGAGGGCTACTCCATTAGCTTTTCCTTTCTTTTTTATACATATACTATGTGCTATATATAAAAGTATTTTTTACAACTATTGATAATATCAGGGGTTTTTTTTGTTTTTAGTTTTTCACAAGTGTGAGTTTTCTTTTTAACACTTAAAATCTGCCATGTTGGAATTAAACCGATAAAGAAAATTTTCAATTAAGTCTTAAAAAAATTTTTTTTTCACTGCAAAAGTAGTACAGAATATAATGAAGACTAGAATAAGGGGCAGAGGGAACAGATGCTCATAGAAACACTATCCTGAGACAACTCTGTGTTTCAATTTTTCTTTTTTTCTAACACCTCATAGGTGTCTTTTTTTTAAAAAAAGAAAAATATAGATGTGATCATACTGCATGATTAGTTTCATAATTTGTAGGTTTTTTTTTTTTTTACCACTTAATGCTATATATTTTAAGTTGTTACCTAAAATGCTACAAAGTATTTATAGCTACCTTTAAGGCATTTAATTTCTACAATTTTTATTTTTGCATCTTGTAAATTGTGACACACAGTTTATGAATAAAACTTTTGCTCTATTACAGATTATTTCATTCAACAAGAATCCAGATATGAGATTATGGGTTACAAGGGTATGACCATTTTTATAGGTTGAATCACAGTGCCAAATTTTTTCTAAACAGGTTGTTTCTGTTTACACTCCACTCAAGATGTCTGCCAGCACCTTTTTAATCTCACCAGCATTGAATATTATCCTTCATTTAAACAGTTACTAATATGATAGCTGACTGAAGTGTTACAATTTCTCCTCTGTTTGCTGTTGAAGGGTATAGGATAAAATCAAGGCTTTGGAATCAAATGATACTGGGTTTGGTCAGATTCCGCAACTTCCTAGCTGTGTTACAGTGAGCAAATTACTTAACTCCTTTGAGGCTCTCTTTATCGGTTTTTAAAAACATCAGTAATATTTACCTCAAACTCAGGGCTGTTGTAATTATTTAAAAAGACAGTTTTTTAAAGCATTTCACACCAGTGCCTGTCATGTGACAAATGATAATGAATGCTTCATTTTCTGTTGCAAAAGTATGTTTGATTAGTGTACTATCTAGGAATTTACAGAATAGTTTGACTATGCATGCAGCTTGTTGTAGAAGTCTGAAAAATCACCCGGATAATTGTTCCACCCCAGGGAGGTCAGGGAGTAATCCTATAGTTAAAAAAAGGCCCACACCTGGTTCCCATCTTCCAGGACTCTGCACTCCAGAGGCCTTAGAATTAACTCTTGGGACTTTTAATTGTTCCAAGTGGTCTCAAAGGGCAATGGTGGAAATATGCTGAAGAGTAAATTTAATGAAACTGGTCAGAGGAGAGTTTCAGGAAAAAGCTATAGTCTCAGGGAAGACAAACAGTAAAGCAAAAAGGATACAAATTATTTGTTCTAGAAAAGTTGAGTACACTAGTGAGGTTGTATTTGAATGGGCTTCAGTGGTGGCTCCGACCCTTAAGAATCTGGCGGCAATGCAGGAGGCCCTGGCTCCATCGTGGGATCACGAAGATCCCCTGGAGAAGGTAATTGTTACCCTCCAGTATTCTTGCTTGGTGAATTCCATGGACAGAGGAGCCTGGCGGGCTACAGTCCATGGGGTCGCAAAGAGTCGGACACGACTGAGCAACTTTTTCACTTTCAAACTTTGTTAATAAAAAGTAAACTAGTGGGATGGGGGACCGGGATGGGGAATACGTGTAACTCCATGGCTGATTCATATCAATGTATGACAAAACCCACTGGAAAAAAAAAAAAAAAAAGAAAAAAAAAGTAAACTATATAAAACAGGGCAAGCTAGGCTAATCTGATTTTGTGCACTTGCTATTTCCATACGCAGAGCAAGTTTTGCTCTTTGAATCCCAGAAAATACAAGAGGAATGGGAGTAGATGACAGAACATCGACCATAAGTCTGTCTAGTCCCGACCACTAAAACGAGTGGGCTAGTCAGACCATGATCAAATGCCTAACTTTCACAAAGTCAAAGATAATCTAGGTTTGGCTGCTCTTTGCGGTCCCACTTCCATCATTTTTCTTTTACTGACTTCTTCCTTGCCTGGATAAAAATTTGCATTCTCGATTGGGATTTTGGTGGGGCCTAAAAATTATTCCCGAAAAAGCAAGTTTTTCTGGTTGGGTAAACACTGCCAAAATAAAGTTCTTCATTGCATATATAAATCCTTCTAAGGCAGGCCTTTTTCTCTCTCCCGGTCCAGGATTTTCAAGCTTTCAACAGCCAAGTAACGCGCTCCACTCGCTTGTGTATTCCCTGGGAAAGAATTCCTCCTTGGGGGCGATGGAAACGCCCTCAGTGAATTTTCTGGCACCAGCGGGAGTTTCAAGTTTCCACCGCTCGCGGGGAGGCGGCAGGCCCACTCCCAGCTCTGGGTTTGGGCGGTTCCGCTTCCCCGGGTATCGGGCTTCACTCTAGCCCAGTCCCCCGCACGGAAGGAGTCGCCCACCCCAGTTCTCGGCCCCGTTCCCTCGGGACTGCGGAGCCGCGGCCGGGTCCTCGCGCGTCCCCGCCCCGGACGGAGACCCTCCCTCCCCCGGGCGACGCCCCGGCAGGCGAGTGGCCGCTAGCCCGAGGGGCTGGGCGGGGCTGGGCCGGGGCGGGGCGCGGGCGGCCGGGCGGCGGTCGCCGCAGCGGCGTTGGCGCTCGGGCCGCGGCGCGAGGCCGGCCGGCCGGCAGGGGGAGGCGGGGGGCGCGGGGCGCGGGGCAGCCCCGCCTCTCCCTCGAGGAGCCGCCGGGCAGCCATATTGCGGAGCTGTCTGCGGTGGCGGCGGTGCCTCTCCTCTCCGGCGTCCCGGCGCTCGCTCCACCGCCGCCTCTCTCTGTCTCTCTCCCTCTGCCGCAGCCGCGACGCCCGCCGCCGCCGCGCAGCGCCCCGGCCACTCTCGCGGCGGGAAGGAGCCGCCCGCTCCTGAGGTAAGCCGCCGGCGCGCTCCCTTCCCCCACTGCCGCTCCCGGGCTCCGCCGCAGCCGCTGAGGTGGCGGCGAGAAGTCCGGCGCCCCGTGCTGCCCGGTGGCCTCGCCGCCAGGCCCGCGGCGACGCTCGTGCTAGCGGTCCGGCCGGCCAGGCCGCTCCCGGGGTCGTGGATGCCGCGAGGCTTGGCCAGCCTCTCGGCCGCGGCCTGAACTCGCCGCCGCGAGCTGCTCCCCCCCGGGCGCGGGTCCGCCCTCAGCGTCGGCCCCGGGCTCGGTCGGGCTCCCGCCGCTCGGGCGCCGCCCCGGGCTCGGCCTGGCTCGTCCCTTCTAGGCAGTCTTGAGAATTCAGATTTAAGCTTAGGAAAAATGACATTTTTTTCTTTTTTTTTTGCTGTGGTAGGGAAGGGATTATTACTTCTCCCCGGTCTCCGATTTGAGAGTAAAGGTGTTGAATTACTAGAGAGCGTGAGTTCCGCCGTGGCGAGAGAGGGAGGTTGCGTGACGGGGCTCGGGGCGCGAGCGGCCCCCCGCACCCGCGCGGCGGCCCTGGCGGCTCCGGCCCCGGCCATACCTGCTGCTGCTGCTGCTGCTGAAGTTGCAGGCGCCCCCAGAGCCCCGTAACTTTCTCCGATTTTGTATCTTAGATCCCAGTAGACAAGTTGAGTACATTGCAGTCCCCTCTTCGTTTAAAGGGTTGTAAACGTAATTGTAAACGTAATTCTCAGGCTAACTTTGAAAGGGGCGGTCGGGGAAGCACTATATTATTTTAGTTTAAATAGAGCACATCACATCCTCTACAGATGTAGCGTGGTTCTTTATTCACACCGTGTATTGAGCGTTTTTTTTTTTTTTTAATACCATTAAGAAGTCGGTTATTAGCGAGGTTGGAAATGTGTTGAAAGTCAGCTTCATCAACGATATGTTTTAAAATCTACTTGAGATTTTTGTCGAAATTTTAATGAGTTCTGTGACAATAGACAAGCATGGTGTAAATGTAGATACCTAACATAGTAAGCATTTGTTTGATAAACGAGCGCTCGAAAATAGGCATTGCAATCTATTGTTTACTGAGCATACATTTTTTTTAGAGCACTAAATACTCTTTTTTTATGTCGGATGGAGCTCTGAATGAACAATTGCCCCGTTCATTTGCTGGATAAATAATGGCTTAATCCATTTGCCATAACAGCATTATTCGAGTTAAGAAGAGAGACTAATATTCAGGTTTGCATTAAAATTTTTTTCAGTATTACATTATTTTCATGTGTGCATTATCTTCCAAAGACTAATAATTACCTCAAATGTGGTAAAAACGTAAAACATTTCTTTTGAAGTTAGTGGATTGTAATTCATTTGTAAAATGAATTGCACTTTGTTTCTTTTGCTTAATTACTTTTTAAAGATACATAATGATATTAAACAATTTTTTTTTAGTGAGGGATGAATAGATACACATTGAAATTCTTTACAGTCTATTTAAATGAAACAAAATTTGTGGCTTTTAGGAATGTTGACTTCTTGCCCTTGTGGATTATACATCGTTTTGTTCACTACTGTATTCCCAAGCATGGCAGAGCGTAGGAGAGGCTCAGAACTGAAATTAATTTCAGCATGGGGAAAGTATGTTTAGTCTGTCCTTTGTTTTGGACATTTGCATTAACTGGAAATTAATTTGATATCTTTTTTCTGTGGTGGTGAGAAATGACAGATTGCTGTTCTTTCTCTCTTTTGCTAACACTCAGTAGTCTCAGAGAACAAGGGTTATTTCTTGATTTTTTGCTTTCTCTATTCCCAGGAGCAGAAT
Source organism: Muntiacus reevesi (assembly GCF_963930625.1). Lineage (NCBI taxonomy): Eukaryota > Metazoa > Chordata > Mammalia > Artiodactyla > Cervidae > Muntiacus > Muntiacus reevesi. Next base: position 71,099,175 of record NC_089257.1, read on the forward strand.
TGGATTTTATTATTCATTTTTCTCTTTGGCAGGCGGTTGAAATGAAAGTCTTTGTGTATTTTATCTTAATTTCAGATCTGAATCTTCTAATATAATCTAATGTAATTTTCTGGTACGGTGGAGTCTGAAATCTTCAGTTAGGATGGGAGTCAAGTTTTTTCATTTATTTTTAACTTAATTCAACGTAACATACATCATTTCAAAATGACAAATTTTAATCAATATTTCCCAAAGACCAAAGCCTAAAAAAGTGTGTCGTGTTAAGACTGTGAGGATAGTTATGTTGGAGAACATACTTGATAAAGAATAGTTAATATAATATTAGGCGATTGGTGTCAATCTGGGAAGTAAAGAAAGTCACCCTTTCTTGGATGGCTTGGACATTCTACAGACCAGTAGCTCTTCTCAGGACCCTGATAACTACCCTTGGCTTACTGGAGTCAGTGGAACTGGATTGGATTGCTGTAAATTCCACTCTTAGAAGGTGATTTTAAACCTCATGGTGTCAGAAGCCCTTCAGGGAACTTCCCTAACTTCTGCAGCAAGTATATGCTCATCTGTTGAGTGGTAGGTGGCCAGTCTGACCTCAGAGATTTCCTCAATTTCTAGCCTCTTTCAGAGGAATCCTGCTTTACTGTTTATATTAGTTCTTGGTATATTTTTCAATATTCATTTACATTGCATGTATTTTAAACCACTTTACATGATTATAAAATTAATAAATTTTATGACAAAGTTAAACAGAAAGATGTTAAAAGTTCTCCCCAACTTCCCAGAACACCCTCCAGTCTTGTTTTTCAGAGGTAATTGCTCTTAACCATTCCTAGTAAATAGAAAATGCCAATATTTATGGAAGGGTAAATACATACTTTATATGTATCCCTTATTTGCAATTTTAAAGTCTTTAAAAGTAAGCTTATTTTGTAACAAACAGTGAAAGGATGTTTGTTTATTACCATGTTGAGTATTCAGTACTTAATATTTCTTGGATTTTCATCATTTGAAATCAATGGAATTTCCTATAAGAAGTGTTTACGTACCTGTGTAAATTTTTTTCATGATTGAAGGTGAACTCACTTTGTTTTCTTCCTAGGGTATGGTATATAACTGACACTGGAAAATATCCTTTAAAAAAGGGTTTATGATTTTGGATAGTGAAATGTCCCAATGATAGATACAGGTTTTTACCTGGAAACTGTTTGTAAAGAAAATGTGGTTCATGTGATTCACTTGTTTATTTCTTCTTTCCTTTTAATAGTGAATCCAGTCTTTATCTTCTTAGAGAGAGGGTTTTTCTCAGGTTAGTATTTGTATAGGTTTTTTTTTTTCTTTAATATTATTCATTTTTGAGTGCATTGGGCCTTAGTTGCAGCACATGGTGTCTTTGTGCTGCATGAGGGATCTTTCCTTGGTGAGCAGGGGCTTCTGATTGAAGCGCATGGGCTCCAGAGCGAGTGAGCTCTGTAATTGTGACCTGCAGGCCTAGTTGCCCTGTGGCATGTGGGATCCTAGTTCCTTCTCCTTCTTTGGAAGGTGGACTCTTAACTGCTGGACTACCAGGGAAGTCCCTGTATAGGTGTGCTTTTTTGTTTTGTATTTTTGAATAGCCAATATGTATAGAAAGTCTTGCACATTCATAGAATTTTAATTTTTTCTGCTATTGCAATATCAGTTACCTTTCAGCAGAATTCTAAAGTACATTTTATAGAGGCTAGTTATATATATCAATAAGGTCATTGGACTTTCTTTTACAATCTGGTGATCTAATATGAACAGAATGGTCTAGAAACATTGTTTCTTTTCTGCTTTTCTGCATCATTTACTTATATTTGAAAATAAACAGTTTTAGTTCTAGTAAAGTTGATTTATTTCAAAATGACATTCTCTTTACTGTTAAGAAGAGATCAACAAGTTACTTTGTAGACTAAATTCAGCCCACTACCTGTTTTTGTAAATAAAATTTTATTTCAACACATGATAGCTCATTGGTTTCCCTGTTGTCTGTGGTTGCTATTGTGCTACAACAGAGAGTAGTTGCAACAGAGGCTTTGTGGGCCACCAAACCTAAAAGGTTTACTTAACCTGGCCCTTTGCAAAAAAGTTTGCTGACTCCTGTTTTCAGGTATCATTCATACATTTGGACGTTTATAATCACATGCCAGATACTCTTTGCACTTGTTAAGTAAGATAATGAGACCATCACACTTTAATGGGAATATATTCGTGCCATTTTATATACCATGAAGTGTATTTAAATGCTCTTTGTGTATATAAACTGTAATTCATATTCGGTGTAACAGCATTGTAAGTACAGTTTTTTGTGATGCGAATTCTTTTTGTTTTGTACTAAAAAAAACTTGTGTTTCTTTAAATTAGCTAATAACCTTTTTATAACCAGAGTAATTTTTTGTAATCAGAAATCCTGGTAGTACTCAGAATGATGTGGGCACAAGTGTAATAGAGGGACCATTAAAAGGGAGAATGGAGATCTCAGCCCCGGTTAATTGAATCCAGTCACGCCTTGACTTTTATCGAGAGTGTGGGATGGACTAAACTAAGGACTAGCCATCCTTAGCAGTCTTGATATTTAAGCTGTTTCTAGATTCTAGACTGAAGGAAACTATAAAATTCTAGCTTGGTTATTAAGCAAAGTTGGCACTCTAAATCTGTGCGTTTTCCGAACCTTGACTGAAAATATTCTGTGGGGGTGGGGAAGAATTCTGAAAGTTCCAAAAAGTTAAACTTGAATTTGCTACACGCTGGCAAGTATTTATATAGCATTTACATTGTATTTACAATGATTTACATAGCACTTAACATTGTATTTACATAGTATTTACATTGTATTAGGTATTATAAGTAATGTAGGGATAATTTAAAGTATGTGGGAGGATGTGTATAGGTTATATGCAGGTATAGTTTACATGTATATGTAAACTATATGTGTGTGCATGCAAAGTCTCTTCAGTTCAGTTCATTCACTTAGTTACGTCCGTCTCTGCGACCCCATGGACTGCAGCATGCCAGGCCTCCCTGTCCATCACCAGCTCCCAGAGTTTACTCAGACTTATGTCCATTATGCCATCCAACCATCTCATCCTCTGTTGTCCCCTTCTCCTGCCTTCAGTCTTTCCCAGCATCAGGGTCTTTTCCAGTCAGTCAGTTCTTCGCAAAAGGTGGCCAAAGTATTGGAGTTTCAGCTTCAGCATCAGTCCTTCCAGTGAATAATCAGGACTGATTTCCTTTAGGATGGACTGGTTGGATCTCCTTGCAGTCCAAGGGACTCTCAAGAGTCTTCTCCAACACCACAGTTCAAAAGCATCAATTCTTCAGCACTCAGCTTTCTTTATAGTCCAATCTCACATCCATACATGACTGCTGGAAAAACCATAGCCTTGGCTAGATGGACGTATGTTGGTAAAGTAACGTCTCTGCTTTTTAATATGCTCTCTAGGTTTGTCTTAACTTTTCTTCCAAGGAGCAAGCTTCTTTTAATTTCATTTTTATTTAATATTTTAATTTAAAGTCTCTTCCGTTGTGTTCAACTCTTTGCGACCCTATGGATTGTAGCCTGCCAGGCTCCTCTGTCCCTAGAATTCTCCAGGCAAGAATACTGGAATGGGTTGCCCTGCTCTCCTCCAGGGGATCTTCCCAACTCAGGGATTGAACCCGAGTCTGTTATGTCTCCTACATTGGCAGGTGGGTTCTTTACCACTAGTGCCATCTGGGAAGCCCACATATGTATAAAGATGTACATGTACATGTATTTCGTATAAGGGGCTTGAACATTTTTAGATTTTGGTGTCTGCAGGAGGGTCCTGGAACCAATTCCCTGTGGGTACCAAGAGGTGACTGTATACCTAAAGTGCTTACCATTTATATCTAATTGCTAAGCAGTATGACAATAAAAGTGAAAAAGTGAAAGTGAAGTCACTCAGTCATGTCTGGCTCTCTGTGACCCCATGGACTGTAGCCTACTAGGTTCCTCCATCCATGGGATTTTCCAGACAAGAATACTGGAGTGGGTTGTCATTTCCTTCTCCAGAAGATCTTCCCAACCCAGGGATTGAACCCGGGTCTCCTGCATTGTAGGTAGATGCTTTACTATCTGAGCCACCAGGGAAGTCTATATGACAATTATAGATATTATTAGATGTGTCAAATTAACTGGCCTTTAAATTTGATTGTCAAATGAGATTATTGAAAGAGTCTTAAGTGGGATGATAAAGGCCTGAATTTGGAAGACCTAGTTAGGGGTTTTTATTTTTCCCCCAGTATTCATGGTTGCTGTTTCTTGTAGCCTTTTGCTTACTAGTTCACTCATCTGAGAGGAAAATAATTGACCTTGATAATAATCAACAGAAAAGTTCCAGTGAATATTATGTACTTAATTTAATAACATCTGAGGCCCTACTGTGAGCCAGACACCATTCCATTTTCTCAGAAGGGAGATCGAATATCTCAAAAGTTAGAAACTCACTAGGACTGCCATGTAACCTTTCTGACTGCATGACAAAGTACTGTCTAATTTTAAAGATATTTCAGAAACATACAGACTTTGTTCTGCTTTGAAAATTAAGTTACTGTAATAGCTGGTGTTTCAAAACATGTGGAGAGGATTCCTCAGGTCAGTTTAAGACGTTTCTTTCCTGTATCTAGGAAACTTACACGAACCTGTCTTTGTTTTCCCATTTTTAAACATTTATTATATGAATTTTTGATGTTTCCTTAAGTGTAAAGTGAAGAAACTGGACTGGATTTAGCTTTCTTACCTTTTAGCATTTAAAATTAGTTTTTGCAAATGGTACTATGTTGTTTTTCTGCCCTCCTAGGAAACAATACAAATATAATGTTTTCTCTTTTTTAAGTTTAAAAAATTCATTTAGAAAAGAATTTAAATTCAGTGTAAAACTTAGCTTTCTGCTTTATGTTTGTTTTAGGTTCTAGAAATGCTTTGCATTTCCAGTAATGTGTATATTGCTCAAAATGTTGAATATTTTATTTCCTTGAACAGAAATCACTTCCTACATAAGCAAGTACTTAATACCTTATTTAGAACTGCCTGTCTTCCTTACAGAAAATTAGATTACAAAGGTAATTATATCAATATTAATGTGCACTTACAGCATCTTTAGAAGTAGTGTTTTTGACCTGAAAACAATAGAGGAAAGAGCTTTAACTTCTTGAAATGCTCTGGTCATTGGGATGAGCTTCTCTAGAATAATGTCAGAGGAAGGCAGAATAGGATAGCCAAAAGAGCACAGAACTTGGACAAAGAGGACTTCTGACTTTGTTGACTGGCCTTTTTACCTTGGGCAAGTGACTGATTTGGATCTTCATTCGCTTAGTTAGAAGAACAAGGGATTGTGATTCTTACCTTGGTCAGAAGGAGGAAGGGCATTTATTAGGAAGATTAGATAATGTAGGTAAAGTGGCTGAAGAGTGAACTTTCTGCAAATAATTCCATTTACTACCCTTGTCCTTGCTTTTGGCCTTATTTCTTTTTGGAGCTAAAATTCTTGTCCTCTGCTTCTCTTGGAAAGTCATGGCATTATGTAGGTAAAGTACATTATTACTGCTGTTAGATTCAGTACTTAACAGAGCTAAAAAATTTAATAAACAGTTCTTTGTATATTTGAGGTTTTAATACTGTAGGTCTGTAAACTTGAATAGAGAGAAAACTTAACATCTTTACATGTTTTCTTCCATTATGAATGTGGACAGCAGTAGCAGAGACTGTTTCCAATAGAAATTGTAATATTTTCATGATGCATTATTGTCGTAGGTCTCAGAATGATGTTTAATACCCGTCATTACTTAAAGTTTAATTATTAGATGCACTGGTAGATATTTATTTAAACATTAATAAAGCACATAATTTACTGTATCATAAATTTGTGCACTTTATATTTTGATAGTTATAGTTCAATATAATTGGCTTTTTATGTGATACTGTGTATTTTATGTATCTAAAAGATACTTTTCTAGGAAGGAGTTCATAGACTTTACCGGAGGTACCATGTTGGGGGGAAAAAGTGATTAAGAACTTTTTTGGTAAATGCCATTATTGCATTAATTTGACTGTCAGAATTACCTTATTAATTCAGTTTGTATTTTGTTATACTGCTTCTCAATCCCCCAGTAATGTGACAGAGGAATCCTTTTGTAATTTTATGGTCTGTGGAGAGACCACATTTATATTCAGAGATGAGGTCTCAAAAGACAGGGAAAAAAAAGTATAGTTATGCTTGGGGAAAAGAGTATCTTAAGAATAAAATTAGGCATCCTCATATAAATTATTGAAGCGTCATTGTAGGCCCAATATGGACAGACTTAGCACCTGTTTTACCACCTGACAGGTGGGGAGAGTCCGCCGTTGTGCCGTGGATTAGTAGAGCTTGAGGTGTTAAGTGTGAGGCTGTTTTTTCCATTGTACGGAAGAAAAGAAGCTGTTTAGGGTCACCCTCAGAGTTAAAGGACCGAAGAAGAGAAAGTTTTATGTGAATGTTTTGTCTCTGAAATGTGGCACTGTGTTTGAGTACATGTTCATGCATTTTCTGGAAATGAGATGTGTATGTTGGCGGCATCTCTTAATACTGTTTGCCATGACCGCTTCATTGCTTCTGTGGGAGCCTGTGTGGAAAAGAGGTTGGGTGAGACCACTAAGAAATTTAGAAAGAGCAGGGAAGGAGGAGTAAATTTTTTTTCAATAATTATTTATTATGAGGGTAAGGGGAGAAGAGTTTGTTTTTATTATATATCTTTGATATACAGTGGTTAAGTGATTATATGCTATCATTTTTCTAGAGAAGAAAGGAAGGCAGTGAAACAGTTTTCAATATGAACCAGTTAGAGGTATAAACTGAGGACATGTATCTAGTTACCTTGGCTTTTCATGTGACATTTTATTAAATTGTTCAGTCTGCTACTAACAGGTGCCATTTTCAAGGGGAAAAATGTGCTAATATAATCATAGGAGGACTAGAAATGTACTATTGAGGTTGAATAATATTATGATAAATACTTTTTCATGATCCCTAAATTGGCTAAAATCTTAGGATTTAACTACATTTATACACAGCTTCATCCTAAAAAATTTAAGGTAGAATTCTTATGTATACCATGATAGGAATAAATTGGTATGTAGTCAAATATATTTTTTAAATTCTTATTTGATTTTTAAAATTAGTAACAGTGAAAAATAAGACTCTGGTTAGTATTAAATGCTCAGTTCTCTATACCCAAAATCCTTTGTAAGGATACCTGCTTTTTTAGTTAGTTACAATAGATGGCTATGTATTCTACATTTTTACTTATCCTTACGTAAATGTTGACACAGTTTGTCCATCTTTATCATGTAATTTCAACATTACTTTAATTGTGACTTTGATTTTAATCATTGGCTGTTATAATATCATTGTACTACCGAGAATATCTTAGTACAGTTTTCTTTGTTTTGTATATTTATTTATCTGGAGTGTACTCCAAAGTAGATTTCCTGTTCAGAGAAGCTTTGTTGCTTTTGTTATATATTGACAACTTATTTTCCAGAAATATGGAGTCAGTTTATGATGCTACTTGATTTTCAAGAGAGAACACTGGTCTGAAAATATTATTTTAGAAACTTCCTTTAGAAGTCAACTATATCCTTATTTGCAGAAGCTTTTTGTTAGGCTAGTCACTTTCCGCAGTTCATACAGATCAGTTAGGCTTGTTGGAGATTTTAAAAGCTTACTTAGCATGTGTGTAAACCTGGTTTTGTATATGTGAGCCAAGATATATTTGTTCTTTTATGTCACCAGAGTGTTCATACTAAACCTAAAACTTCAGTAGGGTTATTTTGCTTGAAAAGTGCTTTTCTAAAGAGTGTAATTTGAAGTAACTCTACTATGACAAACTTGGATAAATTATTTCTTTAGGGAAAAGGAAGCTTAGTTATTTACCTTTAACTTTTTTGTTAAATACAAAAATTACATTTTTTATTTACCTTTTTTAATTCCAGTATTTGATTAATACGTAACTTTAAGAAATTCTGCAAAACCTTATGTACATGATGTTTATTTACCTGCCTAGCTGACCCTATGTTTGATGAATACTCTTGCTGTAATTTGAGTGCTTTAACTTAGTTTATAGTCTGGCATGCAAGTAATGCTCACTTCTCCCCTTTGTTCTTCTTTACCAGTGAGATCTGGCACAGGCAGGGCTCAGCAGCCATATGGTTTAGCAACCAACAATCATCAGGACAGGAGCAAGCTGTCTTGAGGATCTGCTAACTTCTCTAGGGTGTGGCCATGGGGTCTGATATGGTAATAGAGTGCTAAATCAAGAGTGTAAAAATTGATCAGTTGTTCATTTTCTAAGTACTGTCTGACTCTTTGGGACCCAGTGAATTGTCCTGTCTCCCAGAGTTTGCTCAAACTCATATCCATTCATTCGGTGATGCCATCCAACCATCTCATCCTTTGTTGCCGCCTTATCCTCCTGCCCTCAGTCTTTCCCAGCATCAGGGTCTTTTCCACTGAGTGGGCTCTTTGTATCAGCTGGCCAGAGTTTAGGAGTGCTTCAGCATCAGCCTCTTCCAATGTATATTCAGGATTGATTTCCTTTAGGATTGACTGGTTTGATCTCCTTGCAGTCCAAGGGATTCTCAGGAGTCTTTTCCAGCACCATAATTCGAAAGCATTAATTCTTTGGCACTCAGCCTTTTTAATGGTCCACCTCTCACATCCGTACATGACTACTGGAAAAACCATAGCTTTGACTATATGGACTTTTGTCAGCAAAGTGATGTCTCTGCCTTTTTTTTTTTTTTTTTGTATAGATTATTTTATTTATTATTGTAATTAGATCTATACAATCAAAGTTGTCTTTTCACCGTCTGTGTTTTGTTAACGTGAAATTGTAGTTATAAGCAAAAGTTGGTTGCCTAGGGAACAATAATTGTATATTCAGTTTAACAGAAATAAATATTTGTCATAAAATGCAAGATTGTTACATAGCCTTGCGCCATGCAATTTATATAAAAAATTTCAAAAAGTGAAAATGGATGTTTCTGTTTTTTATTATACGATCTAGGTTTTTCATGGGGCTTCCTTTGTGGCTCAGCTGGTAAGGAATCCTTCTGCAGTGTGGGAGATCTGGGTTCGATCCCTGGGTTGGGAACATTCCCTGGAGAAGGGAATGGCTACCCACTCCAGTATTCTGGCCTGAAGGATTCCATGGACTGTATAGTCCATGGGGTTGCAAAGAGTCAGACACGACTGAGTGACTTTCACTAGGTTTGTCATAGCTTTTCTTCCAAGGAGCAATCGTCTTTTAATTTCATGACTGCAGTTACCATCCACAGTGATTTTGGAGCCCAGGAAAATAAAATCTGTCTCTATTTCTATGTTTTCCCATCCTATTTGCCGTGAAGTGATGGGACCAGATGCCCGTGATCTTAGTTTTTTGAATGTTAAATTTTAAGCTGGCTTTTTCACTCTCCTTTTTACCCTCATCAAGAATTCCTTGAGTTTCTCTTCACTTCCTGTCATTAGAGTGATATCATCGCATATCTGAAGTTGCTGATATTTTTTCCGGCAGTCTTGATTCCAGCTTGTGAGTCATCCAGCCCAGTATGTTGCATGATGTACTCTGCATAGAAGTTAAATAAGCAGGGTGACAGTATACAGCCTTGACTTACTCCTTTCCCAATTTTGAACCAGTCCATTGTTGCATTTCTGGTTCTAACTGTTGCTACGTGTCCTGAATATAAGTTTCTCAGGAGGCAGGTAAGGTGGTCTGGTATTCCCATCTCTTTAAGAATTTTCCACAGTTAGTTGTGATCCATACAGTCAGAGGCTTTAGTGTAGTCAGTGAAGCAGAAGTAGATGTTTTTCTGGAATTCCCTTGCTTTTTCTATGACTCAACAGATACTGGCAATTGGATCTCTGTTTTCTCTGCCTTTTCTCTGGTTCCTCTGCCTTTTCTAAATCCAGCTTATACATCTGAAAGTTCTTGGTTCATGGACTGTTGAAGCCTAGCTTGATGGATTTTGAGCATTACCTTGCTAGCATGTGAAATGGGCTCAGTTGTATGGTAGTTTGAAATTCTTTGGGATTGGAATGAAAACTGACTTTTTCCAGTCCTGTGGTCACTGCTGAGTTTTCCAAATTGGCTGGCATGTTGAGTGCAGCACTTCAACAGCATCATCTTTTAGGATTTGAAATAGCTCAACTGGAATTGCATCACCTCCACTAGCTTTGTTATTCATGATGCTTCCTAAGGCCCACTTCACCCTCCAGGATATCTGGCTCTAGCTAAGTGACCACTCCACTGTGGTTATCTGGGTCATTAAGACCTTTTTTGTATAGTTCTTTGTATTCTTGCCGTGTCATCTTAATCCCTTCTGCATCTGTTAGGTCCATGCCGTTTCTGTCCTTTATTGTGCCCATCTTTGCATGAAATGTTCCCTTAGTATCTCTTAATTTTCTTGAAGAGAAGATTGATCTAGGGCAATTAAAATTTCTGGTACTGTACTCTGGTAGGAGCTGAAATAACCTCTGTAAGGTTACATAGACAGCTCAGGGCTTACAGAAATGCCACACTGAGGAGTGGGTTAGGGACGTGAGCTTTCTGACCAAAATTATAAACTCCATAAAGAAACAAGTCATAATGAACTGGAAACAAAATTTAATAGGGATATAAAATAAACATTGTAGGGATAAAAGGATTCCAAGCAAATTATAAAATAGTATAGCATTGAAAATTTTTTTAAGAGACTAAAAGTGAATTTTTGGAAGTTTATATAATCACTTAAAATTTAATATAGTGGACAGGTAAAACATTAAGAACACCTGCATAGAATTAGTGACTGGAGGAGTGTTACACAGAAAGGTAAAGAGATGAAAAATATGAATATGTAGGCATGGATTAGAAAACAAGACAGTCATTATGTATCTAATTAAAGAATTGCTGACTGGGAGAGACAGTGGCTAACAATTTTCCACAGTTTGAGAAAAGCATGAATCTTCAGAATAAGAAAGCTTACCAAATCCTCAGCAAGAGAAATAGAAGCAAATCTGAAGAATGTGCTCACACACACAATCTTAAAGAAAAGCAGAGAGAAAAAGCATACCTGGAATAAATTAAATTGACAACAGACTTTTTGTCAGTAATAGAGGCCATGAGAAAACTAGTATTTTCCAAATACTGAGAGAATAACAGTTGATGTAGACTTTTATATGCTATTGAATTATTACTGAATGAAAAAAGGAAGTATTTATTACAAAGATACAATAGTTCTAAACCTTTACTCACCTAATAACATAGCATTACTTGTTTGCTAGGTTGCTCAGTCGTGTCTGACTCTTTGAGACCCCATGGACTATATAGCCCACCAGGCTCCTCTATCCGTGGGATTCTCCAGGCAAGAATGCTGGAGTGGGTTGCCATGCCCTTCTCCAGGGGATCTTCCCAACCCAGGGATCAAACCCAGGTCTCCTGCATTGCAGATGGATTCGTTACATTCTGAGCCACCAGGGAAGCCCAATAACATAGCCTAAAACCATATAAAAAATAAAATTAAAAAACTGGCATTTTGTAAGAAGAAATTAACATCCACTATCAGTTGAGAAAATGTAATACATTTTTTCTCAATTTGATCAGCTTAAACTGAAGGGACTTCCTAGGTGGCGCTAGTGGTAAAGAACCCGCCTGCCAATGCAGGAGACTTAAGAGACAGGTTGGATTCCTGGAGGATCCCATGGACGGCTCCGTGCTGCCGTCCGCAGGGTGGCACACAGTCGGAGACGGCTGGAGTGACTTAGCTTACAGGCTAAACTGAAAGGAGAGAGACTGGAAACAGAACTTGAAATACTTGATCCGGCTTGCTCTAACTCATCAAATGCAGACATACTTTATTTTCATTTATATCCAGAACAATCAAAAAAGAAACTAAGCTGATCAAGCACTAGACATAAGGGGAATGAATTCTTTGACTGTAATAAATAATAAATGTAGAAGTAAATAATAAAAAGACAGCACTCTGCCCCCAGGTCTCTAACCATTCTATTTGAAAATTTAAAACCTACTAGTGAGTAGAAATTATAATTGGACACTGAAGCACTTAAACAATAATGAAAGTGGTACAGAAAAATAGTAGAGTTTTAAATATAAGACATCAAACCCAGGTCTCTTGCATCGCAGACACATTCTTTACTGCCTGAGCCAGGGAAGCCCATATATAATCTTAGGTTTTTGATTTAAGGGCGTACATATAATAATTTTTTGTTTTATTATTATATAATTTGTGACTGAGGTTTATCTTTTTATCCTAGGATCAGTGTTCCTTTCTTCATCTAACAAAATTTTTTTTTCTTTTTTTAATGAACTTTTTCGTCAGTTTTTTTGTGTGTGAAGAAAATCATTGTTTTTTTGTTTTTTGAATTTTCTGGCATGACTGTCACTTTTGAATTACTTTTCAAGATTGAGCAGGTAAAAGGTGCATTGTTGGAGGGAGAGAAGAATAAAAAGATAAAGGTATAATCAATAGAAAGCAAGGATTACGTTTTTTTCTATTTGCAGATGACATGATTATGTAAATAACCTGGAATTTACAAAACAGCTGTTAGAACTAATAACAGAATTTAGCAAGATTGTTGGACATAAGGTTTTATGTTTTTTAAAAATCAGTTTTATATACAAGCAGCATAATTCAAAAAATGTAAAAATTCCATTTGTAACAGCATCAAAAACATAAAATATTTAGGAATAAGTTTTCAGAAACTGTTTAGAATCTCTACATTGAAAACCTTTAAGAAATTAAAAAGCCAAGTTAACTAAGCAAGACTATAAAGATACAGATTTAGGAGTTACTAGGTTAAAATGGTGTAAAAAGTTGGTTATGAGGCTGTTTTAAGACCTGAGATGATCTGATAGTAGAGATTAAAAAGAGGATTTAGAAGTGGAAGCTAGGACTGAAGTACAGTAAAGTTATTTAATGAAAGTAAGGTGATCGTAGATAGCAGAGTATCTGTCATTTCCTAGTTAAGAGTTAAGCAGTAAGAGAGAGATGAGATACTTCATGCTTCTCACTGAATTTCGTACCCCATTGTATCAGGTTGAGAAATTTCTCATGATGAAGTTCCCTCTTGTAGGGAGGTTTATTAACATGTGATCAGCTAAAATTTAGAGAAATGACTTTATTTTGATCCTTTGTTTTTATTTTAATATGAAGAATTTTCGTTTTTATTAAAGTAGTATCTTAAAAGGGAGTTGATAATACATTTTTTAAATTCAAAATTAATCGTATGTTTATCAGTAGTTCATAGTGTAATGAATAAAAGTTCTTGACAGATACTACTTGTATATAGTGATTTTCAGGTAATTATATACTTCTTACAATAGGTTTTCAAATTGGAATGATAATAATTTTTTTTCCTGGACAGTTAAATGGTTAAGAATTTTAGATCTTTTGGTAGTTTTATAGGGGGAAAACCCAATTTTGTTAGATGTTTGTAAAGACATTTACCCTAAAATAGCATGTTTTCCCTGGATTAAGATTTAGTTCTGTTGTCTTAGTGGGTGAAGATATAATTTAACGTTGGTTTTAAGGATAGTTCTGTACTTCAGGGAAGGCCATTTTCTTGCTGGTGAGTAGCATGCCAGTTGCTAGTGTGCAGACTAAGACTGTTTATATCCACCTTAGGTGGAAAAGTTACTGTTAACATATATGTGTCTCTACTTGGACTTTTAAATTTTCAAGCAGGAAAAATAATTTTCTTTAAAAGTTTATCTTTGTGTAGTTTACATTAATCAGTATTTCCTTTTTTGTCTTTGTCAGTGTAGAAAAAGGGTTGAAAAGTGTTCTGGAGTTGATTTCTTTAGACTCTGAATCAGTTCTCTGCTATCCCTCTCTCTACCAGTCTGGGCACAGGGGAGAACTTGACTCGGAAAGAGAGAATTTGGGCTCTTAGTAATCTTTCCTTTTACTATGTGTTATCTGTAATTAAATAAATTTTTAGTTGATAATCAGGATGCTTTTATATTTTTATATAGTATGTTGTTTGAGATGTGTGCTATTTTAAATCACCAATGTAAGTATTTTTAAAGCATGAGAAATAATAGAAGACTTTAAAATCAGAATAAAATGAGAACTCCGCGTTAATTGTTAACATTTTAAAATGTGAGTTTAAAATTTTATTTAATCTGTACTAATTATATTGTTAACATTATTATATAAAAAATAGATCAATTATGCTTTCTTTTCTTTAACAGGCATAAAAGAGAATTCATAAAACTGAAGAATTTTCGAAGAGGGTGACATAAAGAGAAGAAAAATGCCGAAACCAGTAGGTGTATTTTGTTACTTTGACACTGCTTACTTAATAAAGTATCAATAGCATCAAGTTCCTTTTGGAACAAGGCAAAATATCATGGTAGAGTTTTGGTGGGGGAAAAGGCACTGATATTACTGTTTGTTTTAAATTTATGTGGCTAAAGTAACATGTTATATGGGCCAGTGATAGAGGTTTAAGTATCTTGTATGTATTAAGATTACCATAGGTTGTAGGGTCAGACTTAGTTCTTATCCTCACCCTGCCACTTAATCTGACTGATCTTTGTTAGATTCAGTCCCTCCTGGTCTTAATTTCCTCACATGTGAAATGGAGATGGAATTAGTACGTGAGAGTCTGGTGAGGATTAGAAGATCCTAGTACAAACACATTCAGTGCTCAGTAGAAAGTTACTTACTGTTAAACAGGAGAACATGATGAGAGGTCAGAAGGATTTGTGCAGAATTAATTTTTTCTTAATTCTAGCTTTGATACTAGTGATAACAGTGCTGATGTTATATATAGTCGTGAAAATGAAAAGTGTTAGTCACTCAGTCGTGTCTGACTCTTTACGACTCCAAGGACTAAAATCTGCCAGGCTTCCCTGTCCATGGGATTCTCCAGGCAAGAATACTAGAGTGGGTAGCTATTTCCTTCTCCAGAGGATCTTGTAGACCCAGGGATCAAACCCAGGTCTCTTGCATCGCAGACACATTCTTTACTGCCTGAGCCAGGGAAGCCCATATATAGTCTTAGGTTTTTGATTTAAGGGCGTACATATAATAATTTTTTGCTTTATTGTTACATAATTTGTGACTGAGTTGTATCTTTTTGTCCTAGAATCAGTGTTCCTTTCTTCATCTAACAAAAAAAATTTTTTTTCTTTTTTTTTTTTTTTTTTTTTTTTTTTTTTTGAGGTTGGAATTGCTTTTATTGGGGCGAGCGCGGCAGGCCCGCCGTGGTCAGGTTAGTGTTCTGCCCTCGGAGGCAGCCGAAGCCGGGTGCCTCCACCCGCCACCTCCCTGGGTTAGTGGAACATGCAAAGCTCAGTCAGAGGGTGGAGGCAGGGGTGGAGCCGCCAGGGCCCGGGCGATGGAGCAGGAGCGGGCGGCACCGGCTGGCGGCCTGGTTGGCACGAATCGCCCGGGTTTTTCTTTTTTTAAATGAACTCTTTGGCCAGATTTTTTTTGTTTTTTCTTCTTTTTTTTTTTTTTTAAAGAAAATCATTGTGTTTTAGTTTTTTGAATTTTCTGGCATGACTCACTTTTGAATTACTTTTCAAGATTGAGCAGGTAAAACGTGCATTGTTGGAGGGCGAGAAGAATAAAAAGATAAAAGGCATAATCAATAGAAAGCAAGGATTACGTTTTTTTCTATTTGCAGATGACATGATTATGTAAATAACCTGGAATTTACAAAACAGCTATTGGAACTAATAACAGAATTTAGCAAGATTGTTGGACATAAGGTTTTATGTTTTTTAAAAATCAGTTTTATATACAAGCAGCAAAATTCAAAAAATGTAAAAAATTCCATTTGTAACAGCATCAAAAACAAAATATTTAGGAATAAGTTTTTAGAAACTGTTTAAAAATATCTACACTGAAAACATTTAAGAAATTAAAAAGAAAAAAAAATTAAAAAGAACAAAGGATATAGAAAAATATACATTGGTCATAGATATTTCTAGAGAATACTATTAGACCAGTTCTCCCCAAATGTATTGGTAGGTTGAATGTAATTCCAATCAGTTGAATCCCAGCAGTTGCATCCCTTTGGATAAAATTGACTAGCTGATTATAAAATGTTTATGGAACTACCAAAACTTATGTGGAATATTTAAAGTGATTTGGAAGAAAACCAAGGGTGGAACAGTTAACACTTCTGGATTTCAATATTTATTTTCAAGAGACAAAAATAAGACCGTGTGGTATTGAGAAATTAGATAATAGGATCAGTGGAACAAAAATGTACCTACACATACATTCTTACTAAATATTTTTGACAAGATGTCACACAATTCAATGGGGAAATTAAATTCTTTTCAAGAAATGATGCTGTAGCAAAGAGTTATCCATACAGAAGAATATGAATGTTGACCCCTTATATCACAATTTACACACATCTAATTCTAAATGGATCATAAGCATAAGTTAAAAGCCCCAAAGTATAAAACTTTTAGAAGAAAATAGAAAACATTTCTACAGTCGTGAGGTAGGCAATGATTCTTTGATAAGACACAAAAAATTTGAAGCATTTAAAAAAAATGATCAAAATTAAAAACTGCTATTTGAAAAACAGCAGAAAGAAAGTGAAAAGGCAAGGCAGAATGGGAGAAAATAACTGTAGTGTAGTGTTCTTTTAGAACTCTAAGACAACCCAGTTTTTAAAAAGTGGGTCAAAACTTTGAGCAGATACTTCACAAAAGAAGATATATTAATAGCCAATAAACACTTGAAAAGACCCTCAGGGAAAAATAAAATTACAGTGAGAAACCACTTTATCCTTACTAGAGGGGCTAAAATCAGACTGTAAAGACCATGTCTGTAAGGATGTGCATCAACTGGAACTCTTATTTCTGGTAGGAATGTGAAATTCACAGCTACTTTGGAAAACTGTCTGAATAAGTACTGGAGGATCAAGACCATCCCCAAGGAAAAGAAATGCAGAAAGGCAAAATGGTTGTCTGAGGAGGCCTTAACAAATAGCTGTGAATAGAAGAGAAGGGAAAGGCAAAGGAGAAAAGGAAAGATATTCCCATTTGAATGCAGAGTTCCAAAGAATAGCAAGAAGAGATAAGAAAGCCTTCCTCAGTGATCAATGCAAAGAAATAGAGGAAAACAATAGAATGGGAAAGACTAGAGAACTCTTCAAGACAATTAGAGATACCAAGGGAACGTTTCATGCAAAAATGGGCTCAATAAAGGACAGAAATGGTATGGACCTAACAGAAGCAGAAGATAACTAAGAAGAGGTCGCGAGAATATACAGAAGAACTATACAAAAAAAGATATTCATGACCCAGATAATCATGATGGGTGTGATCACTCACCTAGATCCAGACATCCTGGAATGTGAAGTCAAGTGGGCCTTAGGAAGCATCACTACAAATAAAGCTAGTGGAGTTGATGGAATTCTAGTTGAGCTATTTCAAATCCTAAAAGATGATTCTGTGAAAGTGCTGCACTCGATATGCCAGCAAACTTGGTAAACTTAGCAGTGGCCACAGGATTGGAAAAGGTCAGTTTTCATTCCAATATCAAAGAAAGGCAATGCCAAAGAATGCTCAAACTACTGCACAATTGCACTCATCTCTCACGCTAGCAACGTAATGCTCAAAATTCTCCTAGCCAGGCTTCAGCAATATGTGAACTGTGAACTTCCAGATGTTCAAGCTGGATTTAGAAAAGGTAGAGGAACCGGAGATCAAATTGCCAACATTCATTGGATCATCGAAAAAGCAAGAGAGTTCCAGAAAAATATCTACTTCTGCTTTATTCACTATACCAAAGCCTCTGACTGGGTGGACCACAACAAACTGGAAAATTCTGAAAGAGATGGAAATACCAGACCACCTGACCTGTCTCTTGAGAAACCTGTATGCAGCTCAAGAAACAAGTTAGAACTGGACATGGAACAACAGACTGGTTCCAAATAGGAAAAGGAGTATGTCAAGTCTTTATATTGTCACCCTGCTTATTTAACTTATATGCAGAGTACATCATGAGAAACACTGGGCTGGATGACACACCACCCTTATGGCAGAAAGTGAAAAAGAACTAATGAGCCTCTTGATGAAAGTGAAAGAGGAAAGTGAAAAAGTTGGCTTAAAACTCAACATTCAAAAAACTAAGATCATGGCATCCGGTCCCATCTCTTCATGCCAAATAGATGGGAGAAAATTGGAAATATTGACAGATTTTATTTTCTTGGGCTCCAAAATCACTGCAAATGGTGACTGCAGCCATGAAATTAAAAGATGCTTGCTCCTTGGAAGGAGTGAAAGTCGCTCATTTATGTCCAACTGTCTGCGACCCCATGGACTTACTCCATGGAATTCTCCAGGCCAGAATATTGGAATGGGTAGCTATGACAAATCTAGATAATACGTTAAAAATCAAGGATATCACTTTGCCGACAAGGGTCCGTCTAGTCAAAAGCTGTACTTTTTCCCGTAGTTATGTACAGATGTGAGAGTTAGACCATAAAGACGGCTGAGTACTGAAGAATTGATGCTTTTGAATTGTGGTGCTGGAGAAGACTCTCTTGAGAATCCCTTTGACAGCAGGGGGGTCAAACCAGTCAATCCTAAAGGAAATCAACCCTGAGTGTTCACTGGAAGACCTGATGCTAAAGCTCCAGTATTTCAGCCACTTGATGCAAGGAACTGACTCGTTGGAAAAGACCCTGATCCTGGGAGAGATTCAGGGCAGAAGCGGGCGACAAAGGGATGAGATGGATGGATGGCATTACCAACTTAATTGTGATGAGCAAACTCCAGGAGATAGTGCAGGACAGGGAATCCTGGCATGATGCAGTCCATGGTGTTGCTCAGAGTCTGACACAATTTAGTGACTGAACAGCAATGGAATTACTCCTAGAATCAAATGAAATAGCTCTGAAGTTAGCCTTCTGGGCCTTTTTAAAGCAGACTTATAAGTAGGCTTTTCCGAAAAGCCTACTTGATGTTTTTTATGTTAACATCTGATAGGTTTATTCTGTTATATTTAAGTATTTTAAATATCTTAAAATTTTCTCAGTTTTAATTTCTAATGTGAATATTGATAGAGAACTCACATAAAAGCTTTTTGGGAAGAGCATGAGGAGATCCTGAGACTGTGAAATTGGAGAAATTCTAACCTAGGGCATTATTATTGTCTTTTTAGTTAAAGGTAATTTACTGTTCAGAGAAGCTTGGTGGGCTACAGTCCATGAGGTTGCAGAGTTGGTGAGATTAATTCAGATTCACCCACAATAATTTTCCTATCTTAAGATCAACTGATTACTAACCTTAAGTACATCTTCAAGATCCCTTTTATCATGTAATGTTAATGTAATCATGGGAGTAAATTGTAGGGGTTGGGGAAGTCATGAGGGCTGTCTTATAATTCTGCATATACACGTAAAAAAATGTTCCCAACTTCATTAGGAATCAAGAATCTGCGTATTAATAACATACTGAGATATTAGTTTATACCTACTAGGTAGTTAAATATTAGCAAATCTGATAACTACTAGTGAAAACAAAGCAGCAGAAATTCTTATTCACTGTTGGTGGGAGTGTAAATTGATGCTGTTGTGTTAGAAGACAATTCAACATACGTTGTAAAGTTGAAGGTGTGTAGTTTGTCACCCAGGGGTTCTTCCAAGTTATACTTCTAGAGAAACTCAGACACTTGTACTAGGAGACATGTACAAGAACGTTCACAGCAGTTTTGTTCTTAATAACCAAAAAATTGGAAACAATTCAATGTCAATTGATAGGAAAATGATAAATGAATTACTCTCTAGTCACATAAAGATGAATGAATTGCAACTACTAACAAAAACATCAATGAGTCTTAGAAATATAACTGAAAAGGCAAATTATAGTTTAGCAAAATTTTTGTTTAAACTTTTTATTGAATTAGAATATACATATGCAAAAGAATATGTGTGCTGCTGATGCATTTTCATAAAGTAAATACATATTGTAATTGTTGCCCACATCAGGGAAGACTTTATTGGCAGGTTCTATACAATTTTAGAAAGATCCCCTGGAGAAGGAACTGACAACCTGCTCCAGTATTCTTACCTGCAAAATCCCATGGACAGAGAAGCCAGGCAGACTACATACAGTCTGTGGGGTTGCAAGAGTCAGATATGACTTAGCAACTGAACAATAACACAACAGCTAAAAATCAAAAACTAAATAATATTTTATCATAGATACCTACATTTCTGATAGCACAATTGTTTTTAAAAAAACTAAGAGGATCACAAACAGAAAATTTAGGTTAGTGCTTACCTGTAGAGATTGGGATCCCAGAAATTCACAAAGGAGAAATATACTGGTGACACTGCTTTGTCATTTCTAGTTTTTAAGTTGAATGGTAGATTTATGGGTAAAGGAAAACACTTTCATAATTCAAAATGTTCTGATACTGGATGTGTGGGTTTTCCATACCAATCAGTTCCCGGGTTCTATGTGGATACCAGGTGTGTGTCCTGCAGTTAGTATATTCTGACACAGCCACCCAGAGTTAACGCAAACCCCAGAGATTAAGGGCCCAGACCACTAGACTGCTGAAGCTAATCACTGGTAATATATGTGACTCTCTCTTCTGGCTAACTTGGCTAAGGTTTGGAGATTCCTACAATCCCCTCTTCAGGTTCTGTAATATGCTGTAACAGCTCACAGAACTCTGGGAAACACTTCACTGCTGTTACTGACTGGTTAATGTAAAGGAAACTATAAAGAGTATGGATTTAGAGGACGAGGTCCAGAGGAGTCCTGAGTATTTTCTTTCTGTCTTTGTGGAGTTTGCGATGCACCACCCTGTCAGCAAGTGGGTGCATTCTGAGCTCCTTTGTTTAGAATTTTCTGGAGCTCCAGTTCATAGGCATGATTGATTAAATCATTGGACCTTGGAGATCTGCTCTCTTTCCTCACCGTTCACCCTCCTGGATAGTTGGGATGGGTGGCTGAAAGGTTCAGTCCTCTAATGGCATGATTGGTTTCTCTGGGTACTGGCCCCCATTCTAAAGCTATTAGGGCCCATCTAGAGTCACCCATTAGCATAAACTCTGGTATGATTGAAAGGAGCTTGTTATGAATAACAGAAAATCCTCTCAAATCTATTACTCAGGGAATTTCAAGGATTTTAGGAGCTCTGCTGGGAACCAGGATAAAAACCAAATATGTATTTATTATTATATTATCATTGTTTATTTTATTATACTTCATTGTCTATGTATGTTACATATATTTTATGTGTATTAATATTTCCTAAATTATTATAAAGAAGGAGCTCTATAAGATATCTTTGATTGGAGAAAGTATTTCAGATAAAAGTACATGTGTGGAGGTACATGTGGTTTTTAGAATGAGTTAAAGATAAGGGGAAATAAGTCTGATTTAGAGTTCTAGTGTGAGTTTAAAGATAGGTTTTTACCATGTCACGGTGGATTCTAGGCGAAGATGCTGTTCTGGAATAAAAATTACTTTGGTTAAGCATGTTACATTTGTGATCAGATATTAACCTAGGAAGGTATTTACATATAAAAATTAGAATTTGAAAAAGTCTAGCAAGTAAAAGGCAATAGATGAATGCTTTTTATAAAGAATGCATTTGCAGTATAAATAAAACTAAATATTTGATTTTTGTGTTGAAAGAAATATGGAATAGTGAATGACATTCAAAGAATTTGGAGTTGTACCTCAGTTAAATACCTGCCCTGCTTTTTAGTATCTGTGTGTTCTTGGGCAAGTGACAAAGAGTTTTTTATATAAATGAACACTTCTGTGGAAATGCAGATATCTCCTGCTGTTGTTGTAGAAACTAAATAAGAATGTGAAAAGCACCAGGCCTGGCACCTCCTGTATGATAAGTATTCAATAAATCAAAAATATAAAATATCAATAAAGAAAATATTAGCTACATTGAGTTGTTTTTTCATTGCTTAAATATTTTCTCATGCCTGACATTATACTTAGGTATTTTCTTTTTTCTACTGATTATACCTTTTGTTTTTATTGCAGATCAATGTAAGAGTAACAACGATGGATGCTGAGCTGGAATTTGCCATTCAGCCCAACACAACTGGCAAACAGCTTTTTGACCAGGTATCATTCACTACATGAAGTATGCAATTTTGACACCATAGTGTGCATACTTCTTTCTGTGTTTTTCTATATCTTTACTTAAAATGCTACAATGTAGCATTTGGAATTTTTCACAGTACTTGTTCAGATGTCTTGAACAACTGTAGGGATAGTCTTTCTTATTCCTAGATTTGAGAGATGAGCCTTTAAAAAAATAATTATTAGGTATTTATTAAACATCTGATATGAAAATCATTGTAATGAGGACTAAAAGGAATTCAGTGATATTCTCCATAGTCCATGAGTGGAATAGGTGGAGATCCTAGACAGAGGGGGTAAACGAGCAATGGGCTTGTGTGTCCAGTGCACAGAAAGTCAGACTCAGCAGTGAGAGTTTGCAGTGGAATAAGTGTTTATTGCAAGACAAGACCCCAAGCAAGGGAGTGGGAGACAAGTCTCAGATCCACTCCAACTTGGTCTTTGAGTTAGAGGCTTTTTTATAGAAGGGAAAGAACAAAGAAGCTGGGGTTAATCATTATGTGATATTTCTGTGACATTTCTTAATTGTAGTTTTGGTTTGGTCAGTCAGGATGTCTCTGCTTTCGTTATCCCAGGGTCTCTTAGCTTATCTTGCCCTGGAGAAGTAACCTGTGTGTTAATGATGATGTATGATACAGGAGCAGTTTTACTGCATTATTGGTATTATCAACAATGGCAGCAGTTTTGGCCATCTGACTCTGGTTGATTAGTGTTCAGTTAGCACAGGATTAAGGTCAGAGGGGACAAGAAAGGGAGTAAAGTTGGATAGAGAGATTAATCATAAACTCAGCTGGGGAACTTGGGTTTCAAGGAGATGGCGGGAGCAAAGGCATAAGCTATAAATAGGGCCCTGATAGCAGTTTGATGTCCTAGGCTCTTAATATGCTAGCCTGGAGTTAGAACATGGATGTCATGTTAAAGAACTTGAACTATTGATTTTGTCCTTTTTGTCACTCTTGAGTGCACACTTGAGCCACCCTGGGGAGTTTTAAAGAGAAAAATAAAGCAGTGCCTGGAAACCGCCTCTAGAGATTCTGTTTGATTGTCTGGGACCTACTCTAAACTATTAGTACTTTTATTGAGGCTCCCCAGGTAAAGCTGTATATAATGATTTAAGTAGTCAAGTTTTATTGAGAAAAGGAGGAAAGAGATTGGTGACTAGGGGGTCAAGTGTTTAAGAAGCGAATTGATTGTAGAAAGGAGGAGGTAGCTTTTACATGAACTTTTACAAGAACTTTTACATGAACTTATGATCAGGAGAGCAGTAGTCTGTGGTCATGCTAAATATTGACCTTACGAAATGGGAGAGTTCCTGGTATTACAGCAATAAATAACATACTGATTACCTACTGATCCCAAATATGATGAAATAAAAATTTAAAACTCCTGGGAAGTTGTTTCTTCCCTTGACTAGCTAATAAACTTAATATACTAATTAGATAATTAATGAGCTTGAACGCCCAGATAAAATCTTTTTGGAGATGAAAGAATTTTTTTGTTGTGAGTGAGCAATTTTTTAAGGCATCATCGTAAGCAATTGCATGCAATTTATGTTATGGGTATTTTACTTTTGTGAACTAATACTTCTGTTGATTCTTCTAGGTCTCATGTTTGTAAGTACATAAGCTGTCTTACTTGAATAAAAATATGGATGGAGTTAGCATTTACTGTACTCATAGCAAATTGAAATGTTATTTATAGTGAGCAAAATGTTTTGTGTTAGTCAAAAACAAATTAGCACATGGGCCTTTTTGGTATTGGTTAGTGAGAAATAAAAGATTTGTTTTTTTTCTAAGCAGAATTGCTTTAGTTTAGATACCAGGGAAAAGGAAACTACATATTTTATGATGCAGTAATGTGTACTAGTTGAAAAACGTGGGCTCTGGAACCACACTGCTAGAGGTAGAGTCCCAGATGTCGCTGTTTGACTTCATACAAAATTACTTTCTCTCATTTTTCTCATTTGTACAGTTAGGATGGTGGTAACATTATTCCATCAGGTTTTTGTCAGAATTAATTGAGACTTCAGAAGTGTAAACTATGTAGAACAGTGTTTGATACACAAAGACACACATTTCATATTGTAAATGAGAAGATCTAAGTTAAAGACTGTTGCTGGCTGTTCCAGCCTGTCTCAGCAGTTAATTCTTGTGGTCCCTGTTCTGTTTCTTGGCAATTTGAGCCCAAATTCCAGATCCAAATCTGGTGTTACCTTGGCTGAAGTTGAGTATACGGGTGAGCTAGCTGTCAGGTCAAGGTCAGTAGGTTCAGAGTCAGACCAGCAGCCCTAGAGGCAGGAGTTCTCTCAGATGAATCGACCTGTAGCAAAAGCTCAGTTCTAATTAGGACGTCCGCTTGGAGCCGTCTGCCCTGTGGAGGGGCTCTGGTGGAGTTTGTGAGGGCCTTTGGTTTGCTGCCTGCTGACTCTCCTCACTGGCCGCCTCTTCCAGTGTACCCCTGTGGGGTTAGAACATTACTCAGCGTCATCTGTTACGATGCAAGAAAAAAATGGTAAAAGTGTTTGTATTTTTATCTTTTAATTTTTTAGGATAGGCTTTCTGATGTATTAATGTGATAGCATATGTATAACTTATAAATAAATATGCATATATTATAGTTACAATATGTTTTTACTTGTAGATGCATGATTTAAAGTTTGCTAGAAGACTTTCAGAAATAGGGAAAGATGGAGCCTGTTAAGGAATTTCACACCTGTGGTCTCTTACTTTTCTGGTGTGTTGTGACAGTCTGAAGTTAAGAGGCTGTCCCTTGTGCCCCACTGGCAGATCCCTTTTTTACTTAGCAACATTGACTCACAGAAAACCTGGAGACAAAACTGAGGCTTGCTGCTTTGGTACTGCTCTTGACATTTCTTGTTTCTGCTACTCTGAGCTGAAATATTTTCTGTGGCTCTGTTGGGACAGCCTATCTTTGCCAAAGTTAAATTTTCTGGGGTCTCCTTTGTCTATGTTCAAGTTTTTGGTTGTTTGGCATTGATCAGCTTTTACTATCACTCTGGGTATTTATATACCATATCATTCAGAGAATTCTCTCTCTTTTTTTTAATGTGGTAACCTTTCCTGACACAACTAAACTTTTTTTTTCCCACAGCTAAATTTTTTTTTCTTATTTTTAATTTTTGTATGTGTCATTTCAGTGAAATTTTTTCAAGAGGGAAAGTAAACTGAAGGGTTCCATTTACCATCTTGAAACCAAAAGCCCGGCATGTTTTTAGATTTTTATTTTAGAAGAAATATTTCTTATTATTATTTGTTTTAAACCAAGAATGTTTACTACTTAAGAACTAATATGGAATCTTTTTGTAAAGCTTTTAAAGTCCTAATAAACTCTCACCTCCCTCATTTTAAATATAGATTTAAAAATATGCTTTTGTTGGCATAATCCTGAGTGTGAGTTAATAATCCTAGCTTACCACTTTAGTTACTCTGTAGTACTCTTGGGTACCTACTACAGGCTAGTCATTCTTGGAAATGACATGAATATTAAGATGAATAAGGCAGTAATCTTTTCCTTAGTTTTAAACAGCCAAGGAGGGTAAATAGACACTCTACTACTAATAATTAATTATGATAAAAGAAGTTTAAGCAGCAGTATAAATAAAGTACTGTGGAGTTACTAAGGACCAAGTGATTAATTTTGTCTAGATGATAGGAAAGCTTCATTCACAGAAGCATGTTAGTTGAGCTGGGCCTTGCTGCTGCTGTTGCTGCTAAGTTGCTTCAGTCGTGTCCGACTCTGTGCGACCCCATAGACGGCAGCCCAGCAGGCTCCCCCGTCCCTGGGATTCTCCAGGCAAGAATACTGGAGTAGATTGCCATTTCCTTCTCCAGTGCATGAATGTGAAAAGTGAAAGTGAAGTCGCTCAGTTGTGCCCAACTCTTAGCAACCCCATGGCCTGCAGTCCATCAGGCTCCTCCGTCGATGGGATTCTCCAGGCAAGAATACTGGAGTGGGTTGCCATTGCCTTCTCCGGAGTTGGGCCTTGAGGAATACATTATTTAACAGGTGGTAAAAGTACAGAAGAAAAGCAAAGAAAAATAAAAGTACAGAAGAAACATTCTAGGGAGGGGAAGAAGCATGAGCCAAAGGTATAGAAGGGTAAAATTTATGGCATGTTCCAAGAATGGTTTCTTGCTCAGTGAGAGTGGAACATAGAATATATGAGGCTGAGTGAAGGGACGTAGGAATGGAGGTGAAGCAGCAGCTGGATAGCTTGAGGCATGGCATTTACAGGTCCTCAGAGAGTCTTCGTACCAAAATGATACTGTTTGTTTGCGCTACTTGATAGTATAATTTGGGTTGGGGGAAGGGTAAACTGAAATAGGAAAGTGGGATTAGGACAGCTCTGTGTCTTTTGCCCAGATTCTTCTTTTTATCTGTTAGGGTCATGTTGGCAGATGAGAAGGAAAAGGCACACGGAAGAGTGGATCAGATAAGGTTGAAATGACATTACGGAATTTAATAAACAAAACCTGAACTTAAATTTTTAGGAATATTGCTTTAATTAGTATGTTAAATTTAGGAAAGATCTTTACTATAATTTCCATGTGGTTTTGTTCTTCCTTTGAAGTATAGTGACTTCTGGTTACAATGTGAGTGTTGAACTGAACTTTTTTTTTTAAGGTGGTGAAAACAGTTGGTTTGCGTGAAGTCTGGTTTTTTGGGCTGCAGTACATGGACAGCAAGGGCTATTCTACATGGCTTAAACTAAATAAAAAGGTAAACTGTGTATGATAACGTATCTAGCTAATAATTAAGTTGCTTTGAAGTTAATCTTGATCATGTTAAATCGGACTGAGCGAGAAAAACTCAGAGTCTGACTGATTTTAAACCTCTTTTATAGTTATCTCTGTGAATCATTAGAGGAGTCATGTCTTTTAATTTACTAAGGTACCATCACCATATCATCTTCAAAAACAGAAATGTTCATTTTTTTCCTGTTTGAAAACTCAGCAGTAAGAAATACTATAAGGTATTGCTTACTACTTTGATCTTAATTTAAACATATTCAGGATAAGTTGCTCTGGAGAAATTTCAATTAGGTTATTAATTAGGATCTGTGAGTTATCAGTCACATTCATAAGCATAGAATCTTTTTCTCACATTTATTACAGGTTTAAGATCTTACTTAATAGATTTAGAATCTTATGTTTTATATCCTATTTTGTTCCAAAAGAGACTATTATGTGACTATGGTCAGTTATTGTGAACCTAAGATTTTTATTGAATATACTTGAAATTACTATTACAGGTGACACAGCAAGATGTTAAAAAAGAGAATCCTTTGCAATTCAAATTTAGAGCTAAATTCTTTCCTGAAGATGTTTCTGAGGAATTAATTCAAGAAATAACCCAGAGACTTTTCTTCTTGCAAGTTAAAGAAGCTATATTAAATGATGAGATATATTGTCCACCAGAAACTGCAGTTCTTTTGGCTTCTTATGCTGTCCAAGCCAAGTATGGAGATTATAATAAAGAGATTCATAAACCAGGCTACCTGGCTAATGATAGACTCCTCCCCCAGCGGTAAGTGAAGCATGCTTTTATGCTATAGTCTCTGAAAAATCATATTTTAGAAGCTTGTAAATGGTTGTGTTTTTTGTTGGTTTCTTTTTTTTTTTTTAGATTTTTAAGTTGCTAATTGGGTTAGGGTATACTTTAAAAAGTTATGACCCAGAAGCTACATAGATTTATGTACTCTGTAATTACTTAAACGTTTTGTCTCTTCTCCTTCTCACAGATAAGCAGTAAGTGGAGGCAGTCATAATTTGGGCTTGAGGAGGCATGACTTGCTACTTATTAGTAAAAATTCTCATTTTTACTAATTTTTACAAGGTAGACCGTTGCTTAATAAATGTTTTTGGAAATAGTAAGTTCCAGGCTACATTTCCTCCATATAATTAAAATTAAATTTCTAACTTTCCAAAAGACTTTTTAAGCTTGGTTATTGGACTCTTAGTCTAGTGCTCTGTTCCCATCTGCAGCATACTATTGCCTGTTCTGAACTCGGGTCTGTTCCCCAGACACAGGAAAGCCGATCTACTGACACCTGTTTGTGGTGAAGGAAAGCACAGCATTTATTGCAGGGTACCAAACAAGGGAGTGAGAGACAAGTCTCAGATCCACTCCCACCTGATCTTTGAGTTAGGTGCTTATTAAAGGGAAGGAACAAAGACGCTAGAATTAATCATTGTTTGGTGACAGCTTGGGAGTCAGAAGTCTGTGGTTTAAGATTTATCTGGCTAGGTGGCCCGTGACTGGGAGGTCTGCTAAATAACCTGAGTTTGTACATTACTGATGATATCTATAATAGCAGTTTTAGTATAGTAGCAGTTCATAGTGTTATTGACAACAGCAGCTTTAGCCATCTGGCTGTTGGCTGATTAAGTGTTCAGTTAGCGCAGGACTGAAGTCAAGAGGGGGCAAGGAAAGGCAAAGAAGCTTTGCATGTAGAGGTTAATAAAAACTCAGTAGGAGAATTTGCTTTCGGGAGACTCGGTTTCAATACAAGTTATTTCAAGGTAGCATGCTGCAGGAAAGCATCATTAGCAGGCCTTGGTTTTAAATGCCGATTCTACCCTCTGCTAATTGTGTGGCCTCAGGTATATCAGGTATATAACCTACACTCTATGAGCCTTAGTGTCTCATTCTGCACAATGAGGGTAACAGTTCTGCTCTGTCAGCCTATGTTTATGACTACAGTTCATGAACTGTGTGCTTTACAGTCCTAATTGTAAAGTGTGATACAACTGTTAGTTGGTAGTATTATTTATAAAATCTAGAAATTACATCAAATATTACTTTTGAACATTTCAGTTCTTAATGGTAGTAGTATACGCGACCCTGATGTTAGAATGTACATAGGGACTTTTCTCTAGAATCCAGAGAAATTATTACTATTTGCATAGATTCCTGAATTTTAAAATTTCTATTTAAAGGCAGAACTGCATATTATTAACCTAAAATTTAAGTTCTCTATCACTTCCTCATTTAGGCTCTTAAGTGTAATTTCTTTTTTGTAGGTACTAAATATGAAGAAATCAAAACTGTCTATTTTTATTATTAAGTTCCTTTGGTTGTAGCATTAACAATTAATTTTGGTTAGTAAATTATATTCTGTTGCTGTGTGCTTTATGGGTACCATTAAGTGCAGTAGATTATAGTAATTGATCATTAAATGTTATCTATTCTTTTGCTGTTTAATTTTATAACAATAATAGTTTTAATAGTATATATTATATATTATTCACTGAAAGAAACAGGAGTATGAGATACTTGTTAGTTTCTTCATAACTATTGGTCCAACCCAAAATTCAGTGTCTCAGATTTTGTAAGCATTGAATGGAGTAATTGATTACCAATGTAGTAGAATTGCATTTCAGATGAGTTTTTTTTCTTTTAAATTTTAAAATTATTTGTTTTTTTAAACTTTCTATTTTTGTATCAGAATATAGCTGGTTAACAGCATAGTGATAGTTTCAGGTGAACAAAGAAGGGACTCAGCCATATATATACATACATCCATTCTCTCCCCAACTTCTCTCCCATCCAGGCTGAGCAGAGTTCCATGTGCTGTATAGTAGGTTCTTGTTGGTTATCCATTTTAAATATAGCAGTGTATACATGTCCATCCCATACTCCCTAATTATCCCTTCCTCCCAGCAACCATAAGTTTGTTCTCTAGTCTGTGAGACCTAGAGAAACCCAGTCTATTTAGGAAGAAGAAAGATAGCACCTGCTGCTCAAGATTTGGTTTTTAACTTTGAAGGTCCAGTCAGGTGTCCTTCAAGTTGTTAGTCTCAGGAGGATTCATTCAAGTTATCTAAGTTTAAAAGAAATCCATAATGTCAGAATACTAAGTTTTTAGTTTAGAATGGAGGAGATACTTTCAGTCATTGATTTTATTCCATGTGTGAAAGTGAAAGTTGCTCAGTCATGTCTGACTCTTTGCGACCCCATGGACTGTCCATGTAATTCTCCAGGCCAGGATGCTGGAGTGGGTAGCTTATCCCTTCTGCAGCGGAGCTTCCTGACCCAGGAATCAAACTGGGATCTCCCGCATTTTAGGTGGATTTTTACCAACTGAACTATGAGGGAAGCCAGATTCCATGTATAGTATATAACAAACTTTTATCACTTAAGTGCCTGGGGGAAAATTAGTAATCATGTTATTTGGTGAACCTAAGTCAAACACATAAATTTAATGATTTTGATGGATGTTTATAATCCTTGTATTGAAAAACCCAGATAAGCAATCTGGTCTCCCACAGTAGAGTTTAACAGTCTGCTGATAGGAACAGTCAGCCCCACAGATACTATCCCTCTCTTGAAAAGAGCTAGATATGCATGTTTTTCTGTACCCAGTTTCTGATGGGTATCTGGGTGGTTTGCAATAGCTTTTCAAGGTGAGAAGGAACCCATTTCAGAGAATGAAGATGTCAGTTTTGAACCTACTGACATCTCCAGTGTAAGAGCAGTTTTAGTATAGCATTGGGGGTTGAACCCAGATTGTGGTAGACTGGGGGCAGTGATGTGAGGTATAGAAATAAAGGACAGTAAATACAAACAGTTCCTGAAAGGAATTTGGCTGTGATAAAGAAAAAAAACTAAGAGGAGGGGAGCATAGGTTTAAAGTGTTCTTTAAAAGATGGAAAATAATTAATTCCTTTATTCACTCTACACATTTTTGCCTCATCTGTTTTAGCACTGGGCATAATTGGCGAGGAACATGGATGTGAGTGTTGTGTGCTTCACGCAAATGAGTATACTATCATACCTCCTTTTTCTGTGCTTTGTTTTACTGTGCACTGTAGGTACTGTGTTTTTTTTTTTTTTTACAAATTGAAGGTTTGTGGCAGCCAGCATCAAGCAAGTCTGTTAGCACTATTTTTTTTCCAGCAGCTTTAGCTCACTTCATGTATCTCTATCAGGTTGGGGCGTCCTGCAACATTTCAAACCCTCCACTAGCAAAATGATTATGACATTCTGAAGGCTCAGATGGTGGTTACTTTTTTTTTTTTTTTAACAATAAAGTACTTTTAAATTTTAGTATGTACATTGTTTCTATGGACAGAATGCTGCTGCACACTTAATACAGTATAGTATAACCATAACCTCTGTATGCACTAGAGAACTGAAAATTTTGTGTAACTTGCTTTGTTGAGGTGATCTGAAAATGAACCAAAAATATCTCTGAGATGTGCGTGTATCTGGTAATATAGATAGGCAGGGATGGCAAATGATGGAGTGAGAAATATTTCCTGAGAAAATAGAGGAAAAAGTCATTTAAAGGGGTTTCCAGGAGGCACAGTGGTAAAGAATATTCACCTGCCGACGCAGAAGACACAAGAGATGCCGGTTCCACCCCTGGGTCAGGAAGATCCCCTGGAGAAGGAAATGGCAACCCACTTGTGTTTTCTGGCCTGGGAAATCCCATGGACAGAGGAGCCTGGGGGGCTACAGTCATGGGATCGCACAGTGGGACGTGACTTAGCGTGTGCACGCACACACACTCACAGGTCGTTTAAAGGCCCAAATAGACTTAAAGCCAAGGTGAAACAGATTAGCCTTATCATGAAGAAAAGACTCCTTTTTTTTTTTGGACAGAAGATTTAGCTTCCCTACTCACCTCTCAGTAATTGTTGCTTTTTTTTTTTCTTTTTAAAATATTTTCAAGGTTTTTATTTTTGGCTGTGCTGAGTCTTCCTTACTGTACACAGGCTTTCTGTAGCTGTGGCAAGTGGGGGCTACTCTCTAGTTGTGCACGGGTTTCTTATTGAAGTGGCTTCTCTTGTTGCAGAGGACGGGCTCTAGGGCACATGGACTCAGTAGTTGCAGGCTCTAGAGTCATTTAGAGTCAGTTTTTTTGGCGGGGGTGAGATTTAATAACCCCTTTATTCCATGGAGAAGGAAATAGCAACCCACTTCAGTATTCTTGCCTGGAGAATCCCATGGACGGTGGAGCCTGGTGGGCTACAGTCCACGAGATTGCAGAGAGTCAGACACGACTGAGCGACTTCACTTTCACTTTATTCCATGCACTAGGGACTCTGGAAGGGGCTGGGGTTGGGCTGAGAGCAGAGAAGGTACAATCCTAGAGCAAGGAGGGCAGGGAAAAGGACAGAAGCCAGGGAAATATGGATGCTCTAACTTATAGACCACATCTCACCCACATGCGACCAGCGCCCTCCCCAGTACCTTCTCACCCGATACTGGGTGCCTCTGCTGCCCTTGGGCTAGAGTCTGTTTCCCCAGCCCCCTCCCACCCCCCAAAACTCAGGGCCAAGGTCTCTAGAAAGCTCATGGCAGGGCCCTGGGGCCCTGTCTTGTCTTGGAGGCCTGAGGCGGCAGTGGCAGTCTGGTGAGGGGACCTGTGCCCCGGATTGCCTGGCTCTGGGGGCAGGGGTCCGGCCCCCGCGCAGTATGGAGTGGGCTGGGGAGGCCCTACTGCACTGAGCATGGTGGTGAGCGCTGGACCAGGCGCTGAGGTGGCGGAGTCCAGCGGGAGGCGCGGTGCTTGGGGCCTTGACTGATGAGTTCTGGCCAGGGCGGCTTGGGGCGCAGAGAACCGTGCAGCGCAGGGGAGAGCTGGGTGCTGGTGGCCGGTGGCCAGGCTGGCAGTGTGCGCGGAGGCCCCCAGGTGAAGCAGGCACTTGCGGAATTCGGACAAATGGCCCCTGGCTAGTGCCTCCGCATCCTGCACTGGGGACAGGGAACCCTGGGGGCTCTACCGGCTTCCACTGTCTCAAATAGCCCATAGCAGACGCCACTAGGGCTCAGTAGTTGTGGCCCACCAGCTTAGTTGCCCCACAGCATGTGGATCTTCTCGTGCAAGAATCAAACCTGTGTCCCCTGCATTGACAGGTGGATTCTTAACCACTGGACAATGAGGGAAGTTCTCTTTTTTTTTAGTTTAATTTTTATTTTATATTGGGATATTATATTTGATTTACAGTGTGTTACTTTCAGTGTACAGCAAAGTGGTTCAGTTATACATAACGTATGTCCATTCTTTTCCATATACTTTTCCAAATTGGGAATTTTTAGATACCTGCAAACCAGTCATACAGATTAATAATGCAAGTACATTATATAAAATGGAAACGAGGGAGATTTGAGATGCTTAATATAAAAAACCAGAACATAAATCTTAGTGGCATTCAATTTAATTAACCTGTACATTCAGATTTTCTTAACATTGTCATTTCTGCAGTTGGCTGCATTGCATTGCATTGCATTACATTGCCCTCAAGGCTTGCCTCTTGATGAGCACAGAGGGCAGGTGGCAAGAGAGTATTAAGACAAGAAAAATGCGCAAATTTAAGTGCTGTAAAGGTGTTCGATTTAAGTGTTGAAATTAAGAATGTTTGTTCATGTTTGCTTACATTTGTAGAAGAAACACTTAAATGATACAAAAGAAACTAGTAAGTTACTTGAAGTTTGGGGGGTGGTGAAAAAATGCTTTTTCACTTGTAAACTTATATAAAAGTATACCTGTAGAAAACATAAAAATTAAATTTTGCATAAAAGCAAGTAAATACATATAGGCAAAGAAGAATTCTGATTTTTGATTTGTTCCTCTCAAATCTTATTATTCATGGGAAAGTTACTTTCCCTGTTTTTGGTACAATATTTTATTCATTGCAAACATTTGAATTCCCATAAACTATCCATGTAACTATTTCTAAAACTTAATGTAAAATAATTTTAGGGTCATAGAGTCTCTATATTTTGAGTTCATTGTAGGTTCACCCACAGTTGTAATAAAAAATGGTAGTGAGGTCTGGGTCCTCTGTATCCTTCCCCAAGCCTTCCGTAATGGTAACATCTTGCATGACTTCAGTACAATATCACAACTAGGATGTTGGCGTTGATGCCGTCCACTGACCCCATCAAGTTTCATCAGTGTTACTGCAGTCCTTTGTGTATATGTATGTATGTATTGGTGCAGTTTTATCATGTGTATAGCTTTGTATGATTACCACAGTTAAGGTACTGAACAATTCTAGACTTTTTAAAAGCATGTTGATTTTGAATCTAAGGGGCATTTTTATAGATTTTTTTTTCCTTACAGTGTTTTGGAGCAACACAAACTGACAAAAGAACAATGGGAAGAAAGAATACAGAATTGGCATGAAGAACATAGAGGAATGCTAAGGTATTGAGTGGTTATTTTCTTAGTGTTTTTCCTCAAATTAAGGTTTTTTTTCATAACACTTTTTATTATATCAGAGTATCCCTCAAAGATTATTAGACTTATATGAATACATGTAAAGCACTAAACTTTAATCCTAAATGTTTTGTAATTTGTTTGATCTTATTTTTATATATGTTAAAATTAGCTTTATTTCAACAGGGAGGATTCTATGATGGAGTACTTAAAGATTGCACAGGATCTAGAAATGTATGGAGTCAACTATTTTGAAATAAAAAATAAGAAAGGAACTGAATTGTGGCTAGGTGTTGATGCTTTGGGTCTGAATATTTATGAACGTGATGACAAGTAAGTAAATTAGGTGGATAGTGAACTAGTCTTTATTCAGCAGTCTGTATGGCTTTAATCTTATGTGTAAAGTTCTCTTGGGGATTGGTAACTCTTAACTGCTTCTCCCTTGCCCCCAAATTAAAAGATTAATTAATATTGGATAGGTTCTCAGATAGCATACCTGTTTTCTCAACATCTTGTAGTTTCAGAGTTCTACTTCTCAAGAAGTGTATTTATCAAATAGAGTGATTTCACTTCTCTTTGAAGTGTGCTTCCTGATGTCTTGTGAGTTATGTCTGGTAACTTAAAATTTGTTCTCTCATAGATGAAAAGTGATTACTTAAATGTTTTCCTGGCTTGTAGGTTGAAATTGAAATTAACATGCATAAACAGCAACAGTGAAACAATGAATTATAGGTGTATGCGTGCTCAGTCACTTCAGTCGTGTCCAACTCTCTGAGACCCCATGGGCCATGGCCCGCCAGGGTCCTCTGTCCATGGGGTTCTCCAGGCAAGAATACTGGAGTGGGTTGCCATTTCCTTCTCCAGTGATAAAGTATGAAGTGAGTGAAGTGAAGTCGTAATTTACTGTATTTTGTAACACTTTTTGTTTGAACATTTATAAGAATTATTTTGAATATTTTTAGACATCAATAAAGTAGAATATATTGAGCAGTGACATTTTATTTTGAAATCAACCCAGAATGTATAATATGTCAGGCTCTTAGAGAACTTTTAAGTAATGATAACTGCAGTTATTTTACACCTTTCTTTTGTTTACCATGTCACATAAGCATCTAAGTCTATGCCAGTAATGCTTTTTTCCAAGATGTTTCTTTTTATTCTGGTCTCAGAACTTTATTTTCATTATTTGTAGGTATCTAATAAAGTATACATTCCTAAGCAGATACAATAATTCCAAAAGAGAGTATTTTACTGATTTTACTCTCATATTTTTTCATATATTACAAAGCAAATTAAAATGCTATGTGATTCAGAAGAGAAAATTTTGAAAGTTTTGAATGAAAAGCAAAAATGACCTGAAGAGTAAATCTTGTGGATGAAATCTTTTCTTCCTTTAAAAATTTTGAAAGAGTTTCCGTTAGAGTACCTGTTAGAGGTGTGACTTCAAATAAAGATGGGGAATATGAAAGAGGGGTGAGCTCAAGATGGGAAGGATTGGAATTGGGGATTGTGGACAGTGGGGACTTTGGACTTAACTGGAATGTGTCAGTTTCTTTTTATAATGAGAATATATTCATCTTAAAGCATGCTTTTATTCTTTAAGGTTAACACCTAAAATTGGTTTTCCCTGGAGTGAAATCAGAAATATTTCATTTAATGACAAAAAATTTGTTATAAAGCCGATTGACAAAAAGGCACCTGTAAGTAAAATTCCTTTAGTTTATGTATTAACTCTTTAAATTTTTGCCACTTTGCTATGCTAGCACTTGAAGAACGACATTGTCTATTTATTGAATTGCTTCTGAGAAGTAACCCTTTTCACAGTTTTAACTGAGATTTAACTATAGGGTAGGCAGTTTTTATTAGGGGATGATTGGAAACAATCAGCATTCCTATTTAAAAAAAGCATGTTCGTGGCTAGAATTAGTGGAGGTAACCCTTCTCTAAATTACTTGCTTAGAGAGTATTACATAATGAACTTTGGATTTTTGTAACTCAATGCCTTGAACGTAAGAAATCTTTATATTTAAATAGTTGTTTTTATTGCTCTAGTGTCAGGTGTACTCTAGTATTTTAGCTCAATTATTGAAAACACAAAGATATGGAGAAAATTTCTAGGTTAAAAAGTTTAACAGAGTTGAACAAAGATCCAATTTTGAGATTAATGGCAAAGGCAAAACAAACAAAAAATCCTCCTCTGAGGTTGAAGGAATTGATGTTCATAGTTTCTTTGGAGAAGAAAAAAGAATAAGTGTCATTTAATACATTGATAAGATAAGAATGTTAGCTTCTCCACAAAACCAGTAGGGAATGAAAGGGTGAGGGAACCAGTTTTGTGAAGGTATGGCATAAGGAGTGAAGAAATTCTGTGATTTCTAAACTATATGGAGTATGACATTAGAATTCATAGGAGAGGTTAAAATTTTGTAGAGATTATTGTGGGAAGGACTATCCTTCATGAAGATTTTAAATTCAGGCTCCTTTATGTTTAGGATTTTGTTTTTTATGCACCTCGTTTGAGAATCAATAAGCGGATTTTGGCCTTATGCATGGGAAACCATGAACTCTACATGCGAAGAAGGAAGCCTGACACTATTGAAGTACAGCAGATGAAGGCCCAGGCTAGAGAAGAGAAACATCAGAAGCAGCTGGAAAGGTACGGAGTTTATGGCCTTTCTTTTTCTTAATCTTTGACTGTGCTGGGTCTTCATTGCAGCACATGGGCACGTCTCTTCTTTTGTTGTGGAACATGGGCTCTAGAGCACACGGGCTCAGTAGTTGGGGCGCTTGGGCTTCTTAGTTGCATCATGTGGGCCTGTCTGTCCCAAGGTACGTGGAACCCCAGTTCCCCAACCAAGGGTCAAACCTGCATCCTCTGCTTTGGAAGGTGGATTCTTAACCACTGGACCACCAGGCAAGTCCCTAGTCTTTCATTTTTAATTGATAGCAGAAGGTTATCTAAAATTTAAGAATCCTCATCAGTTTCTATAAAATACTCTAAATTTACATTTTTACATTATATTCATTTAATACCATGATATGGTTGGCCAAATAGTTTGTCCAGGTTTTTCCATAAGGTGTTATAGAAAATGCTATTAAAATTGAATGACAGCATGAGTTATCACTATCCTCTTTTAAAGTGAGTATGTATGATTTTCAAGTTAGAAATCTTTTTGATAGTTCTGAGAAAATAGCTTTTTGAGACTTCACAGATGTGCTTTTCTTGAATTGTGCTTGCTTTTTACTGACAGACTTTGGTGTGGACATAGTATGAAATTTTCAAGTTTGTTTTGCTTGTGACTTGTGTATCTTCATTTTTCAGGGTAGGATTATGCTGAATATTTTGATTGGAAACAATGTCAGTGACGTGAAGTGAACAGTCACTATTCAGAGTTTAATAACACTAGCACTCCCTGCCAGTGACACTGATCTTTTTAACCAGGGTTCACTTAGACTTTCGAAAAAGATGTTAAATATATTAAATTAAGACTTCTGAAACATAAAAATACTGAATAAAATCCTTGTTTACCTTGGAACCACATTTCTGGCTCTAGCAGTCATAATGCCCAAATCTGATTCTATATTAATTTAGACTTTATGCTTTATTTGAAAAAATTTAGAGATCAAATTAAAGTTAACATCTGTTGAGGAAATCATTATAGAATAACACAATAATCTTAAGAATAGAGTAAGTCTAAAGAAAACAAAATCGAGGACCCCTAACAGAATACATAAAAACATATATTGTGTTGGAAATAACGTGATTTGAATCCAGTAATTAAATCAGTCCTCTGCCAGAAATAGTTTTGCTACCTATATTTTTAATCATTGTATTAGATACATTTTTTTTTCTTAAATGTTTTGTATAATTCAGATATTGTATTAATTCACATTGTTTCAGTCAAGTTGTCTGCCTTTGAGAAGTCAGGTCAGTTTAGTTCAGTCGCTCAGTCACGTCAGACTCTCTGCGACACCTGGGACTGCAGCATACCAGGCCTCCCTGTCCATCACCAACTTCCAGAGTTTATTCAAACTCATGTCCATTGAGTTGGTGATGTCATCCAACCGTCTCATCCTCTTGTTATCCCCTTCTCATGCCTTCAGTCTTTCCCAGCATCAGGGTCTTTTCAAATGAGTCAGTTCTTCACATCAGGTGGCCAAAGTATTGGAGTTTCAGCTTCAGCATCAGCCCTTCCGATGAAT